>NW_026061844.1:1256316-1570395 GCF_023897955.1 Schistocerca gregaria | reverse complement strand
AATCGACAACTAATACTTGAATTGTTCTACTTCGTACTGGTTATTGCTTCAACTTAGAAGCTTCTTCTGTGTTCTACTATGGTGCTTTTAGTGTCTCCGCATACCGCAGCACGCGACATACCTTTGCAGACGATAAATGTAACCGTCTCAGAGATAAAACCGGCCAATGTGGCGATCTGGCTTTAAGTCGAATCGATAACAAATGACTAAAACGGACGGATTTCTCAGGTTTTTAGTACATATGAACACTTTTCACATTCTCCCGTGCAACGCGGCTGCTAATCCTCCTTTCATGCAAAATCTTCAGGTACTAGGTCATGTCCAAGCCAATAAAGCCGGCTAAAAAGTGAATAATCGACAACTAATACTTGAATTATACTACTCGTTACTTTTTATTGCTTCAACTTAGAAGCTTCTTCTGTGTTCTACTATGGTGCTTTTAGTGTCTCCGCATACCGCAGCACGTGACATAGCCTTGCAGACGATAAACGTAACCATTTCAGAGAGAAAAGCGGCCAATGTGACGATCTGGCTTTAAGTCGATTCGATAACAAATGACGAAAACGGACGGATTTCTCAGGTTTTTACTACATATGAACACCTTTCACATTCTCCCGTGCAACGCGGCTACCAGTCCTCCTTTCATGCAAAATCTTAAGGTCCTAGGTCATGTCCAAGCCACCAAAACTGGCTAAAAAGTGAATAATCGACGCCTAAAACTTGAATTGTACTACTTCTTACTGGCTATTACTTCAACTTAGAAGCTTCTTCTGTGTTCTACTATGCTGCTTTTAGTGTCTCCGCATACCGCAGCACGCGACATAGCCTTGTAGACGATAAATGTAACGGTCTCAGAGAGAAAAGCGGCCAATGTGACGATCTGGCTTTAAGTCGATTCGATAACAAATGACGAAAACGGACGGATTTCTCAGGTTTTTAGTACATAGGAACACTTTTCACATTCTCCCGTGCAACGCTTCTGCAAGTCCTCGTTTCATGCAAAATCTTAAGGTAATAGGTCATGTCCAAGCCAATAAAGCCGGCTAAAAAGTGAATAATCGACGGCTAAAACTTGAATTGTACTACTTCTTACTGGCAATTACTTCAACTTAGAAGCTTCTTCTGTGTTCTACTATGCTGCTTTTAGTGTCTCCGCATACCGCAGCACGCGACATAGCCTTGTAGACGATAAATGTAACGGTCTCAGAGAGAAAAGCGGCCAATGTGACGATCTGGCTTTAAGTCGATTCGATAACAAATGACGAAAACGGACGGATTTCTCAGGTTTTTAGTACATATGAACACTTTTCACATTCTCCCGTGCAACGCGGCTGCTAATCCTCCTTTCATGCAAAATCTTAAGGTACTAGGTCATGTCCAAGCCAATAAAGCCGGCTAAAAAGTGAATAATCGACAACTAATACTTGAATTATACTACTCGTTACTTTTTATTGCTTCAACTTAGAAGCTTCTTCTGTGTTCTACTATGGTGCTTTTAGTGTCTCCGCATACCGCAGCACGTGACATAGCCTTGCAGACGATAAACGTAACCATTTCAGAGAGAAAAGCGGCCAATGTGACGATCTGGCTTTAAGTCGATTCGATAACAAATGACGAAAACGGACGGATTTCTCAGGTTTTTACTACATATGAACACCTTTCACATTCTCCCGTGCAACGCGGCTA
The DNA here is from genome assembly GCF_023897955.1 of Schistocerca gregaria. Taxonomy (NCBI): domain Eukaryota; kingdom Metazoa; phylum Arthropoda; class Insecta; order Orthoptera; family Acrididae; genus Schistocerca; species Schistocerca gregaria. Next base: position 1,568,709 of record NW_026061844.1, on the reverse strand, counting down.
CCAGTCCTCCTTTCATGCAAAATCTTAAGGTCCTAGGTCATGTCCAAGCCACCAAAACTGGCTAAAAAGTGAATAATCGACGCCTAAAACTTGAAATGTACTACTTCTTACTGGCTATTACTTCAACTTAGAAGCTTCTTCTGTGTTCTACTATGGTGCTTTTAGTGTCTCCGCATACCGCAGCACGCGACATAGCTTTGCAGACGATAAATGTAACCGGCTCAGAGAGAAAAGCGGCCAATGTGACGATCTGGCTTTAAGTCGATTCGATAACAAATGACGAAAACGGACGGATTTCTTAGGTTTTTAGTACATATGAACACTTTTCACATTCTCCCGTGCAACGCGGCTGCAAGTCCTCCTTTCATGCAAAATCTTTAGGTACTAGGTCATGTCCAAGCCAATAAAGCCGGCTAAAAAGTAAATAATCGACAACTAATACTTGAATTGTACTACTTGTTACTTTTTATTGCTTCAACTTAGAAGCTTCTTCTGTGTTCTACTATGGTGTTTTTAGTGTCTCCGCATACCGCAGCACGTGACATAGCTTTGCAGACGATAAACGTAACCATTTCAGAGAGAAAAGCGGCCATAGTGACGATCTGGTTTTAAGTCGATTCGATAACAAATGACGAAAACGGACGGATTTCTCAGGTTTTTACAACATATGAACCCTATTCACATACTCCCGTGCAACGCAGCTGCTAGTCCTTCTTTCAAGCAAAATCTTAAGGTTCGACCTCATGTCCAAGGCACCAAAGCCGGCTAAAGATCAATAATCGATAGCCAAACTTGAATTGTACTACTTCTTACTGGCCATTGCTTCAACTTAGAAGCTTATTCTGTGTTCCACTATGGTGCTTTTAGTGTCTCCGCATACCGCAGCACGCGACATAGCTTTGCAGACGATAAATGTAACCGTCTCAGAGAGAAAAGCGGCCAATGTGACGATCTGGCTTTAAGTCGATTCGATAACAAATGACAAAAACGGACGGATTTCTCAGCTTTTTACTACATATGAACACTTTTCACATTCTCCCGTGCAACGCGGCTGCTAGTCCTACTTTCATGCAAAATCTTAAAGTCCTAGGTCATGTCCAAACCACCAAAGCCGGCTAAAAAGTGAATAATCGACGCCCAAAACTTGAATTGTACTACTTCTTACTGGCTATTACTTCATTTTAGAAGCTTCTTCTGTGTTCTACTATGGTGCTTTTAGTGTCTCCGCATACCACAGCACGCGACATAACTTTGCAGACGATAAATGTAACCGTCTCAGAGAGAAAAGCGGCCAATGTGACGATCTGGCTTTAAGTCGATTCGTTAACAAATGACGAAAACGGATGGATATCTCAGGTTTTTACTACATATGAACACATTTCACATTCTCCCGTGCAACGCGGCTACCAGTCCTCCTTTCATGCAAAATCTTAAGGTCCTAGGTCATGTCCAAGCCACCAAAACTGGCTAAAAAGTGAATAATCGACGCCTAAAACTTGAATTGTACTACTTCTTTCTGGCAATTACTTCAACTTAGAAGCTTCTTCTGTGTTCTACTATGGTGCTTTTAGTGTCACCGCATACCGCAGCACGCGACATAGCTTTGCAGACGATAAATGTAACCGTCTCAGAGAGAAAAGCGGCCAATGTGACGATCTGGCTTTAAGTCGATTCGATAACAAATGACGAAAACGGACGGATTTCTCAGGTTTTTAGTACATATGAACACTTTTCACATTCTCCCGTGCAACGCGGCTGCTAGTCCTCCTTTCAAGCAAAATCTTAAGGTACTAGGTCATGTCCAAGCCAATAAAGCCGGCTAAAAAGTGAATAATCGACAACTAATACTTGAATTGTTCTACTTCGTACTGGTTATTGCTTCAACTTAGAAGCTTCTTCTGTGTTCTACTATGGTGCTTTTAGTGTCTCCGCATACCGCAGCACGCGACATAGCTTTGCAGACGATAAATGTAACCGTCTCAGAGATAAAAGCGGCCAATGTGGCGATCTGGCTTTAAGTCGAATCGATAACAAATGACTAAAACGGACGGATTTCTCAGGTTTTTAGTACATATGAACACTTTTCACATTCTCCCGTGCAACGCAGCTGCTAATCCTCCTTTCATGCAAAATCTTAAGGTACTAGGTCATGTCCAAGCCAATAAAGCCGGCTAAAAAGTGAATAATCGACAACTAATACTTGAATTATACTACTCGTTACTTTTTATTGCTTCAACTTAGAAGCTTCTTCTGTGTTCTACTATGGTGCTTTTAGTGTCTCCGCATACCGCAGCACGTGACATAGCCTTGCAGACGATAAACGTAACCATTTCAGAGAGAAAAGCGGCCAATGTGACGATCTGGCTTTAAGTCGATTCGATAACAAATGACGAAAACGGACGGATTTCTCAGGTTTTTACTACATATGAACACCTTTCACATTCTCCCGTGCAACGCGGCTACCAGTCCTCCTTTCATGCAAAATCTTAAGGTCCTAGGTCATGTCCAAGCCACCAAAACTGGCTAAAAAGTGAATAATCGACGCCTAAAACTTGAATTGTACTACTTCTTACTGGCTATTACTTCAACTTAGAAGCTTCTTCTGTGTTCTACTATGGTGCTTTTAGTGTCTCCGCATACCGCAGCACGCGACATAGCTTTGCAGACGATAAATGTAACCGGCTCAGAGAGAAAAGCGGCCAATGTGACGATCTGGCTTTAAGTCGATTCGATAACAAATGACGAAAACGGACGGATTTCTTAGGTTTTTAGTACATATGAACACTTTTCACATTCTCCCGTGCAACGCGGCTGCAAGTCCTCCTTTCATGCAAAATCTTTAGGTACTAGGTCATGTCCAAGCCAATAAAGCCGGCTAAAAAGAAAATAATCGACAACTAATACTTGAATTGTACTACTTGTTACTTTTTATTGCTTCAACTTAGAAGCTTCTTCTGTGTTCTACTATGGTGTTTTTAGTGTCTCCGCATACCACAGCACGTGACATAGCTTTGCAGACGATAAACGTAACCATTTCAGAGAGAAAAGTGGTCATAGTGACGATCTGGCTTTAAGTCGATTCGATAACAAATGACGAAAACGGACGGATTTCTCAGGTTTTTACAACATATGAACCCTATTCACATACTCCCGTGCAACGCAGCTGCTAGTCCTTCTTTCAAGCAAAATCTTAAGGTTCGACCTCATGTCCAAGGCACCAAAGCCGGCTAAAGATCAATAATCGATAGCCAAACTTGAATTGTACTACTTCTTACTGGCCATTGCTTCAACTTAGAAGCTTATTCTGTGTTCCACTATGGTGCTTTTAGTGTCTCCGCATACCGCAGCACGCGACATAGCTTTGCAGACGATAAATGTAACCGTCTCAGAGAGAAAAGCGGCCAATGTGACGATCTGGCTTTAAGTCGATTCGTTAACAAATGACGAAAACGGATGGATATCTCAGGTTTTTACTACATATGAACACATTTCACATTCTCCCGTGCAACGCGGCTACCAGTCCTCCTTTCATGCAAAATCTTAAGGTCCTAGGTCATGTCCAAGCCACCAAAACTGGCTAAAAAGTGAATAATCGACGCCTAAAACTTGAATTGTACTACTTCTTACTGGCAATTACTTCAACTTAGAAGCTTCTTCTGTGTTCTACTATGCTGCTTTTAGTGTCTCCGCATACCGCAGCACGCGACATAGCCTTGTAGACGATAAATGTAACGGTCTCAGAGAGAAAAGCGGCCAATGTGACGATCTGGCTTTAAGTCGATTCGATAACAAATGACGAAAACGGACGGATTTCTCAGGTTTTTAGTACATAGGAACACTTTTCACATTCTCCCGTGCAACGCTTCTGCAAGTCCTCCTTTCATGCAAAATCTTAAGGTAATAGGTCATGTCCAAGCCAATAAAGCCGGCTAAAAAGTGAATAATCGACGAATAAAACTTGAATTGTACTACTTCTTACTGGCTATTACTACAACATAGAAGCTTCTTCTGTGTTCTACTATGGTGCTTTTAGTGTCACCGCATACCGCAGCACGCGACATAGCTTTGCAGACGATAAATGTAACCGTCTCAGAGAGAAAAGCGGCCAATATGACGATCTGGCTTTAAGTCGATTCGATAACAAATGACGAAAACGGACGGATTTCTCAGGTTTTTACTACATATGAACACTTTTCACATTCTCCCGTGCAACGCAGCTGCTAGTCCTCCTTTCATGCAAAATCTTAAGGTTCCACCTCTTGTCCAAGGCACCAAAGCCGCTAAAAAACAATAATCGATAACCAAAACTTGAATTGTACTGCTTCTTATGGCTATTGCTTCAACGTAGAAGCTTCTTCTGTGTTCTACTATGGTGCTTTTAGTGTCTCCGCATACCGCAGCACGTGACATAGTTTTGCAGACGATAAACGTAACCGTCTCAGAGAGAAAAGCGGCAATAGTGACGATCTGGCTTTAAGTCGATTCGATAACAAATGACGAAAACGGACGGATTTCTCAGGTTTTTACTACATATGAACACTTTTCACATTCTCCCGTGCACCGCGGCTGCTAGTCCTCCTTTCATGCAAAATATTAAGGTCCCAGGTCATGTCCAAGCCACCAAAGCCGGCTAAAATGTGAATAATCGACAATTAAAACTTGAATTGTACTACTTCTTACTGGCTATTGCTTCAACTTAGAAGCTTATTCTGTGTTCTACTATGGTGCTTTTAGTATCTCCGCATACCGCAGCACGCGACATAGCTTTGAAGACGATAAATGTAACCGATTCAGAGAGAAGAGCGGCCAATGTGACGATCTGGCTTTAAGTAGATTCGATAACAATTGACGAAAACGGGCGGATTTCTCAGGTTTTTACTACATATGAACGCTTTTCACATTTTCCCGTGCAACGCGGCTGCTAGTCCTCCTTTCATGCAAAATCATATGGTTCCACCTCTTGTCCAAGCCACCAAAGCCGGCTAAAATGTGAATAATCGACAATTAAAACTTGAATTGTACTACTTCTTACTGGCTATTGCTTCAACTTAGAAGCTTATTCTGTGTTCTACTATGGTGCTTTTAGTATCTCCGCATACCGCAGCACGCGACATAGCTTTGCAGACGATAAATGTAACCGTCTCAGAGAGAAAAGCGGCCAATACGACGATCTGGCTTTAAGTCGATTCGATAACAAATGACGAAAACGGACGGATTTCTCAGGTTTTTACTACATATGAACACTTTTCACATTCTCCCGTGCAACGCGGCTGCTAGTCCTCCTTTCAAGCAAAATCTTAAGGTACTAGGTCATGTCCAAGCCAATAAAGCCGGCTAAAAAGTGAATAATCGACAACTAATACTTGAATTGTTCTACTTCGTACTGGTTATTGCTTCAACTTAGAAGCTTCTTCTGTGTTCTACTATGGTGCTTTTAGTGTCTCCGCATACCGCAGCACGCGACATAGCTTTGCAGACGATAAATGTAACCGTCTCAGAGATAAAAGCGGCCAATGTGGCGATCTGGCTTTAAGTCGAATCGATAACAAATGACTAAAACGGACGGATTTCTCAGGTTTTTAGTACATATGAACACTTTTCACATTCTCCCGTGCAACGCGGCTGCTAATCCTCCTTTCATGCAAAATCTTAAGGTACTAGGTCATGTCCAAGCCAATAAAGCCGGCTAAAAAGTGAATAATCGACAACTAATACTTGAATTATACTACTCGTTACTTTTTATTGCTTCAACTTAGAAGCTTCTTCTGTGTTCTACTATGGTGCTTTTAGTGTCTCCGCATACCGCAGCACGTGACATAGCCTTGCAGACGATAAACGTAACCATTTCAGAGAGAAAAGCGGCCAATGTGACGATCTGGCTTTAAGTCGATTCGATAACAAATGACGAAAACGGACGGATTTCTCAGGTTTTTACTACATATGAACACCTTTCACATTCTCCCGTGCAACGCGGCTACCAGTCCTCCTTTCATGCAAAATCTTAAGGTCCTAGGTCATGTCCAAGCCACCAAAACTGGCTAAAAAGTGAATAATCGACGCCTAAAACTTGAATTGTACTACTTCTTACTGGCTATTACTTCAACTTAGAAGCTTCTTCTGTGTTCTACTATGGTGCTTTTAGTGTCTCCGCATACCGCAGCACGCGACATAGCTTTGCAGACGATAAATGTAACCGGCTCAGAGAGAAAAGCGGCCAATGTGACGATCTGGCTTTAAGTCGATTCGATAACAAATGACGAAAACGGACGGATTTCTTAGGTTTTTAGTACATATGAACACTTTTCACATTCTCCCGTGCAACGCGGCTGCAAGTCCTCCTTTCATGCAAAATCTTTAGGTACTAGGTCATGTCCAAGCCAATAAAGCCGGCTAAAAAGTAAATAATCGACAACTAATACTTGAATTGTACTACTTGTTACTTTTTATTGCTTCAACTTAGAAGCTTCTTCTGTGTTCTACTATGGTGTTTTTAGTGTCTCCGCATACCACAGCACGTGACATAGCTTTGCAGACGATAAACGTAACCATTTCAGAGAGAAAAGCGGTCATAGTGACGATCTGGCTTTAAGTCGATTCGATAACAAATGACGAAAACGGACGGATTTCTCAGGTTGTTACAACATATGAACCCTATTCACATACTCCCGTGCAACGCAGCTGCTAGTCCTTCTTTCAAGCAAAATCTTAAGGTTCGACCTCATGTCCAAGGCACCAAAGCCGGCTAAAGATCAATAATCGATAGCCAAACTTGAATTGTACTACTTCTTACTGGCCATTGCTTCAACTTAGAAGCTTATTCTGTGTTCCACTATGGTGCTTTTAGTGTCTCCGCATACCGCAGCACGCGACATAGCTTTGCAGACGATAAATGTAACCGTCTCAGAGAGAAAAGCGGCCAATGTGACGATCTGGCTTTAAGTCGATTCGATAACAAATGACGAAAACGGACGGATTTCTCAGCTTTTTACTACATATGAACACTTTTCACATTCTCCCGTGCAACGCGGCTGCTAGTCCTACTTTCATGCAAAATCTTAAAGTCCTAGGTCATGTCCAAACCACCAAAGCCGGCTAAAAAGTGAATAATAGACAACTAAAACTTGAATTGTACTACTTCTTACTGGCTATTACTTCATTTTAGAAGCTTCTTCTGTGTTCTACTATGGTGCTTTTAGTGTCTCCGCATACCACAGCACGCGACATAGCTTTGCAGACGATAAATGTAACCGTCTCAGAGAGAAAAGCGGCCAATGTGACGATCTGGCTTTAAGTCGATTCGATAACAAATGACGAAAACGGATGGATATCTCAGGTTTTTACTACATATGAACACATTTCACATTCTCCCGTGGAACGCGGCTACCAGTCCTCCTTTCATGCAAAATCTTAAGGTCCTAGGTCATGTCCAAGCCACCAAAACTGGCTAAAAAGTGAATAATCGACGCCTAAAACTTGAATTGTACTACTTCTTACTGGCAATTACTTCAACTTAGAAGCTTCTTCTGTGTTCTACTATGCTGCTTTTAGTGTCACCGCATACCGCAGCACGCGACATAGCTTTGCAGACGATAAATGTAACCGTCTCAGAGAGAAAAGCGGCCAATATGACGATCTGGCTTTAAGTCGATTCGATAACAAATGACGAAAACGGACGGATTTCTCAGGTTTTTACTACATATGAACACTTTTCACATTCTCCCGTGCAACGCAGCTGCTAGTCCTCCTTTCATGCAAAATCTTAAGATTCCACCTCTTGTCCAAGGCACCAAAGCCGCTAAAAAACAATAATCGATAACCAAAACTTGAATTGTACTGCTTCTTATGGCTATTGCTTCAACGTAGAAGCTTCTTCTGTGTTCTACTATGGTGCTTTTAGTGTCTCCGCATACCGCAGCACGTGACATAGTTTTGCAGACGATAAACGTAACCGTCTCAGAGAGAAAAGCGGCAATAGTGACGATCTGGCTTTAAGTCGACTCGATAACAAATGACGAAAACGGACGGATTTCTCAGGTTTTTAGTACATAGGAACACTTTTCACATTCTCCCGTGCAACGCTTCTGCAAGTCCTCCTTTCATGCAAAATCTTAAGGTAATAGGTCATGTCCAAGCCAATAAAGCCGGCTAAAAAGTGAATAATCGACGCCTAAAACTTGAATTGTACTACTTCTTACTGGCTATTACTACAACATAGAAGCTTCTTCTGTGTTCTACTATGGTGCTTTTAGTGTCTCCGCATACCGCAGCACGTGACATAGTTTTGCAGACGATAAACGTAACCGTCTCAGAGAGAAAAGCGGCCAATTTGACGATCTGGCTTTAAGTCGATTCGATAACAAATGACGAAAACGGACGGATTTCTCAGGTTTTTACTACATATGAACACTTTTCACATTCTCCCGTGCAACGCAGCTGCTAGCCCTCCTTTCATGCAAAATCTTAAGGTTCGACCTCATGTCCAAGGCACCAAAGCCGGCTAAAGATCAATAATCGATAGCCAAAACTTGAATTGTACTACTTCTTACTGGCCATTGCTTCAACTTAGAAGCTTATTCATTGTTCCACTATGGTGCTTTTAGTGTCTCCGCATACCGCAGCACGCGACATAGCTTTGCAGACGATAAATGTAACCGTCTCAGAGAGAAAAGCGGCCAATGTGACGATCTGGCTTTAAGTCGATTCGATAACAAATGACGAAAACGGACGGATATCTCAGGTTTTTACTACATATGAACACCTTTCACATTCTCCCGTGCAACGCGGCTACCAGTCCTCCTTTCATGCAAAATCTTAAGGTCCTAGGTCATGTCCAAGCCACCAAAACTGGCTAAAAAGTGAATAATCGACGCCTAAAACTTGAATTGTACTACTTCTTACTGGCTATTACTTCAACTTAGAAGCTTCTTCTGTGTTCTACTATGGTGCTTTTAGTGTCTCCGCATACCGCAGCACGCGACATAGCTTTGCAGACGATAAATGTAACCGTCTCAGAGAGAAAAGCGGCCAATGTGACGATCTGGCTTTAAGTCGATTCGATAACAAATGACGAAAACGGACGGATTTCTCAGCTTTTTACTACATATGAACACTTTTCACATTCTCCCGTGCAACGCGGCTGCTAGTCCTACTTTCATGCAAAATCTTAAAGTCCTAGGTCATGTCCAAACCACCAAAGCCGGCTAAAAAGTGAATAATAGACAACTAAAACTTGAATTGTACTACTTCTTACTGGCTATTACTTCATTTTAGAAGCTTCTTCTGTGTTCTACTATGGTGCTTTTAGTGTCTCCGCATACCACAGCACGCGACATAGCTTTGCAGACGATAAATGTAACCGTCTCAGAGAGAAAAGCGGCCAATGTGACGATCTGGCTTTAAGTCGATTCGATAACAAATGACGAAAACGGACGGATTTCTCAGGTTTTTACTACATATGAACACTTTTCACATTCTCCCGTGCAACGCAGCTGCTAGTCCTCCTTTCATGCAAAATCTTAAGGTTCCACCTCTTGTCCAAGGCACCAAAGCCGCTAAAAAACAATAATCGATAACCAAAACTTGAATTGTACTGCTTCTTATGGCTATTGCTTCAACGTAGAAGCTTCTTCTGTGTTCTACTATGGTGCTTTTAGTGTCTCCGCATACCGCAGCACGTGACATAGTTTTGCAGACGATAAACGTAACCGTCTCAGAGAGAAAAGCGGCCAATGTGACGATCTGGCTTTAAGTCGATTCGATAACAAAAGACGAAAACGGACGGATTTCTCAGGTTTTTACTACATATGAACACTTTTCACATTCTCCCGTGCACCGCGGCTGCTAGTCCTCCTTTCATGCAAAATATTAAGGTCCCAGGTCATGTCCAAGCCACCAAAGCCGGCTAAAATGTGAATAATCGACAATTAAAACTTGAATTGTACTACTTCTTACTGGCTATTGCTTCAACTTAGAAGCTTATTCTGTGTTCTACTATGGTGCTTTTAGTATCTCCGCATACCGCAGCACGCGACATAGCTTTGAAGACGATAAATGTAACCGATTCAGAGAGAAGAGCGGCCAATGTGACGATCTGGCTTTAAGTAGATTCGATAACAATTGACGAAAACGGGCGGATTTCTCAGGTTTTTACTACATATGAACGCTTTTCACATTTTCCCGTGCAACGCGGCTGCTAGTCCTCCTTTCATGCAAAATCATATGGTTCCACCTCTTGTCCAAGGCACCAAAGCCGCCTAAAAAGTGAATAATCGATAACCAAAACTTGAATTGTACTGCTTCTTATGGCTATTGCTTCAGCTTAGAAGCTTCTTCTGTGTAATACTATGGTGCTTTTAGTGTCTCCGCATACCGCAGCACGCGACATAGCTTTGCAGACGATAAATGTAACCGTCTCAGAGAGAAAAGCGGCCAATGTGACGATCTGGCTTTAAGTCGATTCGATAACAAATGACGAAAACGGACGGATTTCTCAGGTTTTTAGTACATATGAACACTTTTCACATTCTCCCATGCAACGCGGCTGCTAGTCCTCCTTTCATGCAAGATCTTAAGGGACTAGGTCATGTCCAAGACACCAAAACTGGCTAAAAAGTGAATAATCGACGCCTAAAACTTGAATTGTACTACGGCTTACCGGCTATTACTTCAACTTAGAAGCTTCTTCTGTGTTCTACTATGGTGCTTTTAGAGTCTCCGCATACCGCAGCACGTGAGATAGCTTTGCAGACGATAAACGTAACCGTTTCAGAGAGAAAAGCGGCCAATGTGACGATCTGGCTTTAAGTCGATTCTATAACAAATGACGAAAACGGAAGGATTTCTCAGGTTTTTACTACATATGAACACTTTTCATATTTTCCCGTGCAACGCGGCTGCTAGTCCTCCTTTCATGCAAAATCTTAAGGTCCTAGGTCATGTCCAAGCCACCAAAGACGGCTAAAAAGTGAATAATCGACGCCTAAAACTAGAATTGTACTACTTCTTACTGGCTATTACTACAACATAGAAGCTTCTTCTTTGTTCTACTATGGTGCTTTTAGTGTCACCACATACCGCAGCACGCGACATAGCTTTGCAGACGATAAATGTATCCGTCTCAGAGAGAAAAGCGGCCAATGTGACGATCTGGCTTTAAGTCGATTCGATAACAAATGACGAAAACGGACGGATTTCTCAGGTTTTTACTACATATGAACACCTCTCACATTCTCCCGTGCAACGCTTCTACTAGTCCTCCTTTCATGCAAAATCTTAAGGTCCTAGGTCATGTCCAAGCCACCAAACTGGCTAAAAAGTGAATAATCGACGCCTAAAACTTGAATTGTACTAATTCTTACTGGCTATTACTTCAACTTAGAAGCTTCTTCTGTGTTCTACTATGCTGCTTTTAGTGTCTCCGCATACCGCAGCTCGCGACATAGCTTTGCAGACGATAAATGTAACCGTCTCAGAGAGAAAAGCGGCCAATGTGACGATCTGGCTTTAAGTCGATTCGATAACAAAAGACGAAAACGGACGGATTTCTCAGGTTTTTACTACATATGAACACTTTTCACATTCTCCCGTGCACCGCGGCTGCTAGTCCTCCTTTCATGAAAAATATTAAGGTCCCAGGTCATGTCCAAGCCACCAAAGCCGGCTAAAATGTGAATAATCGACAATTAAAACTTGAATTGTACTACTTCTTACTGGCTATTGTTTCAACTTAGAAGCTTATTCTGAGTTCTACTATGGTGCTTTTAGTATCTCCGCATACCGCAGCACGCGACATAGCTTTGAAGACGATAAATGTAACCGATTCAGAGAGAAGAGCGGCCAATGTGACGATCTGGCTTTAAGTAGATTCGATAACAATTGACGAAAACGGGCGGATTTCTCAGGTTTTTACTACATATGAACGCTTTTCACATTTTCCCGTGCAACGCGGCTGCTAGTCCTCCTTTCATGCAAAATCATAAGGTTCCACCTCTTGTCCAAGGCACCAAAGCCGCCTAAAAAGTGAATAATCGATGACCAAAACTTGAATTGTACTGCTTCTTATGGCTATTGCTTCAGCTTAGAAGCTTCTTCTGTGTAATACTATGGTGCTTTTAGTGTCTCCGCATACCGCAGCACGCGACATAGCTTTGCAGACGATAAATGTAACCGTCTCAGAGAGAAAAGCGGCCAATGTGACGATCTGGCTTTAAGTCGATTCGATAACAAATGACGAAAACGGACGGATTTCTCAGGTTTTTAGTACATATGAACACTTTTCACATTCTCCCATGCAACGCGGCTGCTAGTCCTCCTTTCATGCAAGATCTTAAGGTCCTAGGTCATGTCCAAGCCACCAAAACTGGCTAAAAAGTGAATAATCGACGCCTAAAACTTGAATTGTAGTACGTCTTACCGGCTATTACTTCAACTTAGAAGCTTCTTCTGTGTTCTACTATGGTGCTTTTAGAGTCTCCGCATACCGCAGCACGTGACATAGTTTTGCAGACGATAAACGTAACCGTTTCAGAGAGAAAAGCGGCCAATGTGACGATCTGGCTTTAAGTCGATTCTATAACAAATGACGAAAACGGAAGGATTTCTCAGGTTTTTACTACATATGAACACTTTTCATATTTTCCCGTGCAACGCGGCTGCTAGTCCTCTTTTCATGCAAAATCTTAAGGTCCTAGGTCATGTCCAAGCCACCAAAGACGGCTAAAAAGTGAATAATCGACGCCTAAAACTAGAATTGTACTACTTCTTACTGGCTATTACTACAACATAGAAGCTTCTTCTTTGTTCTACTATGGTGCTTTTAGTGTCACCACATACCGCAGCACGCGACATAGCTTTGCAGACGATAAATGTATCCGTCTCAGAGAGAAAAGCGGCCAATGTGACGATCTGGCTTTAAGTCGATTCGATAACAAATGACGAAAACGGACGGATTTCTCAGGTTTTTACTACATATGAACACCTCTCACATTCTCCCGTGCAACGCTTCTACTAGTCCTCCTTTCATGCAAAATCTTAAGGTCCTAGGTCATGTCCAAGCCACCAAACTGGCTAAAAAGTGAATAATCGACGCCTAAAACTTGAATTGTACTAATTCTTACTGGCTATTACTTCAACTTAGAAGCTTCTTCTGTGTTCTACTATGCTGCTTTTAGTGTCTCCGCATACCGCAGCACGCGACATAGCTTTGCAGACGATAAATGTAACCGTCTCAGAGAGAAAAGCGGCCAATGTGACGATCTGGCTTTAAGTCGATTCGATAACAAAAGACGAAAACGGACGGATTTCTCAGGTTTTTACTACATATGAACACTTTTCACATTCTCCCGTGCACCGCGGCTGCTAGTCCTCCTTTCATGCAAAATATTAAGGTCCCAGGTCATGTCCAAGCCACCAAAGCCGGCTAAAATGTGAATAATCGACAATTAAAACTTGAATTGTACTACTTCTTACTGGCTATTGTTTCAACTTAGAAGCTTATTCTGTGTTCTACTATGGTGCTTTTAGTATCTCCGCATACCGCAGCACGCGACATAGCTTTGAAGACGATAAATGTAACCGATTCAGAGAGAAGAGCGGCCAATGTGACGATCTGGCTTTAAGTAGAATCGATAACAATTGACGAAAACGGGCGGATTTCTCAGGTTTTTACTACATATGAACGCTTTTCACATTTTCCCGTGCAACGCGGCTGCTAGTCCTCCTTTCATGCAAAATCATAAGGTTCCACCTCTTGTCCAAGGCACCAAAGCCGCCTAAAAAGTGAATAATCGATAACCAAAACTTGAATTGTACTGCTTCTTATGGCTATTGCTTCAGCTTAGAAGCTTCTTCTGTGTAATACTATGGTGCTTTTAGTGTCTCCGCATACCGCAGCACGCGACATAGCTTTGCAGACGATAAATGTAACCGTCTCAGAGAGAAAAGCGGCCAATGTGACGATCTGGCTTTAAGTCGATTCGATAACAAATGACGAAAACGGACGGATTTCTCAGGTTTTTACTACATATGAACACTTTTCACATTCTCCCATGCAACGCGGCTGCTAGTCCTCCTTTCATGCAAGATCTTAAGGTCCTAGGTCATGTCCAAGCCACCAAAACTGGCTAAAAAGTGAATAATCGACGCCTAAAACTTGAATTGTACTACGTCTTACCGGCTATTACTTCAACTTAGAAGCTTCTTCTGTGTTCTACTATGGTGCTTTTAGTGTCTCCGCATACCGCAGCACGTTAGATAGCTTTGCAGACGATAAACGTAACCGTTTCAGAGGGAAAAGCGGCCAATGTGACGATCTGGCTTTAAGTCGATTCGATAACAAATGAAGAAAACGGACGGATTTCTCAGGTTTTTACTACATATGAACCCTTTTCACAATCTCCCGTGCAACGCAGCTGCTAGTCCTCCTTTCATGCAAAATCTTAAGGTTCGACCTCATGTCCAAGGCACCAAAGCCGGCTAAAAATCAATAATCGATAACCAAAACATGAATTGTACTACTTCTTACTGACCATTGCTTCAACTTAGAAGCTTATTCTGTGTTCTACTATGGTGCTTTTAAGGTCTCCGCATACCGCAGCACGCGACATAGCTTTGCAGACGATAAATGTAACCGTCTCAGAGAGAAAAACGGTCAATGTGACGATCTGGCTTTAAGTCGATTCGATAACATAAGACGAAAACGGACGGATTTCTCAGGTTTCTACTACATATGAACACTTTTCACATTCTCCCGTGCATCTCGGCTGCTAGTCCTCCTTTCATGCAAAATCTTAAGGTCCTAGGTCATGTCCAAGCCACCAAAACTGGCTAAAAAGTGAATAATCGACGCCTAAAACTTGAATTGTACTACTTCTTACCGGCTATTACTTCAACTTAGAAGCTTCTTCTGTGTTCTACTATGGTGCTTTTAGTGTCTCCGCATACCGCAGCACGCGACGTAGCTTTGCAGACGATAAATGTAACCGTCTCAGAGAGAAAAGCGGCCAATGTGACGATCTGGCTTTAAGTCGATTCGATAACAAATGACGAAAACGGACGGATTTCTCAGGTTTTTGCTACATATGAACACTTTTCACATTCTCCCGTGCAACGCAGCTGCAAGTCCTCCTTTCATGCAAAATCTTTAGGTACTAGGTCATGTCCAAGCCACCAAAGACGGCTAAAAAGTGAATAATCGACGCCTAAAACTAGAATTGTACTACTTCTTACTGGCTATTACTACAACATAGAAGCTTCTTCTTTGTTCTACTATGGTGCTTTTAGTGTCACCACATACCGCAGCACGCGACATAGCTTTGCAGACGATAAATGTATCCGTCTCAGAGAGAAAAGCGGCCAATGTGACGATCTGGCTTTAAGTCGATTCGATAACAAATGACGAAAACGGACGGATTTCTCAGGTTTTTACTACATATGAACACCTCTCACATTCTCCCGTGCAACGCTTCTACTAGTCCTCCTTTCATGCAAAATCGTAAGGTCCTAGGTCATGTCCAAGCCACCAAACTGGCTAAAAAGTGAATAATCGACGCCTAAAACTTGAATTGTACTAATTCTTACTGGCTATTACTTCAACTTAGAAGCTTCTTCTGTGTTCTACTATGCTGCTTTTAGTGTCTCCGCATACCGCAGCACGCGACATAGCTTTGCAGACGATAAATGTAACCGTCTCAGAGAGAAAAGCGGCCAATGTGACGATCTGGCTTTAAGTCGATTCGATAACAAAAGACGAAAACGGACGGATTTCTCAGGTTTTTACTACATATGAACACTTTTCACATTCTCCCGTGCACCGCGGCTGCTAGTCCTCCTTTCATGCAAAATATTAAGGTCCCAGGTCATGTCCAAACCACCAAAGCCGGCTAAAATGTGAATAATCGACAATTAAAACTTGAATTGTACTACTTCTTACTGGCTATTGTTTCAACTTAGAAGCTTATTCTGTGTTCTACTATGGTGCTTTTAGTATCTCCGCATACCGCAGCACGCGACATAGCTTTGAAGACGATAAATGTAACCGATTCAGAGAGAAGAGCGGCCAATGTGACGATCTGGCTTTAAGTAGAATCGATAACAATTGACGAAAACGGGCGGATTTCTCAGGTTTTTACTACATATGAACGCTTTTCACATTTTCCCGTGCAACGCGGCTGCTAGTCCTCCTTTCATGCAAAATCATAAGGTTCCACCTCTTGTCCAAGGCACCAAAGCCGCCTAAAAAGTGAATAATCGATAACCAAAACTTGAATTGTACTGCTTCTTATGGCTATTGCTTCAGCTTAGAAGCTTCTTCTGTGTAATACTATGGTGCTTTTAGTGTCTCCGCATACCGCAGCACGCGACATAGCTTTGCAGACGATAAATGTAACCGTCTCAGAGAGAAAAGCGGCCAATGTGACGATCTGGCTTTAAGTCGATTCGATAACAAATGTCGAAAACGGACGGATTTCTCAGGTTTTTACTACATATGAACACTTTTCACATTCTCCCATGCAACGCGGCTGCTAGTCCTCCTTTCATGCAAGATCTTAAGGTCCTAGGTCATGTCCAAGCCACCAAAACTGGCTAAAAAGTGAATAATCGACGCCTAAAACTTGAATTGTACTACGTCTTACCGGCTATTACTTCAACTTAGAAGCTTCTTCTGTGTTCTACTATGGTGCTTTTAGTGTCTCCGCATACCGCAGCACGTTAGATAGCTTTGCAGACGATAAACGTAACCGTTTCAGAGGGAAAAGCGGCCAATGTGACGATCTGGCTTTAAGTCGATTCGATAACAAATGAAGAAAACGGACGGATTTCTCAGGTTTTTACTACATATGAACCCTTTTCACAATCTCCCGTGCAACGCAGCTGCTAGTCCTCCTTTCATGCAAAATCTTAAGGTTCGACCTCATGTCCAAGGCACCAAAGCCGGCTAAAAATCAATAATCGATAACCAAAACATGAATTGTACTACTTCTTACTGACCATTGCTTCAACTTAGAAGCTTATTCTGTGTTCTACTATGGTGCTTTTAAGGTCTCCGCATACCGCAGCACGCGACATAGCTTTGCAGACGATAAATGTAACCGTCTCAGAGAGAAAAACGGTCAATGTGACGATCTGGCTTTAAGTCGATTCGATAACATAAGACGAAAACGGACGGATTTCTCAGGTTTTTACTACATATGAACACTTTTCACATTCTCCCGTGCATCTCGGCTGCTAGTCCTCCTTTCATGCAAAATCTTAAGGTTCGACATCATGTCCAAGCCACCAAAACTGGCTAAAAAGTGAATAATCGGCGCCTAAAACTTGAATTGTACTACTTCTTACCCGCTATTACTTCAACTTAGAAGCTTCTTCTGTGTTCTACTATGGTGCTTTTAGTGTCTCCGCATACCGCAGCACGCGACGTAGCTTTGCAGACGATAAATGTAACCGTCTCAGAGAGAAAAGCGGCCAATGTGACGATCTGGCTTTAAGTCGATTCGATAACAAATGACGAAAACGGACGGATTTCTCAGGTTTTTGCTACATATGAACACTTTTCACATTCTCCCGTGCAACGCAGCTGCAAGTCCTCCTTTCATGCAAAATCTTTAGGTACTAGGTCATGTCCAAGCCACCAAAGACGGCTAAAAAGTGAATAATCGACGCCTAAAACTAGAATTGTACTACTTCTTACTGGCTATTACTACAACATAGAAGCTTCTTCTTTGTTCTACTATGGTGCTTTTAGTGTCACCACATACCGCAGCACGCGACATAGCTTTGCAGACGATAAATGTATCCGTCTCAGAGAGAAAAGCGGCCAATGTGACGATCTGGCTTTAAGTCGATTCGATAACAAATGACGAAAACGGACGGATTTCTCAGGTTTTTACTACATATGAACACCTCTCACATTCTCCCGTGCAACGCTTCTACTAGTCCTCCTTTCATGCAAAATCTTAAGGTCCTAGGTCATGTCCAAGCCACCAAACTGGCTAAAAAGTGAATAATCGACGCCTAAAACTTGAATTGTACTAATTCTTACTGGCTATTACTTCAACTTAGAAGCTTCTTCTGTGTTCTACTATGCTGCTTTTAGTGTCTCCGCATACCGCAGCACGCGACATAGCTTTGCAGACGATAAATGTAACCGTCTCAGAGAGAAAAGCGGCCAATGTGACGATCTGGCTTTAAGTCGATTCGATAACAAAAGACGAAAACGGACGGATTTCTCAGGTTTTTACTACATATGAACACTTTTCACATTCTCCCGTGCACCGCGGCTGCTAGTCCTCCTTTCATGCAAAATATTAAGGTCCCAGGTCATGTCCAAACCACCAAAGCCGGCTAAAATGTGAATAATCGACAATTAAAACTTGACTTGTACTACTTCTTACTGGCTATTGTTTCAACTTAGAAGCTTATTCTGTGTTCTACTATGGTGCTTTTAGTATCTCCGCATACCGCAGCACGCGACATAGCTTTGAAGACGATAAATGTAACCGATTCAGAGAGAAGAGCGGCCAATGTGACGATCTGGCTTTAAGTAGAATCGATAACAATTGACGAAAACGGGCGGATTTCTCAGGTTTTTACTACATATGAACGCTTTTCACATTTTCCCGTGCAACGCGGCTGCTAGTCCTCCTTTCATGCAAAATCATAAGGTTCCACCTCTTGTCCAAGGCACCAAAGCCGCCTAAAAAGTGAATAATCGATAACCAAAACTTGAATTGTACTGCTTCTTATGGCTATTGCTTCAGCTTAGAAGCTTCTTCTGTGTAATACTATGGTGCTTTTAGTGTCTCCGCATACCGCAGCACGCGACATAGCTTTGCAGACGATAAATGTAACCGTCTCAGAGAGAAAAGCGGCCAATGTGACGATCTGGCTTTAAGTCGATTCGATAACAAATGTCGAAAACGGACGGATTTCTCAGGTTTTTACTACATATGAACACTTTTCACATTCTCCCATGCAACGCGGCTGCTAGTCCTCCTTTCATGCAAGATCTTAAGGTCCTAGGTCATGTCCAAGCCACCAAAACTGGCTAAAAAGTGAATAATCGACGCCTAAAACTTGAATTGTACTACGTCTTACCGGCTATTACTTCAACTTAGAAGCTTCTTCTGTGTTCTACTATGGTGCTTTTAGTGTCTCCGCATACCGCAGCACGTTAGATAGCTTTGCAGACGATAAACGTAACCGTTTCAGAGGGAAAAGCGGCCAATGTGACGATCTGGCTTTAAGTCGATTCGATAACAAATGAAGAAAACGGACGGATTTCTCAGGTTTTTACTACATATGAACCCTTTTCACAATCTCCCGTGCAACGCAGCTGCTAGTCCTCCTTTCATGCAAAATCTTAAGGTTCGACCTCATGTCCAAGGCACCAAAGCCGGCTAAAAATCAATAATCGATAACCAAAACATGAATTGTACTACTTCTTACTGACCATTGCTTCAACTTAGAAGCTTATTCTGTGTTCTACTATGGTGCTTTTAAGGTCTCCGCATACCGCAGCACGCGACATAGCTTTGCAGACGATAAATGTAACCGTCTCAGAGAGAAAAACGGTCAATGTGACGATCTGGCTTTAAGTCGATTCGATAACATAAGACGAAAACGGACGGATTTCTCAGGTTTTTACTACATATGAACACTTTTCACATTCTCCCGTGCATCTCGGCTGCTAGTCCTCCTTTCATGCAAAATCTTAAGGTTCGACATCATGTCCAAGCCACCAAAACTGGCTAAAAAGTGAATAATCGGCGCCTAAAACTTGAATTGTACTACTTCTTACCCGCTATTACTTCAACTTAGAAGCTTCTTCTGTGTTCTACTATGGTGCTTTTAGTGTCTCCGCATACCGCAGCACGCGACGTAGCTTTGCAGACGATAAATGTAACCGTCTCAGAGAGAAAAGCGGCCAATGTGACGATCTGGCTTTAAGTCGATTCGATAACAAATGACGAAAACGGACGGATTTCTCAGGTTTTTGCTACATATGAACACTTTTCACATTCTCCCGTGCAACGCAGCTGCAAGTCCTCCTTTCATGCAAAATCTTTAGGTACTAGGTCATGTCCAAGCCACCAAAGACGGCTAAAAAGTGAATAATCGACGCCTAAAACTAGAATTGTACTACTTCTTACTGGCTATTACTACAACATAGAAGCTTCTTCTTTGTTCTACTATGGTGCTTTTAGTGTCACCACATACCGCAGCACGCGACATAGCTTTGCAGACGATAAATGTATCCGTCTCAGAGAGAAAAGCGGCCAATGTGACGATCTGGCTTTAAGTCGATTCGATAACAAATGACGAAAACGGACGGATTTCTCAGGTTTTTACTACATATGAACACCTCTCACATTCTCCCGTGCAACGCTTCTACTAGTCCTCCTTTCATGCAAAATCTTAAGGTCCTAGGTCATGTCCAAGCCACCAAACTGGCTAAAAAGTGAATAATCGACGCCTAAAACTTGAATTGTACTAATTCTTACTGGCTATTACTTCAACTTAGAAGCTTCTTCTGTGTTCTACTGTGCTGCTTTTAGTGTCTCCGCATACCGCAGCACGCGACATAGCTTTGCAGACGATAAATGTAACCGTCTCAGAGAGAAAAGCGGCCAATGTGACGATCTGGCTTTAAGTCGATTCGATAACAAAAGACGAAAACGGACGGATTTCTCAGGTTTTTACTACATATGAACACTTTTCACATTCTCCCGTGCACCG
Organism: Schistocerca gregaria; assembly: GCF_023897955.1. Taxonomy (NCBI): domain Eukaryota; kingdom Metazoa; phylum Arthropoda; class Insecta; order Orthoptera; family Acrididae; genus Schistocerca; species Schistocerca gregaria. The sequence continues at coordinate 1,547,976 of NW_026061844.1, read as the reverse complement.
CGGCTGCTAGTCCTCCTTTCATGCAAAATATTAAGGTCCCAGGTCATGTCCAAGCCACCAAAGCCGGCTAAAATGTGAATAATCGACAATTAAAACTTGAATTGTACTACTTCTTGCTGGCTATTGTTTCAACTTAGAAGCTTATTCTGTGTTCTACTATGGTGCTTTTAGTATCTCCGCATACCGCAGCACGCGACATAGCTTTGAAGACGATAAATGTAACCGATTCAGAGAGAAGAGCGGCCAATGTGACGATCTGGCTTTAAGTAGAATCGATAACAATTGACGAAAACGGGCGGATTTCTCAGGTTTTTACTACATATGAACGCTTTTCACATTTTCCCGTGCAACGCGGCTGCTAGTCCTCCTTTCATGCAAAATCATAAGGTTCCACCTCTTGTCCAAGGCACCAAAGCCGCCTAAAAAGTGAATAATCGATAACCAAAACTTGAATTGTACTGCTTCTTATGGCTATTGCTTCAGCTTAGAAGCTTCTTCTGTGTAATACTATGGTGCTTTTAGTGTCTCCGCATACCGCAGCACGCGACATAGCTTTGCAGACGATAAATGTAACCGTCTCAGAGAGAAAAGCGGCCAATGTGACGATCTGGCTTTAAGTCGATTCGATAACAAATGACGAAAACGGACGGATTTCTCAGGTTTTTACTACATATGAACACTTTTCACATTCTCCCATGCAACGCGGCTGCTAGTCCTCCTTTCATGCAAGATCTTAAGGTCCTAGGTCATGTCCAAGCCACCAAAACTGGCTAAAAAGTGAATAATCGACGCCTAAAACTTGAATTGTACTACGTCTTACCGGCTATTACTTCAACTTAGAAGCTTCTTCTGTGTTCTACTATGGTGCTTTTAGTGTCTCCGCATACCGCAGCACGTTAGATAGCTTTGCAGACGATAAACGTAACCGTTTCAGAGGGAAAAGCGGCCAATGTGACGATCTGGCTTTAAGTCGATTCGATAACAAATGAAGAAAACGGACGGATTTCTCAGGTTTTTACTACATATGAACCCTTTTCACAATCTCCCGTGCAACGCAGCTGCTAGTCCTCCTTTCATGCAAAATCTTAAGGTTCGACCTCATGTCCAAGGCACCAAAGCCGGCTAAAAATCAATAATCGATAACCAAAACATGAATTGTACTACTTCTTACTGACCATTGCTTCAACTTAGAAGCTTATTCTGTGTTCTACTATGGTGCTTTTAAGGTCTCCGCATACCGCAGCACGCGACATAGCTTTGCAGACGATAAATGTAACCGTCTCAGAGAGAAAAACGGTCAATGTGACGATCTGGCTTTAAGTCGATTCGATAACATAAGACGAAAACGGACGGATTTCTCAGGTTTTTACTACATATGAACACTTTTCACATTCTCCCGTGCATCTCGGCTGCTAGTCCTCCTTTCATGCAAAATCTTAAGGTCCTAGGTCATGTCCAAGCCACCAAAACTGGCTAAAAAGTGAATAATCGACGCCTAAAACTTGAATTGTACTACTTCTTACCGGCTATTACTTCAACTTAGAAGCTTCTTCTGTGTTCTACTATGGTGCTTTTAGTGTCTCCGCATACCGCAGCACGCGACGTAGCTTTGCAGACGATAAATGTAACCGTCTCAGAGAGAAAAGCGGCCAATGTGACGATCTGGCTTTAAGTCGATTCGATAACAAATGACGAAAACGGACGGATTTCTCAGGTTTTTGCTACATATGAACACTTTTCACATTCTCCCGTGCAACGCAGCTGCAAGTCCTCCTTTCATGCAAAATCTTTAGGTACTAGGTCATGTCCAAGCCAATAAAGCCGGCTAAAAAGCGAATAATCGACAACTAATACTTGAATTGTACTACTTGTTACTTTTTATTGCTTCAACTTAGAAGCTTCTTCTGTGTTCTACTATGGTGCTTTTAGTGTCTCCGCATACCGCAGCACGTGACATAGCTTTGCAGACGATAAACGTAACCATTTCAGAGAGAAAAGCGGTCATAGTGACGATCTGGCTTTAAGTCGATTCGATAACAAATGACGAAAACGGACGGATTTCTCAGGTTTTTACTACATATGAACCCTTTTCACATACTCCCGTGCAACGCAGCTACTAGTCCTTCTTTCAAGCAAAATCTTGAGGTTCGACCTCATGTCCAAGGCACCAAAGCCGGCTAAAGATCAATAATCGAGAGCCAAAACTTGAATTGTACTACTTCTTACTGGCCATTGCTTCAACTTAGAATTTTATTCTGTGTTCCACTATGGTGCTTTTAGTGTCTCCGCATACCGCAGCACGCGACTTAGCTTTGCAGACGATAAATGTAACCGTCTCAGAGAGAAAAGCGGCCAATGTGACGATCTGGCTTTAAGTCGATTCGATAACAAATGACGAAAACGGACGGATTTCTCAGCTTTTTACTACATATGAACACTTTTCACATTCTCCCGTGCAACGCGGCTGCTAGTCCTACTTTCATGCAAAATCTTAAAGTCCTAGGTCATGTCCAAGCCACCAAAGCCGGCTAAAGAGTGAATAATCGACGCCTAAAACTTGAATTGTACCACTTCTTACTGGCTATTACTTCATTTTAGAAGCTTCTCCTGTGTTCTACTATGGTGCTTTTAGTGTCTCCGCATACCACAGCACGCGACATAGGTTTGCAGACGATAAATGTAACCGTCTCAGAGAGAAAAGCGGCCAATGTGACGATCTGGCTTTAAGTCGATTCGATAACAAATGACGAAAACGGACGGATTTCTCAGGTTTTTACTACATATGAACACTTTTCACATTCTCCCGTGCAACGCGGCTGCTAGTCCTCCTTTCATGCAAAATCTTAAGGTCCTAGGTCATGTCCAAGCCACCAAAACTGGCTAAAAAGTGAATAATCGACGCCTAAAACTTGAATTGTACTACTTCTTACTGGCTATTACTTCAACTTAGAAGCTTCTTCTGTGTTCTACTATGCTGCTTTTAGTGTCTCCGCATACCGCAGCACGCGACATAGCCTTGCAGACGATAAACGTAACCATTTCAGAGAGAAAAGCGGCCATAGTCACGATCTGGCTTTAAGTCGATTCGATAACAAATGACGAAAACGGACGGATTTCTCAAGTTTTTACTACATATGAACCCTTTTGACATTCTCCCGTGCAACGCAGCTGCTAGTCCTCCTTTCAAGCAAAATCTTAAGGTTCGACCTCATGTCCAAGGCACCAAAGCCGACTAAAGATCAATAATCGATAGCCAAGACTTGAATTGTACTACTTCTTACTGGCCATTGTTTCAACTTAGAAGCTTATTCTGTGTTCCACTATGGTTCTTTTAGTGTCTCCGCATACCGCAGCACGCGACATAGCTTTGCAGACGATAAATGTAACCGTCTCAGAGAGAAAAGCGGCCAATGTGACGATCTGGCTTTAAGTCGATTCGATAACAAATGACGAAAACGGACGGATTTCTCAGGTTTTTAGTACATATGAACACTTTTCACATTCCCCCGTGCAACGCGGCTGCTAGTCCTCCTTTCAAGCTAAATCTTAAGGTACTAGGTCATGTCCAAGCCAATAAAGCCGGCTAAAAAGTGAATAATCGACAACTAATACTTGAATTGTTCTACTTCGTACTGGTTACTGCTTCTACTTAGAAGCTTCTTCTGTGTTCTACTATGGTGCTTTTAGTGTCTCCGCATACCGCAGCACGCGACATAGCTTTGCAGACGATAAATGTAACCGTCTCAGAGATAAAAGCGGCCAATGTGGCGATCTGGCTTTAAGTCGAATCGATAACAAATGACTAAAACGGACGGATTTCTCAGGTTTTTAGTACATATGAACACTTTTCACATTCTCCCGTGCAACGCGGCTGCTAATCCTCCTTTCATGCAAAATCTTAAGGTACCAGGTCATGTCCAAGCCAATATAGCTGGCTAAAAAGTGAATAATCGACAACTAATACTTGAATTATACTACTCGTTACTTTTTATTGCTTCAACTTAGAAGCTTCTTCTGTGTTCTACTATGCTGCTTTTAGTGTCTCCGCATACCGCAGCACGCGACATAGCCTTGTAGACGATAAATGTAACGGTCTCAGAGAGAAAAGCGGCCAATGTGACGATCTGGCTTTAAGTCGATTCGATAACAAATGACGAAAACGGACGGATTTCTCAGGTTTTTACTACATATGAACACATTTCACATTCTCCCGTGAAACGCGGCTACCAGTCCTCCTTCATGCAAAATCTTAAGGTCCTAGGTCATGTCCAAGCCACCAAAACTGGCTAAAAAGTGAATAATCGACGCCTAAAACTTGAATTGTACTACTTCTTACTGGCTATTACTTCAACATAGAAGCTTCTTCTGTGTTCTACTATGCTGCTTTTAGTGTCTCCGCATACCGCAGCGCGCGACATAGCCTTGTAGACGATAAATGTAACGGTCTCAGAGAGAAAAGCGGCCAATGTGACGATCTGGCTTTAAGTCGATTCGATAACAAATGACGAAAACGGACGGATTTCTCAGGTTTTTAGTACATAGGAACACTTTTCACATTCTCCCGTGCGACGCTTCTGCAAGTCCTCCTTTCATGCAAAATCTTAAGGTAATAGGTCATGTCCAAGCCAATAAAGCCGGCTAAAAAGTGAATAATCGACGCCTAAAACTTGAATTGTACTACTTCTTACTGGCTATTACTTCAACTTAGAAGCTTCTTCTGTGTTCTACTATGCTGCTTTTAGTGTCTCCGCATACCGCAGCACGCGACATAGCCTTGTAGACGATAAATGTAACGGTCTCAGAGAGAAAAGCGGCCAATGTGACGATCTGGCTTTAAGTCGATTCGATAACAAATGACGAAAACGGACGGATTTCTCAGGTTTTTACTACATATGAACACATTTCACATTCTCCCGTGAAACGCGGCTACCAGTCCTCCTTCATGCAAAATCTTAAGGTCCTAGGTCATGTCCAAGCCACCAAAACTGGCTAAAAAGTGAATAATCGACGCCTAAAACTTGAATTGTACTACTTCTTACTGGCTATTACTTCAACATAGAAGCTTCTTCTGTGTTCTACTATGCTGCTTTTAGTGTCTCCGCATACCGCAGCGCGCGACATAGCCTTGTAGACGATAAATGTAACCGTCTCAGAGAGAAAAGCGGCCAATGTGACGATCTGGCTTTAAGTCGATTCGATAACAAATGACGAAAACGGACGGATTTCTCAGGTTTTTAGTACATAGGAACACTTTTCACATTCTCCCGTGCGACGCTTCTGCAAGTCCTCCTTTCATGCAAAATCTTAAGGTAATAGGTCATGTCCAAGCCAATAAAGCCGGCTAAAAAGTGAATAATCGACGCCTAAAACTTGAATTGTACTACTTCTTACTGGCTATTACTTCAACTTAGAAGCTTCTTCTGTGTTCTACTATGCTGCTTTTAGTGTCTCCGCATACCGCAGCACGCGACATAGCCTTGTAGACGATAAATGTAACGGTCTCAGAGAGAAAAGCGGCCAATGTGACGATCTGGCTTTAAGTCGATTCGATAACAAATGACGAAAACGGACGGATTTCTCAGGTTTTTACTACATATGAACACATTTCACATTCTCCCGTGAAACGCGGCTACCAGTCCTCCTTCATGCAAAATCTTAAGGTCCTAGGTCATGTCCAAGCCACCAAAACTGGCTAAAAAGTGAATAATCGACGCCTAAAACTTGAATTGTACTACTTCTTACTGGCTATTACTTCAACATAGAAGCTTCTTCTGTGTTCTACTATGCTGCTTTTAGTGTCTCCGCATACCGCAGCGCGCGACATAGCCTTGTAGACGATAAATGTAACGGTCTCAGAGAGAAAAGCGGCCAATGTGACGATCTGGCTTTAAGTCGATTCGATAACAAATGACGAAAACGGACGGATTTCTCAGGTTTTTAGTACATAGGAACACTTTTCACATTCTCCCGTGCGACGCTTCTGCAAGTCCTCCTTTCATGCAAAATCTTAAGGTAATAGGTCATGTCCAAGCCAATAAAGCCGGCTAAAAAGTGAATAATCGACGCCTAAAACTTGAATTGTACTACTTCTTACTGGCTATTACTACAACATAGAAGCTTCTTCTGTGTTGTACTATGGTGCTTTTAGTGTCACCGCATACCGCAGCACGCGACATAGCTTTGCAGACGATAAATGTAACCGTCTCAGAGAGAAAAGCGGCCAATATAACGATCTGGCTTTAAGTCGATTCGATAACAAATGACGAAAACGGACGGATTTCTCAGGTTTTTACTACATATGAACACTTTTCACATTCTCCCGTGCAACGCAGCTGCTAGTCCTCCTTTCATGCAAAATCTTAAGGTTCCACCTCTTGTCCAAGGCACCAAAGCCGCTAAAAAACAATAATCGATAACCAAAACTTGAATTGTACTGCTTCTTATGGCTATTGCTTCAACTTAGAAGCTTCTTCTGTGTTCTACTATGGTGCTTTTAGTGTCTCCGCATACCGCAGCACGTGACATAGTTTTGCAGACGATAAACGTAACCGTCTCAGAGAGAAAAGCGGCAATAGTGACGATCTGGCTTTAAGTCGATTCGATAACAAATGACGAAAACGGACGGATTTCTCAGGTTTTTACTACATATGAACACTTTTCACATTCTCCCGTGCACCGCGGCTGCTAGTCCTCCTTTCATGCAAAATATTAAGGTCCCAGGTCATGTCCAAGCCACCAAAGCCGGCTAAAATGTGAATAATCGACAATTAAAACTTGAATTGTACTACTTCTTACTGGCTATTGCTTCAACTTAGAAGCTTATTCTGTGTTCTACTATGGTGCTTTTAGTATCTCCGCATACCGCAGCACGTGAGATAGCTTTGCAGACGATAAACGTAACCGTTTCAGAGAGAAAAGCGGCCAATGTGACGATCTGGCTTTAAGTAGATTCGATAACAAATGAAGAAAACGGACGGATTTCTCAGGTTTTTACTACATATGAAAACTTTTCATATTTTCCCGTGCAACGCGGCTGCTAGTCCTCCTTTCATGCAAAATCTTAAGGTCCTAGGTCATGTCCAAGCCACCAAAGACGGCTAAAAAGTGAATAATCGACGCCTAAAACTAGAATCGCACTACTTCTTACTGGCTATTACTACAACATAGAAGCTTCTTCTGTGTTCTACTATGGTGCTTTTAGTGTCACCACATACCGCTGCACGCGACATAGCTTTGCAGACGATAAATGTAACCGTCTCAGAGAGATAAGCGGCCAATGTGACGATCTGGCTTTAAGTCGATTCGATAACAAATGACGAAAACGGACGGATTTCTCAGGTTTTTACTACATATGAACACCTCTCACATTCTCCCGTGCAACGCTTCTACTAGTCCTCCTTTCATGCAAAATCTTAAGGTCCTAGGTCATGTCCAAGCCACCAAACTGGCTAAAAAGTGAATAATCGACGCCTAAAACTTGAATTGTACTAATTCTTACCGGCTATTACTTCAACTTAGAAGCTTCTTCTGTGTTCTACTATGCTGCTTTTAGTGTCTCCGCATACCGCAGCACGCGACATAGCTTTGCAGACGATAAATGTAACCGTCTCAGAGAGAAAAGCGGCCAATGTGACGATCTGGCTTTAAGTCGATTCGATAACAAAAGACGAAAACGGACGGATTTCTCAGGTTTTTACTACATATGAACACTTTTCACATTCTCCCGTGAACCGCGGCTGCTAGTCCTCCTTTCATGCAAAATATTAAGGTCCCAGGTCATGTCCAAGCCACCAAAGCCGGCTAAAATGTGAATAATCGACAATTAAAACTTGAATTGTACTACTTCTTACTGGCTATTGTTTCAACTTAGAAGCTTATTCTGTGTTCTACTATGGTGCTTTTAGTATCTCCGCATACCGCAGCACGCGACATAGCTTTGAAGACGATAAATGTAACCGATTCAGAGAGAAAAGCGGCCAATGTGACGATCTGGCTTTAAGTCGATTCGATAACAAATGACGAAAACGGACGGATTTCTCAGGTTTTTAGTACATATGAACACTTTTCACATTCTCCCGTGCAACGCGGCTGCAAGTCCTCCTTTCATGCAAAATCATAAGGTCCTAGGTCATGTCCAAGCCACCAAAGCCGGCTAAAAAGTGAATAATCGACGCCTAAAACTTGAATTGTACTACTTCTTATGGCTATTACTTCAACATAGAAGCTTCTTCTGTGTTCTACTATGGTGCTTTTAGTGTCACCACATACCGCAGCACGCGACATAGCTTTGCAGACGATAAATGTAACCGTCTCAGAGAGAAAAGCGGCCAATGTGACGATCTGGCTTTAAGTCGATTCGATAACAAATGACGAAAACGGACGGATTTCTCAGGTTCTTACTACATATGAACACTTTTCACATTCTCCCATGCAACGCGGCTGCTAGTCCTCCTTTCATGCAAGATCTTAAGGTCCTAGGTCATGTCCAAGCCACCAAAACTGGCTAAAAAGTGAATAATTGACGCCTAAAACTTGAATTGTACTACGTCTTACCGGCTATTACTTCAACTTGGAAGCTTCTTCTGCGTTCTACTATGGTGCTTTTAGTGTCTCCGCATACCGCAGCACGTGAGATAGCTTTGCAGACGATAAACGTAACCATTTCAGGGAGAAAAGCGGCCAATGTGGCGATCTGGCTTTAAGTAGATTCGATAACAAATGAAGAAAACGGACGGATTTCTCAGGTTTTTACTACATATGAACCCTTTTCACAATCTCCCGTGCAACGCAGCTGCTAGTCCTCCTTTCATGCAAAATCTTAAGGTTCGACCTCATGTCCAAGGCACCAAAGCCGGCTAAAAATCAATAATCGATAACCAAAACATGAATTCTACTACTTCTTACTGACCATTGCTTCAATTTAGAAGCTTATTCTGTGTTCTACTATGGTGCTTTTAAGGTCTCCGCATACCGCAGCATGCGACATAGCTTTGCAGACGATAAATGTAACCGTCTCAGAGAGAAAAGCGGCGAATGTGACGATCTGGCTTTAAGTCGATTCTATAACAAATGACGAAAACGGAAGGATTTCTCAGGTTTTTACTACATATGAACACTTTTCACATTTTCCCGTGCAACGCGGCTGCTAGTCCTCCTTTCATGCAAAATCTTAAGGTCCTAGGTCATGTCCAAGCCACCAAAGACGGCTAAAAAGTGAATAATCGACGCCTAAAACTTGAATTGTACTACTTCTTACTGGCTATTACTACAACATAGAAGCTTCTTCTGTGTTCTTCTATGGTGCTTTTAGTGTCACCACATACTGCAGCACGCGACATAGCTTTGCAGACGATAAATGTAACCGTCTCAGAGAGAAAAACGGCCAATGTGACGATCTGGCTTTAAGTCGATTCGATAACAAATGACGAAAACGGACGGATTTCTCAGGTTTTTACTACATATGAACACCTCTCACATTCTCCCGTGCAACGCTTGTACTAGTCCTCCTTTCATGCAAAATCTTAAGGTCCTAGGTCATGTCCAAGCCACCAAACTGGCTAAAAAGTGAATAATCGACGCCTAAAACTTGAATTGTACTAATTCTTACTGGCTATTACTTCAACTTAGAAGCTTCTTCTGTGTTCTACTATGCTGCTTTTAGTGTCTCCGCATACCGCAGCACGCGACATAGCTTTGCAGACGATAAATGTAACCGTCTCAGAGAGAAAAGCGGCCAATGTGACGATCTGGCTTTAAGTCGATTCGATAACAAAAGACGAAAACGGACGGATTTCTCAGGTTTTTACTACATATGAACACTTTTCACATTCTCCCGTGCAACGCGGCTGCTAGTCCTCCTTTCATGCAAAATCTTAAGGTCCTAGGTCATGTCCAAGCCACCAAAACTGGCTAAAAAGTGAATAATCGACGCCTAAAACTTGAATTGTACTACTTCTTACCGGCTATTACTTCAACTTAGAAGCTTCTTCTGTGTTCTACTATGGTGCTTTTAGTGTCTCCGCATACCGCAGCACGCGACGTAGCTTTGCAGACGATAAATGTAACCGTCTCAGAGAGAAAAGCGGCCAATGTGACGATCTGGCTTTAAGTCGATTCGATAACAAATGACGAAAACGGACGGATTTCTCAGGTTTTTAGTACATATGAACACTTTTCACATTCTCCCGTGCAACGCGGCTGCAAGTCCTCCTTTCATGCAAAATCATAAGGTCCTAGGTCATGTCCAAGCCACCAAAGCCGGCTAAAAAGTGAATAATCGACGCCTAAAACTTGAATTGTACTACTTCTTATGGCTATTACTTCAACATAGAAGCTTCTTCTGTGTTCTACTATGGTGCTTTTAGTGTCTCCGCATACCGCAGCACGCGACATAGCTTTGCAGACGATAAATGTAACCGTCTCAGAGAGAAAAGCGGCCAATGTGACGATCTGGCTTTAAGTCGATTCGATAACAAATGACGAAAACGGACGGATTTCTCAGGTTTTTAGTACATATGAACACTTTTCACATTCTCCCGTGCAACGCGGCTGCAAGTCCTCATTTCATGCAAAATCTTTAGGTACTAGGTCATGTCCAAGCCAATAAAGCCGGCTAAAAAGGGAATAATCGACAACTAATACTTGAATTGTACTACTTGTTACTTTTTATTGCTTCAACTTAGAAGCTTCTTCTGTGTTCTACTATGGTGCTTTTAGTGTCTCCGCATACCGCAGCACGTGACATAGCTTTGCAGACGATAAACGTAACCATTTCAGAGAGAAAAGCGGCCATAGTGACGATCTGGCTTTAAGTCGATTCGATAACAAATGACGAAAACGGACGGATTTCTCAGGTTTTTACTACATATGAACCCTTTTGACATTCTCCCGTGCAACGCAGCTGCTAGTCCTCCTTTCAAGCAAAATCTTAAGGTTCGACCTCATGTCCAAGGCACCAAAGCCGGCTAAAGATCAATAATCGATAGCCAAGACTTGAATTGTACTACTTCTTACTGGCCATTGTTTCAACTTAGAAGCTTATTCTGTGTTCCACTATGGTGCTTTTAGTGTCTCCGCATACCGCAGCACGCGACATAGCTTTGCAGACGATAAATGTAACCGTCTCAGAGAGAAAAGCGGCCAATGTGACGATCTGGCTTTAAGTCGATTCGATAACAAATGACGAAAACGGACGGATTTCTCAGGTTTTTAGTACATATGAACACTTTTCACATTCTCCCGTGCAACGCGGCTGCTAGTCCTCCTTTCAAGCAAAATCTTAAGGTACTAGGTCATGTCCAAGCCAATAAAGCCGGCTAAAAAGTGAATAATCGACAACTAAAACTTGAATTGTACTACTTCGTACTGGTTATTGCTTCAACTTAGAAGCTTCTTCTGTGTTCTACTATGGTGCTTTTAGTGTCTCCGCATACCGCAGCACGCGACATAGCTTTGCAGACGATAAATGTAACCGTCTCAGAGATAAAAGCGGCCAATGTGGCGATCTGGCTTTAAGTCGAATCGATAACAAATGACGAAAACGGACGGATTTCTCAGGTTTTTAGTACATATGAACACTTTTCACATTCTCCCGTGCAACGCGGCTGCTAATCCACCTTTCATGCAAAATCTTAAGGTCCTAGCTCATGTCCAAGCCACCAAAACTGGCTAAAAAGTGAATAATCGACAACTAAAACTTGAATTGTACTACTTCTTACTGGCTATTACTTCAACTTAGAAGCTTCTTCTGTGTTCTACTATGGTGCTTTTAGTGTCTCCGCATACCGCAGCACGTGACATAGCTTTGCAGACGATAAACGTAACCATTTCAGAGAGAAAAGCGGCCATAGTGACGATCTGGCTTTTAGTCGATTCGATAACAAATGACGAAAACGGACGGATTTCTCAGGTTTTTACAACATATGAACCCTTTTCACATACTCCCGTGCAACGCAGCTGCTAGTCCTTCTTTCAAGCAAAATCTTAAGGTTCGACCTCATGTCCAAGGCACCAAAGCCGGCTAAAGATCAATAATCGATAGCCAAACTTGAATTGTACTACTTCTTACTGGCCATTGCTTCAACTTAGAAGCTTATTCTGTGTTCCACTATGGTGCTTTTAGTGTCTCCGCATACCGCAGCACGCGACATAGCTTTGCAGACGATAAATGTAACCGTCTCAGAGAGAAAAGCGGCCAATGTGACGATCTGGCTTTAAGTCGATTCGATAACAAATGACGAAAACGGACGGATTTCTCAGGTTTTTACTACATATGAACACTTTTCACATTCTCCCGTGCAACGCGGCTGCTAGTCCTACTTTCATGCAAAATCTTAAAGTCCTAGGTCATGTCCAAGCCACCAAAGCCGGCTAAAAAGTTAATAATCGACGCCCAAAACTTGAATTGTACTACTTCTTACTGGCTATTACTTCATTTTAGAAGCTTCTTCTGTGTTCTACTATGGTGCTTTTAGTGTCCCCGCATACCACAGCACGCGACATAGCTTTGCAGACGATAAATGTAACCGTCTCAGAGAGAAAAGCGGCCAATGTGACGATCTGGCTTTAAGTCGATTCGTTAAAAAATGACGAAAACGGACGGATATCTCAGGTTTTTACTACATATGAACACATTTCACATTCTCCCGTGCAACGCGGCTACCAGTCCTCCTTTCATGCAAAATCTTAAGGTTCTAGGTCATGTCCAAGCCACCAAAACTGGCTAAAAAGTGAATAATCGACGCCTAAAACTTGAATTGTGTTACTTCTTACTGGCTATTACTTCAACTTAGAAGCTTCTTCTGTGTTCTACTATGCTGCTTTTAGTGTCTCCGCATACCGCAGCACGCGACATAGCTTTGCAGACGATAAATGTAACCGTCTCAGAGAGAAAAGCGGCCAATGTGACGATCAGGCTTTAAGTCGATTCGATAACAAATGACGAAAACGGACGGATTTCTCAGGTTTTTAGTACATAGGAACACTTTTCACATTCTCCCGTGCAACGCTTCTGCAAGTCCTCCTTTCATGCAAAATCTTAAGGTAATAGGTCATGTCCAAGCCAATAAAGCCGGCTAAAAAGTGAATAATCGACAACTAATACTTGAATTGTAGTACTCGTTACTTTTTATTGCTTCAACTTAGAAGCTTCTTCTGTGTTCTACTATGGTGCTTTTAGTGTCTCCGCATACCGCAGCACGTGACATAGCCTTGCAGACGATAAACGTAACCATTTCAGAGAGAAAAGTGGCCATAGTGACGATCTAGCTTTAAGTCGATTCGATAACAAATGACGAAAACGGACGGATTTCTCTGGTTTTTACTACATATGAACCCTTTTCACATTCTCCCGTGCAACGCAGCTGCTAGTACTCCTTTCAAGCAAAATCTTAAGGTTCGACCTCATGTCCAAGGCACCAAAGCCGGCTAAAGATCAATAATCGATAGCCAAGACTTGAATTGTACTACTTCTTACTGGCCATTGTTTCAACTTAGAAGCTTATTCTGTGTTCGACTATGGTGCTTTTAGTGTCTCCGCATACCGCAGCACGCGACATAGGTTTGCAGACGATAAATGTAACCGTCTCAGAGAGAAAAGCGGCCAATGTGACGATCTGGCTTTAAGTCGATTCGATAACAAATGACGAAAACGGACGGATTTCTCAGGTTTTTAGTACATATGAACACTTTTCACATTCTCCCGTGCAACGCGGCTGCTAGTCCTCCTTTCAAGCAAAATCTTAAGGTAGTAGGTCATGTCCATGCCAATAAAGCCGGCTAAAAAGTGAATAATCGACAACTAAAACTTGAATTGTACTACTTCGTACTGGTTATTGCTTCAACTTAGAAGCTTCTTCTGTGTTCTACTATGGTGCTTTTAGTGTCTCCGCATACCGCAGCACGCGACATAGCTTTGCAGACGATAAATGTAACCGTCTCAGAGAGAAATGCGGCCAATGTGGCGATCTGGCTTTAAGTCGATTCGATAACAAATGACGAAAACGGACGGATTTCTCAGGTTTTTACTACATATGAACACCTTTCACATTCTCCCGTGCAACGCGGCTGCTAATCCTCCTTTCATGCAAAATCGTAAGGTACTAGGTCATGTCCAAGCCAATAAAGCCGGCTAAAAAGTGAATAATCGACAACTCTTACATGAATTGTACAACTTGTTACTTTTTATTGCTTCAACTTAGAAGCTTCTTCTGTGTTCTACTATGGTGCTTTTAGTGTCTCCGCATACCGCAGCACGTGACATTGCTTTGCAGACGATAAACGTAACCATTTCAGAGAGAAAAGCGGCCATAGTGACGATCTGGCTTTAAGTCGATTCGATAACAAATGACGAAAACGGACGGATTTCTCAGGTTTTTACTACATATGAACCCTTTTCACATACTCCCGTGCAACGCAGCTGCTAGTCTTTCTTTCAAGCAAAATCTTAAGGTTCGACATCATGTCCAAGGCACCAAAGCCGGCTAAAGATCAATAATCGATAGACAAAACTTGAATTGTACTACTTCTTACTGGCCATTGCTTCAACTTAGAAGCTTATTCTGTGTTCCACTATGGTGCTTTTAGTGTCTCCGCATACCGCAGCACGCGACATAGCTTTGCAGACGATAAATGTAACCGTCTCAGAGAGAAAAGCGGCCAATGTGACGATCTGGCTTTAAGTCGATTCGTTAACAAATGACGAAAACGGACGGATATCTCAGGTTTTTACTACATATGAACACCTTTCACATTCTGCCGTGCAACGCGGCTACCAGTCCTCCTTTCATGCAAAATCTTAAGGTCCTAGGTCATGTCCAAGCCACCAAAACTCGCTAAAAAGTGAATAATCGACGCCTAAAACTTGAATTGTACTACTTCTTACTGGCTATTACTTCAACTTAGAAGCTTCTTCTGTGTTCTACTATGCTGCTTTTAGTGTCTCCGCATACCGCAGCACGCGACATAGCTTTGCAGACGATAAATGTAACCGTCTCAGAGAGAAAAGCGGCCAATGTGACGATCTGGCTTTAAGTCGATTCGATAACAAATGACGAAAACGGACGGATTTCTCAGGTTTTTAGTACATAGGAACACTTTTCACATTCTCCCGTGCAACGCTTCTGCAAGTCCTCCTTTCATGCAAAATCTTAAGGTAATAGGTCATGTCCAAGCCAATAAAGCCGGCTAAAAAGTGAATAATCGACAACTAATACTTGAATTGTAGTACTCGTTACTTTTTATTGCTTCAACTTAGAAGCTTCTTCTGTGTTCTACTATGGTGCTTTTAGTGTCTCCGCATACCGCAGCACGTGACATAGCCTTGCAGACGATAAACGTAACCATTTCAGAGAGAAAAGTGGCCATAGTGACGATCTAGCTTTAAGTCGATTCGATAACAAATGACGAAAACGGACGGATTTCTCTGGTTTTTACTACATATGAACCCTTTTCACATTCTCCCGTGCAACGCGGCTGCTAGTCCTCCTTTCAAGCAAAATATTAAGGTCCTAGGTCATGTCCAAGCCACCAAAGCCGGCTAAAATGTGAATAATCGATAGCCAAAACTTGAATTGTACTACTTCTTACTGGCTATTGCTTCAACTTAGAAGCTTCTTCAGTGTTCTACTATGGTGCTTTTAGTGTCTCCGCATACCGCAGCACGCGACATAGCTTTGCAGACGATAAATGTAACCGATTCAGAGAGAAGAGCGGCCAATGTGACGATCTGGCTTTAAGTAGATTCGCTAACAAATGACGAAAACGGGCGTATTTCTCAGGTTTTTTCTACATATGAACCCTTTTCACATTCTCCCGTGCAACGCAGCTGCTAGTCCTCCTTTCATGCAAAATCTTAAGGTTCGACCTCATGTCCAAGGCACCAAAGCCGGCTAAAAATCAATAATCGATAACCAAAACTTGAATTGTACTGCTTCTTATGGGTATTGCTTCAACTTAGAAGCTTCTTCTGTGTTCTACTATGGTGCTTTTAGTGCCTCCGCATACCGCAGCACGCGACATAGCTTTGCAGACGATAAATGTAACCGTCTCAGAGAGAATGGCGGCCATAGTGACGATCTGGCTTTAAGTCGATTCGATAACAAATGACGAAAACGGACGGATTTCTCAGGTTTTTACTACATATGAACACCTTTCACATTCTCCCGTGCAACGCGGCTATCAGTCCTCCTTTCATGCAAAATCTTAAGGTCCTAGGTCATGTCCAAGCCAACAAAACTTTCTAAAAAGTAAATAATCGACGCCTAAAACTTGAATTGTACTACTTCTTACTGGCTATTACTTCAACCTAGAAGCTTCTTCTGTGTTCTACTATAGTGCTTTTAGTGTCTCCGCATACCGCAGCACGCGACATAGCTTTGCAGACGATAAATGTAACCGTCTCAGAGAGAAGAGCGTCAATGTGACGATCTGGCTTTAAGTCGATTCGATAACAAATGACGAAAAGGGACGGATTTCTCAGGTTTTTACTACATATGAACACTTTTCACATTCTCCCGTGCAACGCAGCTGCTAGTCCTCCTTTCATGCAAAATCGTAAGGTACTAGGTCATGTCCAAGCCAATAAAGCCGCCTAAAAAGTGAATAATCGACAACTAATATTGAATTGTACTACTTGTTACTTTTTATTGCTTCAACTTAGAAGCTTCTTCTGTGTTCAACTATGGTGCTTTTAGTGTCTCCGCATACCGCAGCACGCGACATAGCTTTGCAGACGATAAATGTAACCGTCTCAGAGAGAAAAGCGGCCAATGTGGCGATCTGGCTTTAAGTAGATTAGATAACAAATGACGAAAACGGACGGATTTCTCAGGTTTTTACTACATATGAACACTTTTCACATTCTCCCGTGCAACGCGGCTGCTAGTCCTCCTTTCATGCAAAATCTTAAAGTCCTAGGTCATGTCCAAGCCACCAAAGCCGGCTAAAAAGTGAATAATCGACGCCTAAAACTTGAATTGTACTACTTCTTACTGGCTATTACTTCAACTTAGAAGCTTCTTCTGTGTTCTACTATGGTGCATTTAGTGTCTCCGCATACCGCAGCACGTGACATAGCTTTGTAGACGATAAACGTAACCGTTTCAGAGAGAAAAGCGGCCATAGTGACGATCTGGCTTTAAGTCGATTCGATAACAAATGACGAAAACGTACGGATTTCTGAGGTTTTTACTACATACGAACCCTTTTCACATTCTCCCGTGCAACGCGGCTGCTAGTCCTCCTTTCATGCAAAATCTTAAGGTTCCACCTCATGTCCAAGGCACCAAAGCCGGCTAAAAATCAATAATCGATAGCCAAAACTTGAATTGTACTACTTCTTACTGGCCATTGCTTAAACTTAGAAGCTTATTCTGTGTTCTACTATGGTGCTTTTAGTGTCTTCGCATACCGCTGCTCGCGACATAGCTTTGAGGACGATAAATGTAACCGTCTCAGAGAGAAAAGCGGCCAATGTGACGATCTGGCTTTAAGTCGATTTGATAACAAAAGACGAAAACGAACGGATTTCTCAGGTTTTTACTACATACGAACACTTTTCACATTCTCCCGTGCACCGCGGCTGCTTGTCCTCCTTTCATGCAAAATCTTAAGGTTCCACCTCATGTCCAAGGCACCAAAGCCGGCTAAAAATCAATAATCGATAGCCAAAACTTGAATTGTACTACTTCTTACTGACCATTGCTTCAACTTAGAAGCTTATTCTGTGTTCTACTATGGTGCTTTTAGTGTCTCCGCATACCGCAGCACGTGACATAGCTTTGCAGACGATAAACGTAACCGTTTCAGAGAGAAAAGCATCCAATGTGACGATCTGGCTTTAAGTCGATTCGATAACGAATGACGAAAACGGACGGATTTCTCAGGTTTTTACTACATATGAACCCTTTTCACATTCTCCCGTGCAACGCGGCTGCTAGTCCTCCTTTCAAGCAAAATCTTAAGGTACTAGGTCATGTCCAAGCCAATAAAGCCGGCTAAAAAAGGAATAATCGGCAACTAAAACTTGATTTGTACTACTTCGTACTGGTTATTGCTTCAACTTAGAAGCTTCTTGTGTGTTCTACTATGGTGATTTTAGTGTCTCCGCATACCGCAGCACGTGACATAGCTTTGCAGACGATAAACGTAACCATTTCAGCGAGAAAAGCGGCCGTAGTGACGATCTGGCTTTAAGTCGATTCGATAACAAATGACGAAAGCGAACGGATTTCTCAGGTTTTTTCTACATATGAACACTTTTCACATTCTCCCGTGCACCGCGGCTGCTAGTCCTCCTTTCATGCAAAATATTAAGGTCCTAGGTCATGTCCAAGCCACCAAAGCCGGCTAAAATGTGAATAATCGATAGCCAAAACTTGAATTGTACTACTTCTTACTGCCTATTGCTTCAACTTAGAAGCTTCTTCTGTGTTCTACTATGGTGCTTTTAGTGTCTCCGCATACCGCAGCACGCGACATAGCTTTGAAAACGATAAATGTAACCGTCTCAGAGAGAAAAGCGGCCAATGTGACGATCTGGCTTTAAGTCGATTCGATAACAAATGACGAAAACGGACTGATTTCTCAGGTTTTTACTACATATGAACACCTCACACATTCTCCCGTGCAACGCTTCTACTAGTCCTCCATTCATGCAAAATCTTAAGGTCCTAGGTCATGTCCAAGCCACCAAACTGGTTAAAAAGTGAATAATCGACGCCTAAATCTTGAATTGTACTAATTCTTACTGGCTATTACTTCAACTTAGAAGCTTCTTCTGTGTTCTACTATGGTGCTTTTAGTGTCTCCGCATACCGCAGCACGCGACATAGCTTTGCAGACGATAAATGTAACCGTCTCAGAGAGAAAAGCGGAAAATGTGACGATCTGGCTTTAAGTCGATTCGATAACAAATGACGAAAACGGACGGATTTCTCAGGTTTTTAGTACATATGAACTCTTTTCACATTCTACCGTGCAACGCGGCTGCTAGTCCTCCTTTCATGCAAAATCTTAGGGTACTGGGTCATGTCCAAGCCAATAAAGCCGGCTAAAAAGTAAATAATCGACAACTAATACTTGAATTGTACTACTTGTTACTTTTTATTGCTTCAACTTAGAAGCTTCTTCTGTGTTCTACTATGGTGCTTTTAGTGTCTCCGCATACCGCAGCACGTGACATAGCTTTGCAGACGATAAACGTAACCGTTTCAGAGAGAAAAGCGGCAATAGTGACGATCTGGCTTTAAGTCGATTCGATAACAAATGACGAAAACGGACGTATTTCTCAGGTTTTTAGTACATATGAACACTTTTCACATTCTCCCGTGCACCGCGGCTGTTAGTCCTCCTTTCATGCAAAATATTAAGGTCCTAGGTCATGTCCAAGCAACCAAACTGGCTAAAAAGTGAATAATCGACGCCTAAAACTTGAATTGTACTAATTCTTACTGGCTATTACTTCAACTTAGAAGCTTCTTCTATGTTCTACTATGGTGCTTTTAGTGTCTCCGCATACCGCAGCACGCGACATAGCTTTGCAGACGATAAACGTAACCGTCTCAGAGAGAAAAGCGGCCAATGTGACGATCTGGCTTTAAGTTGATTCGATAACAAATGACGAAAACGGGCGGATTTCTCAGGTTTTTACTACATATGAACCCTTTTCACATACTCCCGTGCAACGCGGCTGCTAGTCCTCCGTTCATGCAAAAACTTAAGGTTCCACCTCTTGTCCAAGGCACCAAAGCCGCTAAAAATCAATAATCGATAACCAAAACTTGAATAGTACTGCTTCTTATGGCTATTGCTTCAACTTAGAAGCTTCTTCTGTGTTCTACTATGGTGCTTTTAGTGTCTCCACATACCGCAGCACGCGACATAGCTTTGCAGACGATAAATGTAACCGTCTCAGAGAGAAAAGCGGCCAATGTGACGATCTGGCTTTAAGTCGATTCGATAACAAATGACGAAAACGGACGGATTTCTCAGGTTTTTAGTACATATGAACACTTTTCACATTCTCCCGTGCAACGCGGCTGCAAGTCCTCCTTTCATGCAAAATCTTTAGGTACTAGGTCATGTCCAAGCCAATAAAGCCGGCTAAAAAGTGAATAATCGACAACTAATACTTGAATTGTACTACTTGTTACTTTTTATTGCTTCAACTTAGAAGCTTCTTCTGTGTTCTACTATGGTGCTTTTAGTGTCTCCGCATACCGCAGCACGTGACATAGCTTTGCAGACGATAAACGTAACCATTTCAGAGAGAAAAGCGGCCATAGTGACGATCTGGCTTTAAGTCGATTCGATAACAAATGACGAAAACGGACGGATTTCTCAGGTTTTTACTACATATGAACCCTTTTCACATACTCCCGTGCAACGCAGCTGCTAGTCCTTCTTTCAAGCAAAATCTTAAGGTTCGACCTCATGTCCAAGGCACCAAAGCCGGCTAAAGATCAATAATCGATAGCCAAAACTTGAATTGTACTACTTCTTACTGGCCATTGCTTCAACTTAGAAGCTTATTCATTGTTCCACTATGGTGCTTTTAGTGTCTCCGCATACCGCAGCACGCGACATAGCTTTGCAGACGATAAATGTAACCGTCTCAGAGAGAAAAGCGGCCAATGTGACGATCTGGCTTTAAGTCGATTCGATAACAAATGACGAAAACGGACGGATATCTCAGGTTTTTACTACATATGAACACCTTTCACATTCTCCCGTGCAACGCGGCTACCAGTCCTCCTGTCATGCAAAATCTTAAGGTCCTAGGTCATGTCCAAGCCACCAAAACTGGCTAAAAAGTGAATAATCGACGCCTAAAACTTGAATTGTACTACTTCTTACTGGCTATTACTTCAACTTAGAAGCTTCTTCTGTGTTCTACTATGGTGCTTTTAGTGTCTCCGCATACCGCAGCACGCGACATACCATTGCAGACGATAAATGTAACCGTCTCAGAGAGAAAAGCGGCCAATGTGACGTTCTGGCTTTAAGTCGATTCGATAACAAATGACGAAAACGGACGGATTTCTCAGGTTTTTAGTACCTATGAACACTTTTCACATTCTCCCGTGCAACGCGGCTGCTAGTCCTCCTTTCAAGCAAAATCTTAAGGTACTAGGTCATGTCCAAGTCAATAAAGCCGGCTAAAAAGTGAATAATCGACAACTAAAACTTGAATTGTACTACTTCGTACTGGTTATTGCTTCAACTTAGAAGCTTCTTCTGTGTTCTACTATGGTGCTTTTAGTGTCTCCGCATACCGCAGCACGCGACATAGCTTTGCAGACGATAAATGTAACCGTCTCAGAGAGAAAAGCGGCCAATGTGGCGATCTGGCTTTAAGTCGATTCGATAACAAATGACGAAAACGGACGGATTTCTCAGGTTTTTAGTACATATGAACACTTTTCACATTCTCCCGTGCAACGCGGCTGCTAATCCTCCTTTCGTGCAAAATCTTAAGGTACTAGGTCATGTCCAAGCCAATAAAGCCGGCTAAAAAGTGAATAATCGACAACTAATACTTGAATTGTACTACTCGTTATTTTTTATTGCTTCAACTTAGAAGCCTCTTCTGTGTTCTACTATGGTGCTTTTAGTGTCTCCGCATACCGCAGCACGTGACATAGCCTTGCAGACAATAAACGTAACCATTTCAGAGAGAAAAGCGGCCAATGTGACGATCTGGCTTTAAGTCGATTCGATAACAAATGACGAAAACGGACGGATTTCTCAGGTTTTTACTACATATGAACCCTTTTCACATTCTCCCGTGCAACGCAGCTTCTAGTCCTCCTTTCAAGCAAAACCTTAAGGATCGACCTCATGTCCAAGGCACCAAAGCCGGCTAAAGATCAATAATCGATAGCCAAGACTTGAATTGTACTACTTCTTACTGGCCATTGCTTCAACTTAGAAGCTTATTCTGTGTTCCACTATGGTGCTTTTAGTGTCTCCGCATACGGCAGCACGCGACATAGCTTTGCAGACGATAAATGTAACCGTCTCAGAGAGAAAAGCGGCCAATGTGACGATCTGGCTTTAAGTCGGTTCGATAACAAATGACGAAAACGGACGGATTTCTCAGGTTTTTACTACATATGAACACTTTTCACATTCTCCCGTGCAAGTCGGCTGTTAGTCCTCCTTTCATGCAAAATCTAAAGGTTCCAACTCTTGTCCAAGGCACCAAAGCCGCTAAAAATCAATAATCGATAACCAAAACATGAATTGTACTGCTTCTTATGGCTATTGCTTCAACTTAGAAGCTTCTTCTGTGTTCTACTATGGTGCTTTTAGTGTCTCCGCGTACCGCAGCACGCGACATAGCTTTGCAGACGATAAATGTAACCGTCTCAGAGAGAAAAGCGGCCAATGTGACGATCTGGCTTTAAGTCGATTCGATAACAAATGACGAAAACGGACGGATTTCTCAGGTTTTTAGTACATATGAACACTTTTCACATTCTCCCGTGCAACGCGGCTGCAAGTCCTCCTTTCATGCAAAATCTTTGGGTACTAGGTCATGTCCAAGCAAATAAAGCCGGCTAAAAAGTGCATAATCGACAACTAATACTTGAATTGTACTACTTGTTACTTTTTATTGCTTCAACTTAGAAGCTTCTTCTGTGTTCTACTATGGTGCTTTTAGTGTCTCCGCATACCGCAGCACGTGACATAGCTTTGCAGACGATAAACGTAACCATTTCAGAGAGAAAAGCGGCCATAGTGACGATCTGGCTCTAAGTCGATTCGATAACAAATGACGAAGACGGACGGTTTTCTCAGGTTTTTACTACATATGAACCCTTTTCACATACTCCCGTGCAACGCAGCTGCTAGTCCTTCTTTCAAGCAAAATCTTAAGGTTCGACCTCATGTCCAAGGCACCAAAGCCGGCTAAAGATCAATAATCTATAGCCAAAACTTGAATAGTACTACTTCTTACTGGCCATTGCTTCAACTTAGAAGCTTATTCATTGTTCCACTATGGTGCGTTTAGTGTCTCCGCATACCGCTGCACGCGACATAGCTTTGCAGACGATAAATGTAACCGTCTCAGAGAGAAAAGCGGCCAATGTGGTGATCTGGCTTTAAGTCGATTCGATAACAAATGACGAAAACTGACGGATTTCTCAGGTTTTTAGTACATATGAACACTTTTCACATTCTCCCGTGCAACGCGGCTGCTAATCCTCCTTTCATGCAAAATCTTAAGGTACTAGGTCATGTCCAAGCCAATAAAGGCGGCTAAAAAGTGAATAATTGACAACTAATACTTGAATTGTACTACTCGTTACTTTTTATTGCTTCAACTTAGAAGCCTCTTCTGTGTTCTACTATGGTGCTTTTAGTGTCTCCGCATACCGCAGCACGTGACATAGCCTTGCAGACGATAAACGTAACCATTTCAGAGAGAAAAGCGGCCAAAGTGACGATCTGGCTTTAAGTCGATTCGATAACAAATGACAAAAACGGACGGATTTCTCAGGTTTTTACTACATATGAACCCTTTTTACATTCTCCCGTGCAACGCAGCTTCTAGTCCTCCTTTCAAGCAAAATCTTACGGATCGACCTCATGTCCAAGGCACCAAAGCCGGCTAAAGATCAATAATCGATAGCCAAGACTTGAATTGTACTACTTCTTACTGGCCATTGCTTCAACTTAGAAGCTTATTCTGTGTTCCACTATGGTGCTTTTAGTGTCTCCGCATACGGCAGCACGCGACATAGCTTTGCAGACGATAAATGTAACCGTCTCAGAGAGAAAAGCGGCCAATGTGACGATCTGGCTTTAAGTCGGTTCGATAACAAATGACAAAAACGGACGGATTTCTCAGGTTTTTAGTACATATGAACACTTTTCACATTCTCCCGTGCAACGCGGCTGTTAGTCCTCCTTTCATGCAAAATCTAAAGGTTCCACCTCTTGTCCAAGGCACCAAAGCCGCTAAAAATCAATAATCGATAACCAAAACTTGAATTGTACTGCTTCTTATGGCTATTGCTTCAACTTAGAAGCTTCTTCTGTGTTCTACTATGGTGCTTTTAGTGTCTCCGCATACCGCAGCACGCGACATAGCTTTGCAGACGATAAATGTAACCGTCTCAGAGAGAAAAGCGGCCAATGTGACGATCTGGCTTTAAGTCGATTCGATAACAAAAGACGAAAACGGACGGATTTCTCAGGTTTTTACTACATATGAACACTTTTCACATTCTCCCGTGCAACGCGGCTGCTAGTCCTCCTTTCATGCAAAATCTTAAGGTCCTAGGTCATGTCCAAGCCACCAAAGCCGGCTAAAAAGTGAATAATCGACGCCTAAAACTTGAATTGCACTACTTCGTACTGGTTATTGCCTCAACTTTGAAGCTTCTTCTGTGTTCTACTATGGTGCTTTTAGTGTCTCCGCATACCGCAGCACGTGACATTGCTTTGCAGACGATAAACGTAACCGTTTCAGAGAGAAAAGCGGCCAATGTGACGATCTGGCTTTAAGTCGATTCGATAACAAATGACGAAAACGGACGGATTTCTCAGGTTTTTACTACATATGAACCCTTTTCACATTCTCCCGTGCAACGCAGCTGCTAGTCCTCCTTTCATGCAAAATCTTAAGGTTCCACCTCATGCCCAAGGCACCAAAGCCGGCTAAAACTCAATAATCGATAACCAAAACTTGAATTGTACTACTTCTTACTGGCCATTGCTTCAACTTAGAAGCTTATTCTGTGTTCTACTATGGTGCTTTTAGTGTCTCCGCATACCGCAGCACGCGACATAGCTTTGCAGACGATAAATGTAACCGTCTCAGAGAGAAAAGCGGCCAATGTGACGATCTGGCTTTAAGTCGATTCGATAACAAATGACGAAAACGGATTGATTTCTCAGGTTTTTACTACATATGAACACTTTTCACATTCTCCCGTGCACCGCGGCTGCTAGTCCTCCTTTCATGCAAAATATTAAGGTCCTAGGTCATGTCCAAGCCACCAAAGCTGGCTAAAATGTGAATAATCGACAACTAAAACTTGAATTGTACTACTTCTTACTGGCTATTGCTTCAACTTAGAAGCTTCTTCTGTGTTCTACTATGGAGCTTTTAGTGTCTCCGCATAGCGCAGCACGCGACATAGCTTTGCAGACGATAAATGTAACCAATTCAGAGAGAAGAGCGGCCAATGTGACGATCTGGCTTTAAGTCGATTCGATAACAAATGACGAAAACGGGCGGATTTCTCAGGTTTTTACTACATATGAACCCTTTTCACATTCTCCCGTGCAACGCAGCTGCTAGTCCTCCTTTCATGCCAAATCTTAAGGTTCCACCTCTTGCCCAATTCACCAAAGCCGCTAAAAATCAATAAACGATAAACAAAACTTGAATTGTACTGCTTCTTATGGCTATTGCTTCAACTTAGAAGCTTCTTCTGTGTTCTACTATGGTGCTTTTAGTGTCTCCGCATACCGCAGCACGCGACATAGCTTTGCAGACGATAAATGAAAGCGTCTCAGAGAGAAAAGCGGCCAATGTGACGATCTGGCTTTAAGTCGATTCGATAATAAATGACGAAAACAGACGGTTTTCTCAGGTTTTTACTACATATGAACACTTTTCACATTCTCCCGTGCAACGCGGCTGCTAGTATTCCTTTCTTGCAAAATCTTAAAGTCCTAGGTCATGTCCAAGCCACCAAAGCCCTCTAAAAAGTGAATAATCGACGCCTAAAACTTGAATTGTACTACTTCTTACTGGCCATTGCTTCAACTTAGAAGCTTCTTCTGTGTTCTACTATGGTGCTTTTAGAGTCTCCGCATACCGCAGCACGCGACATAGCTTTGCAGACGATAAATGTAACCGTCTCAGAGAGAAAAGCGGCCAATGTGACGATCTGGCTTTAAGTCGGTTCGGTAACAAATGACAAAAACGGACGGATTTTTCAGGTTTTTAGTACATATGAACACTTTTCACATTCTCCCGTGCAACGCGGCTGTTAGTCCTCCTTTCATGCAAAATCTAAAGGTTCCACCTCTTGTCCAAGGCACCAAAGCCGCTAAAAATCAATAATCGATAACCAAAACTTGAATTGTACTGCTTCTTATGGCTATTGCTTCAACTTAGAAGCTTCTTCTGTGTTCTACTATGGTGCTTTTAGTGTCTCCGCATACCGCAGCACGCGACATAGCTTTGCAGACGAGAAATGTAACCGTCTCAGAGAGAAAAGCGGCCAATGTGACGATCTGGCTTTAAGTCGATTCGATAACAAAAGACGAAAACGGACGGATTTCTCAGGTTTTTACTACATATGAACACTTTTCACATTCTCCCGTGCAACGCGGCTGCTAGTTCTCCTTTCATGCAAAATCTTAAGGTCCTAGGTCATGTCCAAGCCACCAAAGCCGGCTAAAAAGTGAATAATCGACGCCTAAAACTTGAATTGTACTACTTCGTACTGGTTATTGCTTCAACTTTGAAGCTTCTTCTGTGTTCTACTATGGTGCTTTTAGTGTCTCCGCATACCGCAGCACGTGACATTGCTTTGCAGACGATAAACGTAACCGTTACAGAGAGAAAAGCGGCCAATGTGACGATCTGGCTTTAAGTCGATTCGATAACAAATGACGAAAACGGACGGATTTCTCAGGTTTTTACTACATATGAACCCTTTTCACATTCTCCCGTGCAACGCAGCTGCTAGTCCTCCTTTCATGCAAAATATTAAGGTTCCACCTCATGCGCAAGGCACCAAAGCCGGGTAAAACTCAATAATCGATAACCAAAACTTGAATTGTACTACTTCTTACTGGCCATTGCTTCAACTTAGAAGCTTATTCTGTGTTCTACTATGGTGCTTTTAGTATCTCCGCATACCGCAGCACGCGACATAGCTTTGCAGACGATAAATGTAACCGTCTCAGAGAGAAAAGCGGCCAATGTGACGATCTGGCTTTAAGTCGATTCGATAACAAATGACGAAAACGGACGGATTTCTCAGGTTTTTACTACATATGAACACTTTTCACATTCTCCCGTGCACCGCGGCTGCTAGTCCTCCTTTCATGCAAAATATTAAGGTCCTAGGTCATGTCCAAGCCACCAAAGCTGGCTAAAATGTGAATAATCGACAACTAAAACTTGAATTGTACTACTTCTTACTGGCTATTGCTTCAACTTAGAAGCTTCTTCTGTGTTCTACTATGGAGCTTTCAGTGTCTCCGCATAGCGCAGCACGCGACATAGCTTTGCAGACGATAAATGTAACCAATTCAGAGAGAAGAGCGGCCAATGTGGCGATCTGGCTTTAAGTCGATTCGATAACAAATGACGAAAACGGGCGGATTTCTCAGGTTTTTACTACATATGAACCCTTTTCACATTCTCCCGTGCAACGCGGCTGCTAGTATTCCTTTCATGCAAAATCTTAAAGTCCTAGGTCATGTCCAAGCCACCAAAGCCCTCTAAAAAGTGAATAATCGACGCCTAAAACTTGAATTGTACTACTTCTTACTGGCTATTACTTCATCTTAGAAGCTTCTTCTGTGTTCTACTATGGTGCTTTTAGTGTCTCCGCATACCGCAGCACGCGACATACCTTTGCAGACGATAAATGTAACCGTCTCAGAGAGAAAAGCGGCCAATGTGAAGATCTGGCTTTAAGTCGATTCGATAACAAATGACGAAAACGGACGGATTTCTCAGGTTTTTAGTACATATGAACACTTTTCACATTCTCCCGTGCAACGCGGCTGCTAGTCCTCCTTTCAAGCAAAATCTTAAGGTACTAGGTCATGTCCATGCCAATAAAGCCGGCTAAAAAAAAGAATAATCGACAACTAAAACTTGATTTGTACTACTTCGTACTGGTTATTGCTTCAACTTAGAAGCTTCTTGTGTGTTCTACTATGGTGCTTTTAGTGTCTCCACATACCGCAGCACGTGACATAGCTTTGCAGACGATAAACGTAACCGTTTCAGAGAGAAAAGCGGCCAATGTGACGATCTGGCTTTAAGTAGATTGGATAACAAATGACGAAAACCGACGGATTTCTCAGGTTTTTACTACATATGAACACTTTTCACATTCTCCCGTGCAACGCGGCTGCTAGTCCTCGTTTCATGCAAAATCTTAAGGTTCCACCTCTTGTCCAAGGCACCAAAGCCGCAAAAAATCAATAATCGATAACCAAAACTTGAATTGTACTGCTTCTTACGGCTATTGCTTCAACTTAGAAGCTTCTTCTGTGTTCTACTATGGTGCTTTTAGTGTCTCCGCATACCGCAGCACGCGACATAGCTTTGCAGACGATAAATGTAACCGTCTCAGAGAGACAAGCGGCCAATGTGACGATCTGGCTTTAAGTCGGTTCGATAACAAATGACGAAAACGGACGGATTTCTCAGGTTTTTAGTACATATGAACACTTTTCACATTCTCCCGTGCAACGCGGCTGTTAGTCCTCCTTTCATGCAAAATCTAAAGGTTCCACCTCTTGTCCAAGGCACCAAAGCCGCTAAAAATCAATAATCGATAACCAAAACTTGAATTGTACTACTTCTTACTGGCTATTGCTTCAACATAGAAGCTTCTTCTGTGTTTTACTATGGTGCTTTTAGTGTCTCCGCATACCGCAGCACGCGACATAGCTTTGCAGACGATAAATGTAACCGATTCAGAGAGAAGAGCGGCCAATGTGACGATATGGCTTTAAGTAGATTCGATAACAAATGACGAAAACGGGCGTATTTCTCAGGTTCTTGCTACATATGAACCCTTTTCACATTCTCCCGTGCAACGCAGCTGCTAGTCCTCCTTTCATGCAAAATCATAAGGTTCCACCTCATGTCCAAGGCACCAAAGCCGGCTAAAAATCAATAATCGATAACCAAAACTTGAATTGTACTGCTTCTTATGGCTATTGCTTCAACTTAGAAGCTTCTTCTGTGTTCTACTATGGTGCTTTTAGTGTCTCCGCATACCGCAGCACGCGACATAGCTTTGCAGACGATAAATGTAACCGTCTCAGAGAAAAAAGCGGCTAATGTGACGATCTGGCTTTAAGTCGATTCGATAACATATGACGAAAACGGACGGATTTCTCAAGTTTTTAGTACATATGAACCCTTTTCACATTCTCCCGTGCAACGCGGCTGCTAGTCCTCCTTTCAAGCAAAATCTTAAGGTACTAGGTCATGTGCAAGCCAATAAAGCCGGCTAAAAAGTGAATAATCGACAACTAAAACTTGAATTGTACTACTTCGTACTGGTTATTGGTTCAACTTAGAAGCTTCTTCTGTGTTCTACTATGGTGCTTTTAGTGTCTCCGCATACCGCAGCACGTGACATAGGTATGCAGACAATAAACGTAACCGTTTCAGAGAGAAAAGCGGCCAATGTGACGATCTGGCTATAAGTCGATTCGATAACAAATGACGAAAACGCACGGATTTCTCAGGTTTTTACTACATATGAAACCTTTTCACATTCTCCCGTGCAACGCAGCTGCTAGTCCTCCTTTCATGCAAAATCTTAAGGTTTCACATCATGTCCAAGGCACCAAAGCCGGCTAAAAATCAATAATCGATAACCAAAACTTGAATTGTACTACTTCTTACTGGCCATTGCTTTAACTTAGAAGCTTCTTCTGTGTTCTACTATGGTGCTTTTAGTGTCTCCGCATACCGCAGCACGCGACATAGCTTTGCAGACGATAAATGTAACCGTCTCAGAGGGAAAAGCGGCCAATGTGACGATCTGGCTTTAAGTCGATTCGATAACAAATTACGAAAACGGACAGATATCTCATGTTTTTACTACATATGAACACTTTTCACATTCTCCCGTGCACCGCGGCTGCTAGTCCTCCTTTCATGCAAAATATTAAGGTCCTAGGTC
The DNA here is from genome assembly GCF_023897955.1 of Schistocerca gregaria. NCBI lineage: Eukaryota > Metazoa > Arthropoda > Insecta > Orthoptera > Acrididae > Schistocerca > Schistocerca gregaria. Next base: position 1,518,067 of record NW_026061844.1, on the reverse strand, counting down.
ATGTCCAAGCCACTAAAGCCGGCTAAAATGTGAATACTCGACAACTAAAACTTGAATTGTACTACTTCTTACTGGCTATTGCTTCAACTTAGAAGCTTCTTCTGTGTTCTACTATGGTGCTTTTAGTGTCTCCGCATACCGCAGCACGCGACATAGCTTTGCAGACGATAAATGTAACCGATTCAGAGAGAAGAGCGGCCAATGTAACGATCTGGCTTTAAGTTGATTGGATAACAAACGACGAAAACGGGCGGATTTCTCAGGTTTTTGCTACATATGAACCCTTCTCACATTCTCCCGTGCAACGCAGCTGCTAGTCCTCCTTTCATGCAAAATGTTAAGGTTCCACCTCATGTCCAAGGCACCAAAGCCGGCTAAAAATCAATAATCGATAACCAAACCTTGAATTGTACTGCTTCTTATGGCTATTGCTTCAACTTAGAAGCTTCTTCTGTGTTCTACTATGGTGCTTTTAGTGTCTCCGCATACCGCAGCACGCGACATAGCTTTGCAGACGATAAATGTAACCGTCTCAGAGAGAAAAGCGGCCAATGTGACGATCTGGCTTTAAGGCGATTCGATAACAAATTACGAAAACGGACGGATTTCTCAGGTTTTTACTACATATGAACACTTTTCACATTCTCCCGTGTAACGCGGCTACTAGTCCTCCTTTCATGCAAAATCTTAAGGTCCGAGGTCATGACCAAGCTACAAAAACTGGCTAAAAAGTGAATAATCGACGCCTAAAACTTGAATAGTACTACATCTTATTGGCTATTACTTCAACTTAGAAGCTTCTTCTGTGTTCTACTATGGTGCATTTAGTGTCTCCGCATACCGCAGCACGCGACATAGCTTTGCAGACGATAAATGTAACCGTTTCAGAGAGAAAAGCGGCCAATGTGACGATCTGGCTTTAAGTCGATTCGATAACAAATGACGAAAACGAACGGATTTCTCAGGTTTGTACTACATATGAACACTTTTCACATTCTCCCGTGCAACGCAGCTGCTAGTCCTCCTTTCATGCAAAGTCTTAAGGTCCTAGGTCATGTCCAAGCCACCAAAGCCGGCTAAAAAGTGAATAATCGACAACTAAATCTTGAATTGTACTACATCTTACTCACTATTGCTTCAACTTAGAAGCTTCTTCTGTGTTCTACTTTGGTGCTTTTAGTGTCTCCGCATACCGCAGCACGCGACATAGGTTTGCAGACGATAAATGTAACCGTCTCAGTGAGAAAAGCGGCCAATGTGACGATCTGGCTTTAAGTCGATTCGATATCAAATGACGAAAACGGACGGATTTCTCAGGTTTTTAGTACATATGAACACTTTTCACATTCTCCCGTGCAACGCAGCTGCTAGTCCTCCTTTCAAGCAAAATCTTAAGGTACTAGGTCATGTCCAAGCCAATAAAGCCGGCTAAAAAGTGAATAATCGACAACTAAAACTTGATTTGTACTACTTCGTACTGGTTATTGCTTCAACTTAGAAGCTTCTTGTGTGTTCTACTATGGTGCTTTTAGTGTCTCCACATACCGCAGGACGTGACATAGCTTTGCAGACGATAAACGTAACCGTTTCAGAGAGAAAAGCGGCCAATGTGACGATCTGGCTTTAAGTCGATTCGATAACAAATGACGAAAACGGACGGATTTTTCAGGTTTTTACTACATATGAACCCTTTTCACATACTCCCGTGAACGCAGCTGCTAGTCCTCCTTTCATGCAAAATCTTAAGGCTCCACCTCATGTCCAAGGCACCAAAGCCGGCTAAAAATCAATAATCGATAACCAAATCTTGAATTGTACTTCTTGTTAAGGCTATTGCTTCAACTTAGAAGCTTATTCTGTGTTCTACTATGGTGCTTTTAGTGTCTCCGCATACCGCAGCACGTGACATAGCTTTGCAGACGATAAACGTAACCGTTTCAGAGAGAAAAGCGGCCAATGTGACGATCTGGCTTTAAGTCGATTTGATAACAAATGACGAAAACGGACGGATTTCTCAGGTTTTTACTACATATGAACACTTTTCACATTCTCCCGTGCAACGCGGCTGCTAGTCCTCCTTTCATGCAAAATCTTAAGGTTCCACCTCTTGTCCAAGGCACCAAAGCCGCAAAAAATCAATAATCGATAACCAAAACTTGAATTGTACTGCTTCTTACGGCTATTGCTTCAACTTAGAAGCTTCTTCTGTGTTCTACTATGGTGCTTTTAGTGTCTCCGCATACCGCAGCACGCGACATAGCTTTGCAGACGATAAATGTAACCGTCTCAGAGAGAAAAGCGGCCAATGTGACTATCTGGCTTTAAGTCGGTTCGATAACAAATGACGAAAACGGACGGATTTCTCAGGTTTTTAGTACATATGAACACATTTCACATTCTCCCGTGCCACGCGGCTGCTAGTCCTCCTTTCATGCAAAATCTAAAGGTTCCACCTCTTGTCCAAGGCACCAAAGCCGCTAAAAATCAATAATCGATACCCAAACTTGAATTCTACTGCTTCTTATGGCTATTGCTTCAACTTAGAAGCTTCTTCTGTGTTCTACTATGGTGCTTTTAGTGTCTCCACATACCGCAGCACGCGACATAGCTTTGCAGACGATAAATGTAACCGTCTCAGAGAGAAAAGCGGCCAATGTGACGATCTGGCTTTAAGTCGATTCGATAAGAAATTACGAAAACGGACGGATTTCTCAGGTTTTTACTACATATGAACACTTTTCACATTCTCCCGTGCACCGCGGCTGCTAGTCCTCCTTTCATGCAAAGTATTAAGGTCCTAGGTCATGTCCAAGCCACCAAAGCCGGCTAAAATGTGAATAATCCACAACTAAAACTTTAATTGTACTACTTCTTACTGGCTATTGCTTCAACTTAGAAGCTTCTTCTGTGTTCTACTATGGTGCTTTTAGTGTCTCCGCATACCGCAGCACGTTACATAGCTTTGCAGACAATAAACGTAACCGTTTCAGAGAGAAAAGCGGCCAATGTAACGATCTGGCTTTAAGTCGATTCGATAACAAATGACGAAAACGGACGGATTTCTCAGGTTTTTACTACATATGAAACCTTTTCACATTCTCCCGTGCAACGCAGCTGCTAGTCCTCCTTTCATGCAAAATCTTAAGGTTCCACCTCATGTCCAAGGCACCAAAGCCGGCTAAAAATCAATAATCGATAACCAAAACTTGAATTGTACTACTTCTTACTGGCCATTGCTTCAACTTAGAAGCTTCTTCTGTGTTCTACTAAGGTGCTTTTAGTGTCTCCGCATACCGCAGCACGCGACATAGCTTTGCAGACGATAAATGTAACAGTCTCTGAGAGAAAAGCGGAGAATGTGACGATCTGGCTTTAAGTCGATTCTATAACAAATGACGAAAACGGAAGAATTTCTCAGGTTTTTACTAAATATGAACCCTTTTCACATTCTCCCGTGCAACGCAGCTGCTAGTCCTCCTTTCATGCAAAATCATAAGGTTCCACCTCATGTCCAAGGCACCAAAGCCGGCTAAAAATCAATAATCGATAACCAAAACTTGAATTGTACTGCTTCCTATGGCTATTGCTTCAACTTAGAAGCTTCTTCTGTGTTCTACTATGGTGCTTTTAGTGTCTCCGCATACCGCAGCACGCGACATAGCTTTGCAGACGATAAATGTAACCGTCCCAGAGAGAAAAGCGGCCAATGTGACGATCTGGCTTTAAGTCGATTCGATAACAAATGACGAAAACGGGCGGATTTCTCAGGTTTTTACTACATATGAACACTTTTCACATTCTCCCGTGCAACTCGGCTGCTAGTCCTCCTTTCATGCAAGATCTTAAGGTCCTAGGTCATTTCCAAGCCACCAAAGCCGGCTAAAAAGGGAATAATAGACGCCTAAAACTTGAATTGTACTACTTCTTACTGGCTATTACTTCAACATAGAAGCTTATTCTGTGTTCTACTATGGTGCTTTTAGTGTCTCCGCATACCGCAGCACGTGACATAGCTTTGCAGACAATAAACGTAACCGTTTCAGAGAGAAAAGCGGCCAATGTGACGATCTGGCTTTAAGTCGATTCGATAACAAATGACGAAAACGGACGGATTTCTCAGGTTTTTACTACATATGAACACTTTTCACATTCTCCCGTGCACCGCGGCTGCTAGTCATCCTTTCATGCAAAATATTAAGGTCCTAGGTCATGTCCAAGCCACCAAAGCCGGCTAAAATGTGAATAATCGACAACTAAAACTTGTATTGTACTACTTCTTACTGGCTATTGCTTCAACTTAGAAGCTTCTTCTGTGTTCTACTATGTTGCTTTTAGTGTCTCCGCATACCGCAGCACGTGACATAGCTTTGCAGACAATAAACGTAACCGTTTCAGAGAGAAAAGCGGCCAATGTGACGATCTGGCTTTAAGTCGATTCGATAACAAATGACGAAAACGGACGGATTTCTCAGGTTTTTACTACATATGAACATTTTTCACATTCTCCCGTGCAACGGGGCTGCTAGTCCTCCTTTCATGCAAGATCTTAAGGTCTTAGGTCATTTCCAAGCCACCAAAGCCGGCTAAAAAGAGAATAATAGACGCCTAAAACTTGAATTGTACTACTTCTTACTGGCTATTACTTCAACATAGAAGCTTATTCTGTGTTCTACTATGGTGCTTTTAGTGTCTCCGTATACCGCAGCTCGCGACATAGCTTTACAGACGAAAAATGTAACCGTCTCAGAGAGAAAAGCGGCCAATGTGACGATCTGGCTTTAAGTCGATTCGATTACAAATGACAAAAACGGACGGATTTCTCAAGTTTTTAGTACATATGAACACTTCACATTCTCCCGTGCAACGCGGCTGCTAGTCCTCTTTTCAAGCAAAATCTTAAGGTACTAGGTCATGTGCAAGCCAATAAAGCCGGCTAAAAAGTGAATAATCGACAACTAAAACTTGAATTGTACTACTTCGTACTGGTTATTGTTTCAACTTAGAAGCTTCTTCTGTGTTCTACTATGGTGCTTTTAGTGTCTCCGCATACCGCAGCACGTGACATAGCTTTGCAGACAATAAACGTAACCGTTTCAGAGAGAAAAGCGGCCAATGTGACGATCTGGCTTTAAGTCGATTCGATAACAAATGACGAAAACGGACGGATTTCTCAGGTTTTTACTACATATGAACACGTTTCACATTCTACCGTGCACCGCGGCTGCTAGTCATCCTTTCATGCAAAATATTAAGGTCCTAGCTCATGTCCAAGCCACCAAAGCCGGCTAAAATGTGAATAATCCACAACTAAAACTTGTATTGTACTACTTCTTACTGGCTATTGCTTCAACTTAGAAGCTTCTTCTGTGTTCTACTATGGTGCTTTTAGTGTCTCCGCATACCGCAGCACGCGACATAGCTTTGCAGACGATAAATGTAACCGATTCAGAGAGAAGAGCGGCCAATGTGACGATCTGGCTTTAAGTCGATTCGATAACAAATGACGAAAACGGACGGATTTCTCAGGTTTTTACTACATATGAACACATTTCACATTCTCCCGTACAACGCGGCTGTTAGTCCTCCTTTCATGCAAAGTCTTAAGGTCCTAGGTCATGTCCAAGCCACCAAAGCCGGCTAAAAAGTGAATAATCGACAACTAAATCTTGAATTGTACTACATTTTACTGACTATTGCTTCAACTTAGAAGCTTCTTCTGTGTTCTACTTTGGTGCCTTTAGTGTCTCCGCATACCGCAGCACGCGACATAGCTTTGCAGACGATAAATGTAACCGTCTCAGAGAGAAAAGCGGCTAATGTGACGATCTGGCTTTAAGTCGATTCGATAACAAATGACGAAAACGGACGGATTTCTCAGGTTTTTACTACATATGAACACTTTTCACATTCTCCCGTGCAACGGGGCTGCTAGTCCTCCTTTCACGCAAAATCTTAAGGTCCTAGGTCATTTCCAAGCCACCAAAGCCGTCTAAAAAGTGAATAATCGACAACCAAAACTTGAATTGTACTCCTTCTTACTGGCTATTGCTTCAACTTAGAAGCTTCTTCTGTGATCTACTATGGTGCTTTTAGTGTCTCTGCATACCGCAGCACGGGACATAGGTTTGCAGATGATAAATGTAACCGTCTCAGAGAGAAAAGCGGCCAATGTGACGATCTGGCTTTAAGTCGATTCGATAACAAATGACGAAAACGAACGGATTTCTCAGGTTTTTACTACATATGAACACTTTTCACATTCTCCCGTGCAACGCAGCTGCTAGTCCTCCTTTCATGCAAAGTCTTAAGGTCCTAGGTCATGTCCAAGTCACCAAAGCCGGATAAAAAGCGAATTATCGACAACTAAAACTTGAATTGTACTACTTCTTACTGCCTATTACTTCAACTTAGAAGCTTCTTCTATGTTGTACTATGGTGCTTTGTCTCTGCATACCGCAGAACGCGACATAGCTTTGCAGAAGATAAATGTAACCGTCTCAGAGAGAAAAGCGGCCAATGTGACGATCTGGCTTTAAGTCGATTCGATAACAAATGACGAAAACGGACGGATTTCTCAGGTTTTTACTACATATGAACACATTTTACATTCTCCCGTACAACGCGGCTGTTAGTCCTCCTTTCATGCAAAACTTAAGGTACTAGGTCATGTAGAAGCCAATAACGCTTCTAAAAAGTGATAATCGACAACTAAAATTGGAATTGTACTACTTCTTACTGGCTACTGCTTCAACTTAGATTCTTCTTCTGTGTTCTACTATTGTGCTTTTAATGTCTCCGCATACCGCAGCACGTGACATAGCTTTGCAGACGATAAATGTAACCGTTTCAGGGAGAAAAGCGGCCAATGTGACGATCTGGCTTTAAGTCGATTCGATAAGAAATTACGAAAACGGACGGATTTCTCAGGTTTTTACTACATATGAACACTTTTCACATTCTCCCGTGCACCGCGGCTGCTAGTCCTCCTTTCATGCAAAATATTAAGGTCCTAGGTCATGTCCAAGCCACCAAAGCCGGCTAAAATGTGAATAATCCACAACTAAAACTTGAATTGTACTACTTCTTACTGGCTATTGCTTCAACTTAGAAGCTTCTTCTGTGTTCTACTATGGTGCTTTTAGTGTCTCCGCATACCGCAGCACGTTACATAGCTTTGCAGACAATAAACGTAACCGTTTCAGAGAGAAAAGCGGCCAATGTGACGATCTGGCTTTAAGTCGATTCGATAACAAATGACGAAAACGGACGGATTTCTCAGGTTTTTACTACATATGAAACCTTTTCACATTCTCCCGTGCAACGCAGCAGCTAGTCCTCCTTTCATGCAAAATCTTAAGGTTCCACCTCATGTCCAAGGCACCAAAGCCGGCTAAAAATCAATAATCGATAACCAAAACTTGAATTGTACTACTTCTTACTGGCAATTGCTTCAACTTAGAAGCTTCTTCTGTGTTCTACTAAGGTGCTTTTAGTGTCTCCGCATACCGCAGCACGCGACATAGCTTTGCAGACGATAAATGTAACAGTCTCTGAGAGAAAAGCGGAGAATGTGACGATCTGGCTTTAAGTCGATTCGATAAGAAATTACGAAAACGGACGGATTTCTCAGGTTTTTACTACATATGAACACTTTTCACATTCTCCCGTGCACCGCGGCTGCTAGTCCTCCTTTCATGCAAAATATTAAGGTCCTAGGTCATGTCCAAGCCACCAAAGCCGGCTAAAATGTGAATAATCCACAACTAAAACTTGAATTGTACTACTTCTTACTGGCTATTGCTTCAACTTAGAAGCTTCTTCTGTGTTCTACTATGGTGCTTTTAGTGTCTCCGCATACCGCAGCACGTTACATAGCTTTGCAGACAATAAACGTAACCGTTTCAGAGAGAAAAGCGGCCAATGTGACGATCTGGCTTTAAGTCGATTCGATAACAAATGACGAAAACGGACGGATTTCTCAGGTTTTTACTACATATGAAACCTTTTCACATTCTCCCGTGCAACGCAGCTGCTAGTCCTCCTTTCATGCAAAATCTTAAGGTTCCACCTCATGTCCAAGGCACCAAAGCCGGCTAAAAATCAATAATCGATAACCAAAACTTGAATTGTACTACTTCTTACTGGCCATTGCTTCAACTTAGAAGATTCATCTGTGTTCTACTAAGGTGCTTTTAGTGTCTCCGCATACCGCAGCACGCGACATAGCTTTGCAGACGATAAATGTAACAGTCTCTGAGAGAAAAGCGGAGAATGTGACGATCTGGCTTTAAGTCGATTCTATAACAAATGACGAAAACGGAAGGATTTCTCAGGTTTTTACTAAATATGAACCCTTTTCACATTCTACCGTGCAACGCAGCTGCTAGTCCTCCTTTCATGCAAAATCATAAGGTTCCACCTCATGTCCAAGGCACCAAAGCCGGCTAAAAATCAATAATCGATAACCAAAACTTGAATTGTACTGCTTCTTATTGCTATTGCTTCAACTTAGAAGCTTCTCCTGTGTTCTACTATGGTGATTTTAGTGTCTCCGCATACCGCAGCACGCGACATAGCTTTGCAGACGATAAATGTAACCGTCTCAGAGAGAAAAGCGGCCAATGTGACGATCTGGCTTTAAGTCGATTCGATAACAAATGACGAAAACGGACGGATTTCTCAGGTTTTTACTACATATGAACACTTTTCACATTCTCCCGTGCAACGCGGCTGCTAGTCCTCCTTTCATGCAAGATCTTAAGGTCCTAGGTCATTTCCAAGCCACCAAAGCCGGCTAAAAAGGGAATAATAGACGCCTAAAACTTGAATTGTACTACTTCTTACTGGCTATTACTTCAACATAGAAGCTTATTCTGTGTTCTACTATGATGCTTTTAGTGTCTCCGTATACCGCAGCACGCGACATAGCTTTACAGACGATAAATGTAACCGTCTCAGAGAGAAAAGCGGCCAATGTGACGATCTGGCTTTAAGTCGATTCGATTACAAATGACAAAAACGGACGGATTTCTCAAGTTTTTAGTACATATGAACACTTCACATTCACCCGTGCAACGCGGCTGCTAGTCCTCTTTTCAAGCAAAATCTTAAGGTACTAGGTCATGTGCAAGCCAATAAAGCCGGCTAAAAAGTGAATAATCGACAACTAAAACTTGAATTGTACTACTTCGTACTGGTTATTGTTTCAACTTAGAAGCTTCTTCTGTGTTCTACTATGGTGCTTTTAGTGTCTCCGCATACCGCAGCACGTGACATAGCTTTGCAGACAATAAACGTAACCGTTTCAGAGAGAAAAGCGGCCAATGTGACGATCTGGCTTTAAGTCGATTCGATAACAAATGACGAAAACGGACGGATTTCTCAGGTTTTTACTACATATGAACACTTTTCACATTCTCCCGTGCACCGCGGCTGCTAGTCATCCTTTCATGCAAAATATTAAGGTCCTAGGTCAAGTCCAAGCCACCAAAGCCGGCTAAAATGTGAATTATCGACAACTAAATCTTGAATTGTACTACTTCTTACTGGCTATTGCTTCAACTTAGAAGCTTCTTCTGTGTTCTACTTTGGTGCTTTTAGTGTCTCCGCATACCGCAGCACGCGACATAGCTTTGTAGACGATAAATGTAACCGTCTCAGAGAGAAAAGCGGCTAATGTGACGATCTGGCTTTAAGTCGATTCGATAACAAATGACGAAAACGGACGGATTTCTCAGGTTTTTACTACATATGAACACTTTTCACATTCTCCCGTGCAACGGGGCTGCTAGTCCTCCTTTCATGCAAAATCTTAAGGTCCTAGGTCATTTCCAAGCCACCAAAGCTGTCTAAAAAGTGAACAATCGACAACCAAAACTTGAATTGTACTCCTTCTTACTGGCTATTGCTTCAACTTAGAAGCTTCTTCTGTGATCTACTATGGTGCTTTTAGTGTCCCTGCATACCGCAGCACGGGACATAGGTTTGCAGATGATAAATGTAACCGTCTCAGAGAGAAAAGCGGCCAATGTGACGATCTGGCTTTAAGTCGATTCGATAACAAATGACGAAAACGAACGGATTTCTCAGGTTTTTACTACATATGAACACTTTTCACATTCTCCCGTACAACGCGGCTGTTAGTCCTCCTTTCATGCAAAATCTTAAGGTACTAGGTCATGTAGAAGCCAATAACGCTTCTAAAAAGTGATAATCGACAACTAAAATTGGAATTGTACTACTTCTTACTGGCTACTGCTTCAACTTAGATTCTTCTTCTGTGTTCTACTATTGTGCTTTTAATGTCTCCGCATACCGCAGCACGTGACATAGCTTTGCAGACGATAAATGTAACCGTTTCAGGGAGAAAAGCGGCCAATGTGACGATCTGGCTTTAAGTCGATTCGATAACAAATGACGAAAACGGACGGATTTCTCAGGTTTTCACTACATATGAACACTTTTCACATTCTCCCGTGCAACGCGGCTGCTAGTCCTCCTTTCATGCAAAATCTTTATGTTCCACCTCATGTCCAAGGCACCAAAGCCGCGTAAAAATCAATAATCGATAACCAAAACTTGAATTGTATTGCTTCTTACTGGCTAATGCTTCAACTTAGAAGCTTCTTCTGTGTTCTACTATGGTGCTTTTAGTATCTCCGCATACCGCAGCACGCGACATAGCATTGCACACCATAAATGTAACCGTTTCAGAGAGAAGAGCGGCTAATTTGACGATCTGGCTTTAAGTCGATTCGATAAAAAGTACGAAAACGGACGGATTTCTCAGGTTTTCACTACATATGAACCCTTTTCACATTCTTCCGTACAACGGGGCTGCTAGTCCTCCTTTCATGCAAAATCTTAAGGTTCCACCTCATGTCCAAGGCACCAAAGCCGGCTAAAAATCAATTATCGATAACCAAAACTTGAATTGTACTGCTTCTTACTGACTATTGCTTCAACTTAGAAGCTTCTTCTGTGTTCTACTATGGTGCTTTTAGTGTTTCCGCATACCGCAGCACGCGACATAGCTTTGCAGACGATAAATGTAACCGTTTCAGAGAGAAGAGCGGCCAATTTGACGATCTGGCTTTAAGTCGATTCGATAACAAATGACGAAAACGGACGGATTTCTCAGGTTTTTACTACATATGACCACATTTCATATTCTCCCGTGCAACGCGGCTTCTAGTCCTCCTTTCATGCAAAATCTTAAGGTCCTAGGTTATGTCCAAGCCACCATAGCCGGCTAAAAAGTGAATAATCGACAACTAGAACTTGAATTGTACTACTTGTTACTGGTTATTGCTTCAACTTAGAAGCTTCTTCTGTGTTCTATGGTGCATTTAGTGTCTCCGCATACCGCAGCACGTGACATAGCTTTGCAGACGTAAATCTAACCGTTTCAGCGAGAAATGCGGCCAATGTGACGATCTGGCTTTAAGTCGATTCGATAACACATGACGAAAACGGACGTATTTCTCAGGTTTTTACTACATATGAACACTTTTCACATTCTCCCGTGCAACGCGGCTGCAAGTCCTACTTTCATGCAAAATCTTAAGTTCCTACATCATGTCCAAGCCTCCAAAGCCGGCTAAAAAGTGAATAATCGACAACTAAAACTTGAATTGTGCTACTTCTTACTGACTATTACTTCAACTTAGAAGCTTCTTCTGTGTTCTACTATGGTGCTTTTAGTGTTTCCGCATACCGCAGCACACGACATATCTTTGCAGACGATAAATGTAACCGTCTCAGAGAGAAAAGCGGCCAATGTGACGATCTGGCTTTAAGTCGATTCGATAACAAATGACGATAACGGACGGATTTCTCAGGATTTTACTACATATGAACCCTTTTTACATTCTCCCGCCAACGCGGCTGCTAGTCCTCCTTTCATGCAAAATCTTAACGATCCACCTCATGTCCAAGGCACCAAAGCCGGCTACAAATCGATTGTCGATAAACAAAACAAGAATTGTACTGCTTCTTACTGACTATTGCTTCAACTTAGAAGTTTCTTCTGTGTTCTACTATGGTGCTTTTAGTGTTTCCGCATACCGCAGCACGCGACATAGCTTTGCAGACGATAAATGTAACCGTCTCAGAGAGAAAAGCGGCCAATGTGACGATCTGGCATTAAGTCGATTCGATAACAAATGACGAAAACGGACGGATTTCTCAGGTTTTTACTACATATGAAAACTTTTTACATTCTCCCGTGCAAAGGGGCTGCTAGTCCTCCTTTCATGCAAAATCTTGAGGTCCTAGGTCATGTCCAAACCTCCAAAGCCGGCTAAAAAGTGAATAATCGACAACTAAAACTTCAATTGTACTACTTCTTACTGGCTATTACTTCAACTTAGAAGCTTCTTCTGTGTTCTACTATGGTGCTTTTAGTGTCTCCGCATACCGCAGCACGCGACGTAGCTTTGCAGACGATAAATATAACCGTCTCAGAGAGAAGAACGGCCAATGTGACGATCTGGCTTTAAGTCGATTCGATAACAAATAACGAAAACGGACGGATTTCTCAGGTGTTTACTATATATGAGCACTTTTCACATTCTCCCGTGCAACGCGGCTGCTAGTCCTCCTTTCATGCAAAGTCTTAAATTCCTACATCATGTCCAAGCCAGCAAAGCCGGCTAAAAAGTGAATAATCGACAACTAAAACTTGAATTGTACTACTTCTTACTGGCTATTGCTTCAACTTAGAAGCTTCTTCTGTGTTCTACTATGGTGCTTTTAGTGTCTCCGCATACCGCAGCACGCGACATAGCTTTGCAGACGATAAATGTAACCGATTCAGAGAGAAGAGCGGCCAATGTGACGATATGGCTTTAAGTAGATTCGATAACAAATGACGAAAACGGGCGTATTTCTCAGGTTCTTGCTACATATGAACCCTTTTCACATTCTCCCGTGCAACGCAGCTGCTAGTCCTCCTTTCATGCAAAATCATAAGGTTCCACCTCATGTCCAAGGCACCAAAGCCGGCTAAAAATCAATAATCGATAACCAAAACTTGAATTGTACTGCTTCTTATGGCTATTGCTTCAACTTAGAAGCTTCTTCTGTGTTCTACTATGGTGCTTTTAGTGTCTCCGCATACCGCAGCACGCGACATAGCTTTGCAGACGATAAATGTAACCGTCTCAGAGAAAAAAGCGGCTAATGTGACGATCTGGCTTTAAGTCGATTCGATAACATATGACGAAAACGGACGGATTTCTCAAGTTTTTAGTACATATGAACCCTTTTCACATTCTCCCGTGCAACGCGGCTGCTAGTCCTCCTTTCAAGCAAAATCTTAAGGTACTAGGTCATGTGCAAGCCAATAAAGCCGGCTAAAAAGTGAATAATCGACAACTAAAACTTGAATTGTACTACTTCGTACTGGTTATTGGTTCAACTTAGAAGCTTCTTCTGTGTTCTACTATGGTGCTTTTAGTGTCTCCGCATACCGCAGCACGTGACATAGGTATGCAGACAATAAACGTAACCGTTTCAGAGAGAAAAGCGGCCAATGTGACGATCTGGCTATAAGTCGATTCGATAACAAATGACGAAAACGGACGGATTTCTCAGGTTTTTACTACATATGAAACCTTTTCACATTCTCCCGTGCAACGCAGCTGCTAGTCCTCCTTTCATGCAAAATCTTAAGGTTCCACATCATGTCCAAGGCACCAAAGCCGGCTAAAAATCAATAATCGATAACCAAAACTTGAATTGTACTACTTCTTACTGGCCATTGCTTTAACTTAGAAGCTTCTTCTGTGTTCTACTATGGTGCTTTTAGTGTCTCCGCATACCGCAGCACGCGACATAGCTTTGCAGACGATAAATGTAACCGTCTCAGAGGGAAAAGCGGCCAATGTGACGATCTGGCTTTAAGTCGATTCGATAACAAATTACGAAAACGGACAGATATCTCATGTTTTTACTACATATGAACACTTTTCACATTCTCCCGTGCACCGCGGCTGCTAGTCCTCCTTTCATGCAAAATATTAAGGTCCTAGGTCATGTCCAAGCCACTAAAGCCGGCTAAAATGTGAATACTCGACAACTAAAACTTGAATTGTACTACTTCTTACTGGCTATTGCTTCAACTTAGAAGCTTCTTCTGTGTTCTACTATGGTGCTTTTAGTGTCTCCGCATACCGCAGCACGCGACATAGCTTTGCAGACGATAAATGTAACCGATTCAGAGAGAAGAGCGGCCAATGTAACGATCTGGCTTTAAGTTGATTGGATAACAAACGACGAAAACGGGCGGATTTCTCAGGTTTTTGCTACATATGAACCCTTCTCACATTCTCCCGTGCAACGCAGCTGCTAGTCCTCCTTTCATGCAAAATGTTAAGGTTCCACCTCATGTCCAAGGCACCAAAGCCGGCTAAAAATCAATAATCGATAACCAAACCTTGAATTGTACTGGCTCTTATGGCTATTGCTTCAACTTAGAAGCTTCTTCTGTGTTCTACTATGGTGCTTTTAGTGTCTCCGCATACCGCAGCACGCGACATAGCTTTGCAGACGATAAATGTAACCGTCTCAGAGAGAAAAGCGGCCAATGTGACGATCTGGCTTTAAGGCGATTCGATAACAAATTACGAAAACGGACGGATTTCTCAGGTTTTTACTACATATGAACACTTTTCACATTCTCCCGTGTAACGCGGCTACTAGTCCTCCTTTCATGCAAAATCTTAAGGTCCGAGGTCATGACCAAGCTACAAAAACTGGCTAAAAAGTGAATAATCGACGCCTAAAACTTGAATAGTACTACATCTTATTGGCTATTACTTCAACTTAGAAGCTTCTTCTGTGTTCTACTATGGTGCATTTAGTGTCTCCGCATACCGCAGCACGCGACATAGCTTTGCAGACGATAAATGTAACCGTTTCAGAGAGAAAAGCGGCCAATGTGACGATCTGGCTTTAAGTCGATTCTATAACAAATGACGAAAACGAACGGATTTCTCAGGTTTGTACTACATATGAACACTTTTCACATTCTCCCGTGCAACGCAGCTGCTAGTCCTCCTTTCATGCAAAGTCTTAAGGTCCTAGGTCATGTCCAAGCCACCAAAGCCGGCTAAAAAGTGAATAATCGACAACTAAATCTTGAATTGTACTACATCTTACTCACTATTGCTTCAACTTAGAAGCTTCTTCTGTGTTCTACTTTGGTGCTTTTAGTGTCTCCGCATACCGCAGCACGCGACATAGGTTTGCAGACGATAAATGTAACCGTCTCAGTGAGAAAAGCGGCCAATGTGACGATCTGGCTTTAAGTCGATTCGATATCAAATGACGAAAACGGACGGATTTCTCAGGTTTTTAGTACATATGAACACTTTTCACATTCTCCCGTGCAACGCAGCTGCTAGTCCTCCTTTCAAGCAAAATCTTAAGGTACTAGGTCATGTCCAAGCCAATAAAGCCGGCTAAAAAGTGAATAATCGACAACTAAAACTTGATTTGTACTACTTCGTACTGGTTATTGCTTCAACTTAGAAGCTTCTTGTGTGTTCTACTATGGTGCTTTTAGTGTCTCCACATACCGCAGGACGTGACATAGCTTTGCAGACGATAAACGTAACCGTTTCAGAGAGAAAAGCGGCCAATGTGACGATCTGGCTTTAAGTCGATTCGATAACAAATGACGAAAACGGACGGATTTTTCAGGTTTTTACTACATATGAACCCTTTTCACATACTCCCGTGAACGCAGCTGCTAGTCCTCCTTTCATGCAAAATCTTAAGGCTCCACCTCATGTCCAAGGCACCAAAGGCGGCTAAAAATCAATAATCGATAACCAAATCTTGAATTGTACTTCTTGTTAAGGCTATTGCTTCAACTTAGAAGCTTATTCTGTGTTCTACTATGGTGCTTTTAGTGTCTCCGCATACCGCAGCACGTGACATAGCTTTGCAGACGATAAACGTAACCGTTTCAGAGAGAAAAGCGGCCAATGTGACGATCTGGCTTTAAGTCGATTTGATAACAAATGACGAAAACGGACGGATTTCTCAGGTTTTTACTACATATGAACACTTTTCACATTCTCCCGTGCAACGCGGCTGCTAGTCCTCCTTTCATGCAAAATCTTAAGGTTCCACCTCTTT
The DNA here is from genome assembly GCF_023897955.1 of Schistocerca gregaria. Taxonomy (NCBI): domain Eukaryota; kingdom Metazoa; phylum Arthropoda; class Insecta; order Orthoptera; family Acrididae; genus Schistocerca; species Schistocerca gregaria. The sequence goes on along the minus strand of NW_026061844.1, from coordinate 1,501,921 downwards.
TCCAAGGCACCAAAGCCGCAAAAAATCAATAATCGATAACCAAAACTTGAATTGTACTGCTTCTTACGGCTATTGCTTCAACTTAGAAGCTTCTTCTGTGTTCTACTATGGTGCTTTTAGTGTCTCCGCATACCGCAGCACGCGACATAGCTTTGCAGACGATAAATGTAACCGTCTCAGAGAGAAAAGCGGCCAATGTGACTATCTGGCTTTAAGTCGGTTCGATAACAAATGACGAAAACGGACGGATTTCTCAGGTTTTTAGTACATATGAACACATTTCACATTCTCCCGTGCCACGCGGCTGCTAGTCCTCCTTTCATGCAAAATCTAAAGGTTCCACCTCTTGTCCAAGGCACCAAAGCCGCTAAAAATCAATAATCGATACCCAAACTTGAATTCTACTGCTTCTTATGGCTATTGCTTCAACTTAGAAGCTTCTTCTGTGTTCTACTATGGTGCTTTTAGTGTCTCCACATACCGCAGCACGCGACATAGCTTTGCAGACGATAAATGTAACCGTCTCAGAGAGAAAAGCGGCCAATGTGACGATCTGGCTTTAAGTCGATTCGATAAGAAATTACGAAAACGGACGGATTTCTCAGGTTTTTACTACATATGAACACTTTTCACATTCTCCCGTGCACCGCGGCTGCTAGTCCTCCTTTCATGCAAAATATTAAGGTCCTAGGTCATGTCCAAGCCACCAAAGCCGGCTAAAATGTGAAGAATCCACAACTAAAACTTTAATTGTACTACTTCTTACTGGCTATTGCTTCAACTTAGAAGCTTCTTCTGTGTTCTACTATGGTGCTTTTAGTGTCTCCGCATACCGCAGCACGTTACATAGCTTTGCAGACAATAAACGTAACCGTTTCAGAGAGAAAAGCGGCCAATGTAACGATCTGGCTTTAAGTCGATTCGATAACAAATGACGAAAACGGACGGATTTCTCAGGTTTTTACTACATATGAAACCTTTTCACATTCTCCCGTGCAACGCAGCTGCTAGTCCTCCTTTCATGCAAAATCTTAAGGTTCCACCTCATGTCCAAGGCACCAAAGCCGGCTAAAAATCAATAATCGATAACCAAAACTTGAATTGTACTACTTCTTACTGGCCATTGCTTCAACTTAGAAGCTTCTTCTGTGTTCTACTAAGGTGCTTTTAGTGTCTCCGCATACCGCAGCACGCGACATAGCTTTGCAGACGATAAATGTAACAGTCTCTGAGAGAAAAGCGGAGAATGTGACGATCTGGCTTTAAGTCGATTCTATAACAAATGACGAAAACGGAAGGATTTCTCAGGTTTTTACTAAATATGAACCCTTTTCACATTCTCCCGTGCAACGCAGCTGCTAGTCCTCCTTTCATGCAAAATCATAAGGTTCCACCTCATGTCCAAGGCACCAAAGCCGGCTAAAAATCAATAATCGATAACCAAAACTTGAATTGTACTGCTTCCTATGGCTATTGCTTCAACTTAGAAGCTTCTTCTGTGTTCTACTATGGTGCTTTTAGTGTCTCCGCATACCGCAGCACGCGACATAGCTTTGCAGACGATAAATGTAACCGTCCCAGAGAGAAAAGCGGCCAATGTGACGATCTGGCTTTAAGTCGATTCGATAACAAATGACGAAAACGGACGGATTTCTCAGGTTTTTACTACATATGAACACTTTTCACATTCTCCCGTGCAACTCGGCTGCTAGTCCTCCTTTCATGCAAGATCTTAAGGTCCTAGGTCATTTCCAAGCCACCAAAGCCGGGTAAAAAGGGAATAATAGACGCCTAAAACTTGAATTGTACTACTTCTTACTGGCTATTACTTCAACATAGAAGCTTATTCTGTGTTCTACTATGGTGCTTTTAGTGTCTCCGCATACCGCAGCACGTGACATAGCTTTGCAGACAATAAACGTAACCGTTTCAGAGAGAAAAGCGGCCAATGTGACGATCTGGCTTTAAGTCGATTCGATAACAAATGACGAAAACGGACGGATTTCTCAGGTTTTTACTACATATGAACACTTTTCACATTCTCCCGTGCACCGCGGCTGCTAGTCATCCTTTCATGCAAAATATTAAGGTCCTAGGTCATGTCCAAGCCACCAAAGCCGGCTAAAATGTGAATAATCGACAACTAAAACTTGTATTGTACTACTTCTTACTGGCTATTGCTTCAACTTAGAAGCTTCTTCTGTGTTCTACTATGTTGCTTTTAGTGTCTCCGCATACCGCAGCACGTGACATAGCTTTGCAGACAATAAACGTAACCGTTTCAGAGAGAAAAGCGGCCAATGTGACGATCTGGCTTTAAGTCGATTCGATAACAAATGACGAAAACGGACGGATTTCTCAGGTTTTTATTACATATGAACACTTTTCACATTCTCCCGTGCAACGGGGCTGCTAGTCCTCCTTTCATGCAAGATCTTAAGGTCTTAGGTCATTTCCAAGCCACCAAAGCCGGCTAAAAAGAGAATAATAGACGCCTAAAACTTGAATTGTACTACTTCTTACTGGCTATTACTTCAACATAGAAGCTTATTCTGTGTTCTACTATGGTGCTTTTAGTGTCTCCGTATACCGCAGCTCGCGACATAGCTTTACAGACGAAAAATGTAACCGTCTCAGAGAGAAAAGCGGCCAATGTGACGATCTGGCTTTAAGTCGATTCGATTACAAATGACAAAAACGGACGGATTTCTCAAGTTTTTAGTACATATGAACACTTCACATTCTCCCGTGCAACGCGGCTGCTAGTCCTCTTTTCAAGCAAAATCTTAAGGTACTAGGTCATGTGCAAGCCAATAAAGCCGGCTAAAAAGTGAATAATCGACAACTAAAACTTGAATTGTACTACTTCGTACTGGTTATTGTTTCAACTTAGAAGCTTCTTCTGTGTTCTACTATGGTGCTTTTAGTGTCTCCGCATACCGCAGCACGTGACATAGCTTTGCAGACAATAAACGTAACCGTTTCAGAGAGAAAAGCGGCCAATGTGACGATCTGGCTTTAAGTCGATTCGATAACAAATGACGAAAACGGACGGATTTCTCAGGTTTTTACTACATATGAACACGTTTCACATTCTACCGTGCACCGCGGCTGCTAGTCATCCTTTCATGCAAAATATTAAGGTCCTAGCTCATGTCCAAGCCACCAAAGCCGGCTAAAATGTGAATAATCCACAACTAAAACTTGTATTGTACTACTTCTTACTGGCTATTGCTTCAACTTAGAAGCTTCTTCTGTGTTCTACTATGGTGCTTTTAGTGTCTCCGCATACCGCAGCACGCGACATAGCTTTGCAGACGATAAATGTAACCGATTCAGAGAGAAGAGCGGCCAATGTGACGATCTGGCTTTAAGTCGATTCGATAACAAATGACGAAAACGGACGGATTTCTCAGGTTTTTACTACATATGAACACATTTCACATTCTCCCGTACAACGCGGCTGTTAGTCCTCCTTTCATGCAAAGTCTTAAGGTCCTAGGTCATGTCCAAGCCACCAAAGCCGGCTAAAAAGTGAATAATCGACAACTAAATCTTGAATTGTACTACATTTTACTGACTATTGCTTCAACTTAGAAGCTTCTTCTGTGTTCTACTTTGGTGCTTTTAGTGTCTCCGCATACCGCAGCACGCGACATAGCTTTGCAGACGATAAATGTAACCGTCTCAGAGAGAAAAGCGGCTAATGTGACGATCTGGCTTTAAGTCGATTCGATAACAAATGACGAAAACGGACGGATTTCTCAGGTTTTTACTACATATGAACACTTTTCACATTCTCCCGTGCAACGGGGCTGCTAGTCCTCCTTTCACGCAAAATCTTAAGGTCCTAGGTCATTTCCAAGCCACCAAAGCCGTCTAAAAAGTGAATAATCGACAACCAAAACTTGAATTGTACTCCTTCTTACTGGCTATTGCTTCAACTTAGAAGCTTCTTCTGTGATCTACTATGGTGCTTTTAGTGTCTCTGCATACCGCAGCACGGGACATAGGTTTGCAGATGATAAATGTAACCGTCTCAGAGAGAAAAGCGGCCAATGTGACGATCTGGCTTTAAGTCGATTCGATAACAAATGACGAAAACGAACGGATTTCTCAGGTTTTTACTACATATGAACACTTTTCACATTCTCCCGTGCAACGCAGCTGCTAGTCCTCCTTTCATGCAAAGTCTTAAGGTCCTAGGTCATGTCCAAGTCACCAAAGCCGGATAAAAAGCGAATTATCGACAACTAAAACTTGAATTGTACTACTTCTTACTGCCTATTACTTCAACTTAGAAGCTTCTTCTATGTTGTACTATGGTGCTTTGTCTCTGCATACCGCAGAACGCGACATAGCTTTGCAGAAGATAAATGTAACCGTCTCAGAGAGAAAAGCGGCCAATGTGACGATCTGGCTTTAAGTCGATTCGATAACAAATGACGAAAACGGACGGATTTCTCAGGTTTTTACTACATATGAACACATTTCACATTCTCCCGTACAACGCGGCTGTTAGTCCTCCTTTCATGCAAAACTTAAGGTACTAGGTCATGTAGAAGCCAATAACGCTTCTAAAAAGTGATAATCGACAACTAAAATTGGAATTGTACTACTTCTTACTGGCTACTGCTTCAACTTAGATTCTTCTTCTGTGTTCTACTATTGTGCTTTTAATGTCTCCGCATACCGCAGCACGTGACATAGCTTTGCAGACGATAAATGTAACCGTTTCAGGGAGAAAAGCGGCCAATGTGACGATCTGGCTTTAAGTCGATTCGATAAGAAATTACGAAAACGGACGGATTTCTCAGGTTTTTACTACATATGAACACTTTTCACATTCTCCCGTGCACCGCGGCTGCTAGTCCTCCTTTCATGCAAAATATTAAGGTCCTAGGTCATGTCCAAGCCAACAAAGCCGGCTAAAATGTGAATAATCCACAACTAAAACTTGAATTGTACTACTTCTTACTGGCTATTGCTTCAACTTAGAAGCTTCTTCTGTGTTCTACTATGGTGCTTTTAGTGTCTCCGCATACCGCAGCACGTTACATAGCTTTGCAGACAATAAACGTAACCGTTTCAGAGAGAAAAGCGGCCAATGTGACGATCTGGCTTTAAGTCGATTCGATAACAAATGACGAAAACGGACGGATTTCTCAGGTTTTTACTACATATGAAACCTTTTCACATTCTCCCGTGCAACGCAGCAGCTAGTCCTCCTTTCATGCAAAATCTTAAGGTTCCACCTCATGTCCAAGGCACCAAAGCCGGCTAAAAATCAATAATCGATAACCAAAACTTGAATTGTACTACTTCTTACTGGCAATTGCTTCAACTTAGAAGCTTCTTCTGTGTTCTACTAAGGTGCTTTTAGTGTCTCCGCATACCGCAGCACGCGACATAGCTTTGCAGACGATAAATGTAACAGTCTCTGAGAGAAAAGCGGAGAATGTGACGATCTGGCTTTAAGTCGATTCGATAAGAAATTACGAAAACGGACGGATTTCTCAGGTTTTTACTACATATGAACACTTTTCACATTCTCCCGTGCACCGCGGCTGCCAGTCCTCCTTTCATGCAAAATATTAAGGTCCTAGGTCATGTCCAAGCCACCAAAGCCGGCTAAAATGTGAATAATCCACAACTAAAACTTGAATTGTACTACTTCTTACTGGCTATTGCTTCAACTTAGAAGCTTCTTCTGTGTTCTACTATGGTGCTTTTAGTGTCTCCGCATACCGCAGCACGTTACATAGCTTTGCAGACAATAAACGTAACCGTTTCAGAGAGAAAAGCGGCCAATGTGACGATCTGGCTTTAAGTCGATTCGATAACAAATGACGAAAACGGACGGATTTCTCAGGTTTTTACTACATATGAAACCTTTTCACATTCTCCCGTGCAACGCAGCTGCTAGTCCTCCTTTCATGCAAAATCTTAAGGTTCCACCTCATGTCCAAGGCACCAAAGCCGGCTAAAAATCAATAATCGATAACCAAAACTTGAATTGTACTACTTCTTACTGGCCATTGCTTCAACTTAGAAGATTCTTCTGTGTTCTACTAAGGTGCTTTTAGTGTCTCCGCATACCGCAGCACGCGACATAGCTTTGCAGACGATAAATGTAACAGTCTCTGAGAGAAAAGCGGAGAATGTGACGATCTGGCTTTAAGTCGATTCTATAACAAATGACGAAAACGGAAGGATTTCTCAGGTTTTTACTAAATATGAACCCTTTTCACATTCTACCGTGCAACGCAGCTGCTAGTCCTCCTTTCATGCAAAATCATAAGGTTCCACCTCATGTCCAAGGCACCAAAGCCGGCTAAAAATCAATAATCGATAACCAAAACTTGAATTGTACTGCTTCTTATTGCTATTGCTTCAACTTAGAAGCTTCTCCTGTGTTCTACTATGGTGATTTTAGTGTCTCCGCATACCGCAGCACGCGACATAGCTTTGCAGACGATAAATGTAACCGTCTCAGAGAGAAAAGCGGCCAATGTGACGATCTGGCTTTAAGTCGATTCGATAACAAATGACGAAAACGGACGGATTTCTCAGGTTTTTACTACATATCAACACTTTTCACATTCTACCGTGCAACGCGGCTGCTAGTCCTCCTTTCATGCAAGATCTTAAGGTCCTAGGTCATTTCCAAGCCACCAAAGCCGGCTAAAAAGGGAATAATAGACGCCTAAAACTTGAATTGTACTACTTCTTACTGGCTATTACTTCAACATAGAAGCTTATTCTGTGTTCTACTATGATGCTTTTAGTGTCTCCGTATACCGCAGCACGCGACATAGCTTTACAGACGATAAATGTAACCGTCTCAGAGAGAAAAGCGGCCAATGTGACGATCTGGCTTTAAGTCGATTCGATTACAAATGACAAAAACGGACGGATTTCTCAAGTTTTTAGTACATATGAACACTTCACATTCACCCGTGCAACGCGGCTGCTAGTCCTCTTTTCAAGCAAAATCTTAAGGTACTAGGTCATGTGCAAGCCAATAAAGCCGGCTAAAAAGTGAATAATCGACAACTAAAACTTGAATTGTACTACTTCGTACTGGTTATTGTTTCAACTTAGAAGCTTCTTCTGTGTTCTACTATGGTGCTTTTAGTGTCTCCGCATACCGCAGCACGTGACATAGCTTTGCAGACAATAAACGTAACCGTTTCAGAGAGAAAAGCGGCCAATGTGACGATCTGGCTTTAAGTCGATTCGATAACAAATGACGAAAACGGACGGATTTCTCAGGTTTTTACTACATATGAACACTTTTCACATTCTCCCGTGCACCGCGGCTGCTAGTCATCCTTTCATGCAAAATATTAAGGTCCTAGGTCAAGTCCAAGCCACCAAAGCCGGCTAAAATGTGAATTATCGACAACTAAAACTTGAATTGTACTACTTCTTACTGGCTATTGCTTCAACTTAGAAGCTTCTTCTGTGTTCTACTATGGTGCTTTTAGTGTCTCCGCATACCGCAGCACGCGACATAGCTTTGCAGACGATAAATGTAACCGATTCAGAGAGAAGAGCGGCCAATGTGACGATCTGGCTTTAAGTCGATTCGATAACAAATGACGAAAACGGACGGATTTCTCAGGTTTTTACTACATATGAACACATTTCACATTCTCCCGTACAACGCGGCTGTTAGTCCTCCTTTCATGCAAAGTCTTAAGGTCCTAGGTCATGTCCAAGCCACCAAAGCCGGCTAAAAAGTGAATAATCGACAACTAAATCTTGAATTGTACTACATTTTACTGACTATTGCTTCAACTTAGAAGCTTCTTCTGTGTTCTACTTTGGTGCTTTTAGTGTCTCCGCATACCGCAGCACGCGACATAGCTTTGTAGACGATAAATGTAACCGTCTCAGAGAGAAAAGCGGCTAATGTGACGATCTGGCTTTAAGTCGATTCGATAACAAATGACGAAAACGGACGGATTTCTCAGTTTTTTACTACATATGAACACTTTTCACATTCTCCCGTGCAACGGGGCTGCTAGTCCTCCTTTCATGCAAAATCTTAAGGTCCTAGGTCATTTCCAAGCCACCAAAGCTGTCTAAAAAGTGAACAATCGACAACCAAAACTTGAATTGTACTCCTTCTTACTGGCTATTGCTTCAACTTAGAAGCTTCTTCTGTGATCTACTATGGTGCTTTTAGTGTCCCTGCATACCGCAGCACGGGACATAGGTTTGCAGATGATAAATGTAACCGTCTCAGAGAGAAAAGCGGCCAATGTGACGATCTGGCTTTAAGTCGATTCGATAACAAATGACGAAAACGAACGGATTTCTCAGGTTTTTACTACATATGAACACTTTTCACATTCTCCCGTACAACGCGGCTGTTAGTCCTCCTTTCATGCAAAATCTTAAGGTACTAGGTCATGTAGAAGCCAATAACGCTTCTAAAAAGTGATAATCGACAACTAAAATTGGAATTGTACTACTTCTTACTGGCTACTGCTTCAACTTAGATTCTTCTTCTGTGTTCTACTATTGTGCTTTTAATGTCTCCGCATACCGCAGCACGTGACATAGCTTTGCAGACGATAAATGTAACCGTTTCAGGGAGAAAAGCGGCCAATGTGACGATCTGGCTTTAAGTCGATTCGATAACAAATGACGAAAACGGACGGATTTCTCAGGTTTTCACTACATATGAACACTTTTCACATTCTCCCGTGCAACGCGGCTGCTAGTCCTCCTTTCATGCAAAATCTTTATGTTCCACCTCATGTCCAAGGCACCAAAGCCGCGTAAAAATCAATAATCGATAACCAAAACTTGAATTGTATTGCTTCTTACTGGCTAATGCTTCAACTTAGAAGCTTCTTCTGTGTTCTACTATGGTGCTTTTAGTATCTCCGCATACCGCAGCACGCGACATAGCATTGCACACCATAAATGTAACCGTTTCAGAGAGAAGAGCGGCTAATTTGACGATCTGGCTTTAAGTCGATTCGATAAAAAGTACGAAAACGGACGGATTTCTCAGGTTTTCACTACATATGAACCCTTTTCACATTCTTCCGTGCAACGGGGCTGCTAGTCCTCCTTTCATGCAAAATCTTAAGGTTCCACCTCATGTCCAAGGCACCAAAGCCGGCTAAAAATCAATTATCGATAACCAAAACTTGAATTGTACTGCTTCTTACTGACTATTGCTTCAACTTAGAAGCTTCTTCTGTGTTCTACTATGGTGCTTTTAGTGTTTCCGCATACCGCAGCACGCGACATAGCTTTGCAGACGATAAATGTAACCGTTTCAGAGAGAAGAGCGGCCAATTTGACGATCTGGCTTTAAGTCGATTCGATAACAAATGACGAAAACGGACGGATTTCTCAGGTTTTTACTACATATGACCACATTTCATATTCTCCCGTGCAACGCGGCTTCTAGTCCTCCTTTCATGCAAAATCTTAAGGTCCTAGGTTATGTCCAAGCCACCATAGCCGGCTAAAAAGTGAATAATCGACAACTAGAACTTGAATTGTACTACTTGTTACTGGTTATTGCTTCAACTTAGAAGCTTCTTCTGTGTTCTACTATGGTGCATTTAGTGTCTCCGCATACCGCAGCACGTGACATAGCTTTGCAGACGTAAATCTAACCGTTTCAGCGAGAAATGCGGCCAATGTGACGATCTGGCTTTAAGTCGATTCGATAACACATGACGAAAACGGACGTATTTCTCAGGTTTTTACTACATATGAACACTTTTCACATTCTCCCGTGCAACGCGGCTGCAAGTCCTACTTTCATGCAAAATCTTAAGTTCCTACATCATGTCCAAGCCTCCAAAGCCGGCTAAAAAGTGAATAATCGACAACTAAAACTTGAATTGTGCTACTTCTTACTGACTATTACTTCAACTTAGAAGCTTCTTCTGTGTTCTACTATGGTGCTTTTAGTGTTTCCGCATACCGCAGCACACGACATATCTTTGCAGACGATAAATGTAACCGTCTCAGAGAGAAAAGCGGCCAATGTGACGATCTGGCTTTAAGTCGATTCGATAACAAATGACGATAACGGACGGATTTCTCAGGATTTTACTACATATGAACCCTTTTTACATTCTCCCGCCAACGCGGCTGCTAGTCCTCCTTTCATGCAAAATCTTAACGATCCACCTCATGTCCAAGGCACCAAAGCCGGCTACAAATCGATTGTCGATAAACAAAACAAGAATTGTACTGCTTCTTACTGACTATTGCTTCAACTTAGAAGTTTCTTCTGTGTTCTACTATGGTGCTTTTAGTGTTTCCGCATACCGCAGCACGCGACATAGCTTTGCAGACGATAAATGTAACCGTCTCAGAGAGAAAAGCGGCCAATGTGACGATCTGGCATTAAGTCGATTCGATAACAAATGACGAAAACGGACGGATTTCTCAGGTTTTTACTACATATGAAAACTTTTTACATTCTCCCGTGCAAAGGGGCTGCTAGTCCTCCTTTCATGCAAAATCTTGAGGTCCTAGGTCATGTCCAAACCACCAAAGCCGGCTAAAAAGTGAATAATCGACAACTAAAACTTCAATTGTACTACTTCTTACTGGCTATTACTTCAACTTAGAAGCTTCTTCTGTGTTCTACTATGGTGCTTTTAGTGTCTCCGCATACCGCAGCACGCGACGTAGCTTTGCAGACGATAAATATAACCGTCTCAGAGAGAAGAACGGCCAATGTGACGATCTGGCTTTAAGTCGATTCGATAACAAATAACGAAAACGGACGGATTTCTCAGGTGTTTACTATATATGAGCACTTTTCACATTCTCCCGTGCAACGCGGCTGCTAGTCCTCCTTTCATGCAAAGTCTTAAATTCCTACATCATGTCCAAGCCAGCAAAGCCGGCTAAAAAGTGAATAATCGACAACTAAAACTTGAATTGTACTACTTCTTACTGGCTATTACTTCAACTTAGAAGCTTCTTCTGTGTTTTACTATGGTGCTTTTAGTGTCTCCGCATACCGCAGCACGCGACATAGCTTTGCAGACGACAAATGTAACCGTTTCAGAAAGAAGAGTGGCCAAAGTGACGATCTGGCTTTAAGCCGATTCGATAACAAATGACGAAAACGGACGTATTTCTCAGGGTTTTACTACATATGAACCCTTTTCTCATTCTCCCGTGCAACGCGGCTGCTAGTCCTCCTTTCATGCAAAATCTTAAGGTTCCACCTCATGTTCAAGGCACCAAAGCCGGCTAAAAATCGATACTCGATAACCAAAACTTAAATTGTACTGCTTCTTACTGGCTATTGCTTCAACTTAGATTTTTCTGTGTTCTACTATGGTGCTTTTAGTGTCTCCGCATACCGCAGCACGCGACATAGCTTTGCAGACGATAAATGTAACCCTCTCAGAGAGAAAAGCGGCCAATGTGACGATCTGGCTTTAAGTCGATTCGATAACAACTGACGAAAACGGACGGATTTCTCAGGTTTTTACTATATATGAACACATTTCACATTCTCCCGTGCAACGCGGCTGCTAGTCCTCCTTCCATGCAAAATCTTAAGGTCCTACGTCATGTCCAAGCCACCAAAGCCGGCTAAAAAGTGAATAATCGACAACTAAATCTTGAATTGTACTACATTTTACTGACTATTGCTTCAACTTAGAAGCTTCTTCTGTGTTCTACTATGGTGCTTTTAGTGTTTCCGCATACCGCAGCACGCGACATAGCTTTGCAGACTATAAATGTAACCGTCTCAGAGAGAAAAGCGGCCAATGTGACGATCTGGCTTTAAGTCGATTCGATAACAAATGACGAAAACGGACGGATTTCTCAGGTTTTTACTACATATGAACCCTTTTCACATTCTAACCTGCAACGCGGCTGCTAGTCCTTCTTTCATGCAAAATCTTAAGATACCACCTTATGTCCAAGACACCAAAGCCGTCAAAAAATTAATAATCGATAACCAAAACTTGAATTGTACTGCTTCTTACTGGCTATTGCTTCAACTTAGAAGCTTCTTCTGTATTCTACTATGGTGCTCTTAGTGTCTCCGCATACCGCAGCACGCGACATAGCTTTGCAGACGATAAATGTAACCGTCTCAGAGAGAAAAGCGGCCAAAGTGACGATCTGGCTTTAAGTCGATTCGATAACAAATGACGAAAACGGACGGATTTCTCAGGTTTTTACTACATATGAAACCTGTTCTCATTCTCCCGTGCAACGCGGCTGCTAGTCCTCCTTTCATGCAAAATCTTAATGTTCCACCTCATGTCCAAGGCACCAAAGCCGGCTAAAAATCGATAATGGATAACCAAAACTTAAATTGTAGTGCTTCTTACTGGCTATTGCTTCAACTTAGAAGATTTTTCTGTGTTCTACTATGGTGCTTTTAGTGTCTCCGCATACCGCAGCACGCGACATAGCTTTGCAGACGATAAATGTAACCAACTCAGAGAGAAAAGCGGCCAATGTGACGATCTGGCTTTAAGTCGATTCGATAACAAATGACGAAAACGGACTGATTTCTCAGGTTTTTACTACATATGAACCCTTTTTACATTCTCCCGTGCAACGCGGCTGCTAGTCCTCCTTTCATGCAAAATCTTAAGATTCCACCTTATGTCCAAGACACCAAAGCCGGCAAAAAATTAATAATCGATTACCAAAACTTGAATTGTACTGCTTCTTACTGGCTATTGCTTCAACTTAGAAGATTCTTCTGTGTTCTACTATGGTGCATTTGGGGTCTCCGCATACCGCAGCACGCGACATAGCTTTGCAGACGAAAAATGTAAACGTCTCAGAGAGAAAAGCGGCCAATGTGACGATCTGGCTTTAAGTCGATTCGATAACAAATTACGAAAACGGACGGATTTCTCAGGTTTTTACTACATATGAACACTTTTCACATTCTCCCGTGCAACGCGGCTGCTAGTCCTCCTTTCATGCAATATCTTAATGTTCCACCTCATGTCCAAGGCACCAAAGCCGCCTAAAATCAATAATCGATAACCAAAACTTGAATTGTACTGCTTCTTACTGGCTATTGCTTCAACTTAAAAGCTTCATCTGTGTTCTAATATGGTGCTTTTAGTGTCTCCGCATACCGCAGCACGAGACATAGCTATGCAGACGATAAATGTAACCGTCTCAGAGAGAAAAGCGGCCAATGTGACGATCTGGCTTTAAGTCGATTCGATAACAAATGACGAAAACGGACGGATTTCTCAGGTGTTTACTATATATGAACACTTTTCACATTCTCCCGTGCAACGCGGCTGCTAGTCCTCCTTTCATGCAAAATCTTATGTTCCTAGGTCATGTCCAAGCCACCAAAGCCGGCTAAAAAGTGAATACTTGACAACTAAAACTTGAATTGTACTGCTTCTTACTGGCTATTACTTCACTTTAGAAGCTTCTTCTGTGTTCTACTATGGTGCTTTTAGTGTTTCCGCATACCGCAGCACGCGACATAGCTTTGCTGACGATAAATGTAACCGTCTCAGAGAGAAAAGCGGCCAATGTGACGATCTGGCTTTAAGTCGATTCGATAACAAATGACGAAAACGGACTGATTTCTTAGGTTTTTACTTTTCACATTCTCCCGTGAAACGGGGCTGCTAGTCCTCCTTTCATGCAAACTCTTAAGGTTCCACCTCATGTCCAAAGCACCAAGGCCGGCTAAAAATCAATAATCGACAACCAAAACTTGAATTGTACAGCTTCTTACTGGCTATTGCTTCAACTTACAAGCTTCTTTTGTGTTCTACTATGGTGCATTTAGTGTCTCCGCATACCGCAGGACGCGACATAGCTTTGCAGACTATAAATGTAACCGTCTCAGAGAGAAAAGCGGCCAATGTGACGATCTGGCTTTTAAGTCGATTCGATAACTAATGACGAAACCGGACGGATTTCTCAGCTTTTTACTACATATGAACACTTTTCACATTCTCCCTTGCAACGCGGCTGCTAGTCCTCCTTTCATGCAAAATCTTAATGTTCCACCTCATGTCCAAGACACCAAAGCCGGCAAAAAATTAATAATCGATAACCAAAACTTGAATTGTACTGCTTCTTACTGGCTATTGCTTCAACTTAGAAGATTTTTCTGTGTTCTACTATGGTGCTTTTAGTGTCTCCGCATACCGCAGCACGCGACATAGCTTTGCAGACGATAAATGTAACCGATTCAGAAAGAAGAGTGGCCAATGTGACGATCTCACTTTAAATCGATTCGATAACAAATGACGAAAACGGACGGATTTCTCAGGTTTTTACTACATTTGAACCCTTTTCTCATTCTCCCGTGCAACGCGGCTGCTAGTCCTCCTTTCATGCAAAATCTTAAGGTTCCACCTCATGTCCAAGGCACCAAAGCCGGCTAAAAATCAATAATCGATAACCAAAACTTGAATTGTACTGCTACTTACTGGCTATTGCTTCAACTTAGAAGATTTTTCTGTGTTCTACTATGGTGCTTTTAGTGTCTCCGCATACCGCAGCACGCGACATAGCTTTGCAGACGATTAATGTAACCGTCTCAGAGAGAAAAGCGGCCAATGTGACGATCTGGCTTTAAGTCGATTCGATAACAAATAACGAAAATGGACGTATTTCTCAGGTTTTTACTACATATGAACCCTTTTCTCATTCTCCCGTGCAACGCGGCTGCTAGTCCTCCTTTCATGCCAAATCTTAGGGTTCCACCTCATGTCCAAGGCACCAAAGCCGGCTAAAAATCGATACTCGATAAACAAAACTTAAATTGTACTGCTTCTTACTGGCTATTGCTTCAACTTAGAAGATTTTTCTGTGTTCTACTATGGTGCTTTTAGTGTCTCCGCATACCGCAGCACGCGACATGGCTTTGCAGACGATAAATGTAACCGTCTCAGAGAGAAAAGCGGCCAATGTGACGATCTGGCTTTAGGTCGATTCGATAACAAATGACGAAAACGGACGGATTTCTCAGGTTTTTACTACATATGAACCCTTTTTACATTCTCCCGTGCAACGCGGCTGCTAGTCCTCCTTTCATGCAAAATCTTAAGATTCCACCTCATGTCCAAGACACCAAAGCCGGCAAAAAATTAATAATCGATTACCAAAACTTGAATTATACTGCTTCTTACTGGCTATTGCTTCAACTTAGAAGATTCTTCTGTGTTCTACTATGGTGCATTTGGGGTCTCCGCATACCGCAGCACGCGACGTAGCTTTGCAGACGATAAATGTAACCGTCTCAGAGAGAAAAGCGGCCAATGTGACGATCAGGCTTTAAGTCGATTCGATAGCAAATGACGAAAACGGACGGATTTCTCAGGTGTTTACTATATATGAACACATTTCACATTCTCCCGTGCAACGCGGCTGCTAGTCCTCCTTTCATGCAAAATCTTAAGTTCCTAGATCATGTCCAAGCCACCAAAGCCTGCTAAAAAGTGAATAATCGACAACTAAAACTTGAATTGTACTGCTTCTTACTGGCTATTACTTCAACTTAGAAGCTTCTTCTGTGTTCTACTCTGGTGCTTTTGTGTTTTCGCATACCGCAGCACGCGACATATCTTTGCAGACGAAAAATGTAACCGTCTCAGAGAGAAAAGCGGCCAATGTGACGATCTGACTTTAAGTCGATTCGATAACAAATGACGAAAACGGACGCATTTCTCAGGAGTTTACTACATGTGAACCCTTTTCACATTCTCCCGTGCAACGCGGCTGCTGGTCCTCCTTCCATGCAAAATCTTAAGGTCCTAGGTCATGTCCAAGCCACCAAAGCCGGCTAAAAAGTGAATAATCGACAACTAAATCTTGAATTGTACTACATTTTACTGACTATTGCTTCAACTTAGAAGCTTCTTCTGAGTTCTACTATGGTGCTTTTAGTGTTTCCGCATACCGCAGCACGCGACATAGCTTTGCAGACTATAAATGTAACCGTCTCAGAGAGAAAAGCGGCCAATGTGAGTATCTGGCTTTAAGTCGATTCGATAACAAATGACGAAAACGGACGGATTTCTCAGGTTTTTACTACATATGAACCCTTTTCACATTCTCCCCTGCAACGCGGCTGCTAGTCCTTCTTTCATGCAAAATCTTAAGATACCACCTTATGTCCAAGACACCAAAGCCGGCAAAAAATTAATAATCGATAACCAAAACTTGAATTGTACTGCTTCTTACTGGCTATTGCTTCAACTTAGAAGCTTCTTCTGTATTCTACTATGGTGCTCTTAGTGTCTCCGCATACCGCAGCACGCGACATAGCTTTGCAGACGATAAATGTAACCGTCTCAGAGAGAAAAGCGGCCAAAGTGACGATCTGGCTTTAAGTCGATTCGATAACAAATGACGAAAACGGACGTATTTCTCAGGTTTTTACTACATATGAACCCTTTTCTCATTCTCCCGTGCAACGCGGCTGCTAGTCCTCCTTTCATGCAAAATCTTAATGTTCCACCTCACGTCCAAGGCACCAAAGCCGGCTAAAAATCGCTAATAGATAACCAAAACTTAAATTGTACTGCTTCTTACTGGCTATTGCTTCAACTTAGAAGATTCTTCTGTGTTCTACTATGGTGCATTTGGGGTCTCCGCATACCGCAGCACGCGACATAGCTTTGCAGACGAAAAATGTAACCGTCTCAGAGAGAAAAGCGGCCAATGTGACGATCTGGCTTTAAGTCGATTCGATAACAAATTACGAAAACGGACGGATTTCTCAGGTTTTTACTACATATGAACACTTTTCACATTCTCCCGTGCAACGCGGCTGCTAGTCCTCCTTTCATGCAATATCTTAATGTTCCACCTCATGTCCAAGGTACCAAAGCCGCCTAAAATCAATAATCGATAACCAAAACTTGAATTGTACTGCTTCTTACTGGCTATCGCTTCAACTTAAAAGCTTCATCTGTGTTCTAATATGGTGCTTTCAGTGTCTCCGCATACCACAGCACGAGACATAGCTATGCAGACGATAAATGTAACCGTCTCAGAGAGAAAAGCGGCCAATGTGACGATCTGGCTTTAAGTCGATTCGATAACAAATGACGAAAACGGACGGATTTCTCAGGTGTTTACTATATATGAACACTTTTCACATTCTCCCGTGCAACGCGGCTGCTAGTCCTCCTTCCATGCAAAATCTTATGTTCCTAGGTCATGTCCAAGCCACCAAAGCCGGCTAAAAAGTGAATACTTGACAACTAAAACTTGAATTGTACTACTTCTTACTGGCTATTACTTCAACTTAGAAGCTTCTTCCGTGTTCTACTATGGTGCTTTTAGAGTCTCCGCATACCGCAGCAGGCGACATAGCTTTGCAGACGATAAATGTAACCGTCTCAGAGAGAAAAGCGGCCAATGTGACGATCAGGCTTTAAGTCGATTCGATAACAAATGACGAAAACGGACTGATTTCTTAGGTTTTTACTTTTCACATTCTCCCGTGAAACGGGGCTGCTAGTCCTCCTTTCATGCAAACTCTTAAGGTTCCACCTCATGTCCAAAGCACCAAGGTCGGCTAAAAATCAATAATCGACAACCAAAACTTGAATTGTACAGCTTCTTACTGGCTATTGCTTCAACTTAGAAGCTTCTTTTGTGTTCCACTATGGTGCATTTAGTGTCTCCGCATACCGCAGCACGCGACATAGCTTTGCAGACTATAAATGTAACCGTCTCAGAGAGAAAAGCGGCCAATGTGACGATCTGGCTTTAAGTCGATTCGATAACAAATGACGAAAACGGACGGATTTCTCAGGTTTTTACTACATATGAACCCTTTTCACATTCTCCCCTGCAACGCGGCTGCTAGTCCTCCTTTCATGCAAAATCTTAATGTTCCACCTCATGTCCAAGACACCAAAGACGGCAAAAAATTAATAATCGATAACGAAAACTTGAATTGTACTGCTTCTTACTGGCTATTGCTTCAACTTAGAAGATTTTTCTGTGTTCTACTATGGTGCTTTTAGTGTCTCCGCATACCGCAGCACGCGACATAGCTTGCAGACGATAAATGTAACCGTCTCAGAGAGAAAAGCGGCCAATGTGACGATCTGGCTTTAAGTCGATTCGATAACAAATGACGAAAACGGACGGATTTCTCAGGTTTTTACTACATATGAACCCTTTTTACATTGTCCCGTGCAACTCGGCTGCTAGTCCTCCTTTCATGCAAAATCTTAAGATTCCACCTTATGTCCAAGACACCAAAGCCGGCAAAAAATTAATAATCGATAACCAAAACTTGAATTGTACTGCTTCTTACTGGCTATTGCTTCAACTTAGAAGCTTCTTCTGTGTTCTACTATGGTGCTCTTAGTGTCTCCGCATACCGCAGCACGCGACATAGCTTTGCAGACGATAAATGTAACCGTCTCAGAGAGAAAAGTGGCCAATGTGACGATCTGGCTTTAAGTCGATTCGATAACAAACGACGAAAACGGACGGATTTCTCAGGTTTTTACTACATATGAACACTTTTCACATTCTGCCGTGCAACGCGGCTGCTAGTCCTCCTTTCATGCAAAATCTTAATGTTCCACCTCATGTCCAAGGCACCAAAGTCGGCTAAAAATCGATAACGGATAACCAAAACTTAAATTGTACTGCTTCTTACTGGCTATTGCTTCAACTTAGAAGATTTTTCTGTGTTCTACTATGGTGCTTTTAGAGTCTCCGCATACCGCAGCATGCGACATAGCTTTGCAGACGATAAATGTAACAGTCTCAGAGAGAAAAGCGGCCAATGTGACGATCTGGCTTTAAGTCGATTCGATAACAAATGACGAAAACGGACGGATTTCTCAGGTTTTTACTACATATGAACACTTTTCACATTCTCCCGTGTAACGCGGCTGCTAGTCCTCCTTTCATGCAAAATCTTATGTTCCTAGGTCATGTCCAAGCCACCAAAGCCGGCTAAAAAGTGAATACTTGACAACTAAAACTTGAATTGTACTACTTCTTACTGGCTATTACTTCAACTTAGAAGCTTCTTCTGTGTTCTACTATGGTGCTTTTAGTGTTTCCGCATACCGCAGCACGCGACATAGCTTTGCAGACGATAAATGTAACCGTCTCAGAGAGAAAAGCGGCCAATGTGAAGATCTGGCTTTAAGTCGAGTCGATAACAAATGACGAAAACGGACGGATTTCTCAGGTTTTTACTACATCTGAACCCTTTTCACATTCTCCCGTGCAACGCGGCTGCTAGTCCTCCTTTCATGCAAATTCTTATGGTTCCACCTCATGCCCATGGCACCAAAGCCGGCTAAAAATCAATATTAGAAAACCAAAACTTGAATTGTACTGCTTCTTACTGGCTATTGCTTCAACTTAGAAGCTTCTTCTGTGTTCTACTATGGTGCTTTTAGAGTCTCCGCATACCGCAGCAGGCGACATAGCTTTGCAGACGATAAATGTAACCGTCTCAGAGAGAAAAGCGGCCAATGTGACAATCTGGCTTTAAGTCGATTCGATAACAAATGACGAAAACGGACTGATTTCTTAGGTTTTTACTTTTCACATTCTCCCGTGAAACGCGGCTGCTAGTCCTCCTTTCATGCAAAATCTTAAGGTCCTAGGTCATGTCCAAGCCACCAAAGCCGGCTTAAAAGGGAATAATCGACAACTAAAACTTGAATTGTACTACTTCTTACTGGCTATTACGTCAACTTAGAAGCTTCTTCTGTGTTCTTCTATGGTGCTTGTAGTGTCTCCGCATCCCGCAGCACGCGACATAGCTTTGCAGACGATAAATGTAACCGTCTCAGAGAGAAAAGCGGCCAATGTGACGATCTGGCTTTAAGTCGATTCGATAACAAATGACGAAAACGGACGGATTTCTCAGGTTTTTACTACATATGAACACTTTTCACATTCTCCCGTGCAACGCGGCTGCCAGTCCTCCTTTCATGCAAAATCTTAAGGTTCCACCTCATGTCCAATACACCAAAGCCGGCTAAAAATCAATTATCGATAAACTAAACAAGAATTTTACTGCTTCTTACTGACTATTGCTTCAACTTAGAAGTTTCTTCTGTGTTCTACTATGATGCTTTTATTGTTCCCGCGTACCGCAGCACGCGACATATCTTTGCAGACGATAAATGTAACCGTCTCAGAGAGAAAAGCGGCCAACGTGACGATCTGGCTTTAAGTCGATTCGATAACAAATGACGAAAATGGACGGATTTATCAGGTTTTTACTACATATGAACACTTTTTACATTCTCCCGTGCAACGGGGCTGCTAGTCCTCCTTTCATGCAAAATCTTAAGGTCCTAGGTCATGTCCAAGCCACCAAAGCCGGCTAAAAAAGTGAATAATTGACAACTAAAACTTCAATTGTACTACTTCTTACTGGCTATTGCTTCAACTTAGAAGCTTCTTCTGTGTTCTACTATGGTGCTTTTAGTGTCTCCGCATACCGCAGCACGCGACATAGTTTTGCAGACCATAAATGAAACCGTCTCAGAGAGAAAAGCAGCCAATGGGACGATCTAGCTTTAAGTCGATTCGATAACAAATGACGAAAACGGACGGATTTCTCAGGTTTTTACTACATATGAACACTTTTCACATTCTCCCGTGCAACGCGGCTGCCAGTCCTCCTTTCATGCAAAATCTTAAGGTTCCACCTCATGTCCAATACACCAAAGCCGGCTAAAAATCAATTATCGATAAACTAAACAAGAATTTTACTGCTTCTTACTGACTATTGCTTCAACTTAGAAGTTTCTTCTGTGTTCTACTATGATGCTTTTATTGTTCCCGCGTACCGCAGCACGCGACATATCTTTGCAGACGATAAATGTAACCGTCTCAGAGAGAAAAGCGGCCAACGTGACGATCTGGCTTTAAGTCGATTCGATAACAAATGACGAAAATGGACGGATTTATCAGGTTTTTACTACATATGAACACTTTTCACATTCTCCCGTGCAACGCGGCTGCTATTCCTCCTTTTATGCAAAATCTTAAGGTTCCACCTAATGTCCAAAGCACCAAGGCCGGCTAAAAATCAATAATCGATAACCAAAACTTGAATTGTACTGCTTCTTACTGGTTATTGCTTAATCTTAGAAGCTTCTTATGTGTTCTACTATGGTGCATTTAGAGTTTCCGCATACCGCAGCACGCGACATATCTTTGCAGACTATAAATGTAACCGTCTCAGAGAGAAAAGCGGCCAATGTGACGATCTGGCTTTAAGTCGATTCGATAACAAATGACGAAAACGGACGGATTTCTCAGGTGTTTATTATATTTGAACAATTTTCACATTCTACCGTGGTACGCGGCTGCTAGTCCTCCTTTCATGCAAAATCTTAAGGTTCCACCTCATGTCCATGGCACTAAAGCCCCCTAAAAATAAATATTCGATAACCAAAACTTGAATGGTGCTGCTTCTTACTGGCTATTGCTTCAACTTAGAAGCTTCTTCTGTGCTCTACTATGGTGCTTTTAGAGTCTCCGCATACCGCAGCACGAGACATAGCTTTGCAGACGATAAATGTAACCGTCTCAGAGAGAAAAGCGGCCAATGTGACGATCTGGCTTTAAGTCGATTCAGTAACAAATGACGAAAACGGACGGATTTCTCAGGTTTTTACTACATATGAACCCTTTATCACATTCTCCCGTGCAACGCGGCTGCTAGTCCTCCTTTCATGCAAAATCTTAAGGTCCTAGGCCCTGTCCAAGCCACCAAAGCCGGCTTATAAGTGAATAATCGACAACTAAAACTTGAATTGTACTACTTCTTACTGGCTATTGCTTCAACTTAGAAGCTTCTTCTGTGTTCCACTATGGTGCTTTTAGTGTCTCCGCATACCGCAGCACGAGACATAGCTTTGCAGACGACAAATGTAACCGACTCAGAGAGAAAAGCGGCCAATGTGACGATCTGGCCTTAAGACGATTCGATAACAAATGACGAAAACGGACGGATTTCTCAGGTTTTTACTACATATCAACACTTTTCACATTCTCCCGTGCAACGCGGCTGCTAGTCCTCCTTTCATGCAAAATCTTAAGGTCCTAGGTCATGTCCAAGCCACCAAACACGGCTAAAAAGTGAATAATCGACAACTAAAACTTGAGTTGTACTACTTCTTACTGGCTATTACTTCAACTTAGAAACTTCTTCTGTGTTCTACTATGGTGCTTTTAGTGTCTCCCCATACCGCAGCACGCGACGTAGCTTTGCAGACGATAAATGTAACCGTCTCAGAGAGAAAAGCGGCCAATGTGACGATCTGGCTTTAAGTCGATTCGATAACAAATGACGAAAACGGACGGATTTTTCAGGTTTTTACTACATATGAACCCTTTTCATATTCTCCCGTGCAACGCGGCTGCTAGTCCTCCTTTCATGCAAAATCTTAACGTCCTAGGTCATGTCCAAGCCACCAATGCCGGCTAAAAATCAATAATCGATAACCAAAACTTGAATTGTGCTGCTTCTTACTGACTATTGCTTCAACTTAGAAGCTTCTTATGTGTTCTACTATGGTGCTTTTAGAGTTTACGCATACCGCAGCACGCGACATAGCTTTGCAAACTATAAATGTATCCGTCTCAGAGAGAAAAGCGGCCAATGTGACGATCTGGCTTTAAGTCGATTCGATAACAAATGACGAAAACGGACGGATTTCTCAGGATTTTACTACATATGAAACCTTTTCTCATTCTCCCGTGCAACGCGGCTGCTAGTCCTCCTTTCATGCCAAATCTTAATTTTCCACCTCATGTCCAAGGCACCAAAGTCGGCTAAAAATCAATAATCGATAACCAAAACTTGAATTGTACTGCTTTTTACTGGCGATTCCTTCAACTTAGAAGCTTCTTCTGTGTTCTAATATGGTGCTTTTAGAGTCTCCGCATACCGCAGCACGGGACATAGCTTTGCAGACGATAAATGTAACCGTCTCATAGAGAAAAGCGTCCAATGTGACGATCTGGTTTTAAGTCGATTCGATAACATATGACGAAAACGGACTGATTTCTCAGGTTTTTACTTTTCACATTCTCCCTTGCAACGCGGCTGCTAGTCCTCCTTTCATGCAAAATCTTAATGTTCCACCTCATGTCCAAGACACCAAAGCCGGCAAAAAATTAATAATCGATAACCAAAACTTGAATTGTACTGCTTCTTACTGGCTATTGCTTCAACTTAGAAGATATTTCTGTGGTCTACTATGGTGCTTTTAGAGTCTCCGCATACCGCAGCAGGCGACATAGCTTTGGAGACGATAAATGTAACCGTCTCAGAGAGAAAAGCGGCCAATGTGACGATCAGGCTTTAAGTCGATTCGATAACAAATGACGAAAACGGACTGATTTCTTAGGTTTTTACTTTTCACATTCTCCCGTGCACCGCGGCTGCTAGTCCTCCTTTCATGCAAAATATTAAGGTCCTAGGTCATGTCCAAGCCACCAAAGCTGGCTAAAATTTGAATAATCGACAACTAAAACTTGAATTGTACTACTTCTTACTGGCTATTGCTTCAACTTAGAAGCTTCTTTTGTGTTCTACTATGGTGCATTTAGTGTCTCCGCATACCGCAGCACGCGACATAGCTTTGCAGACTATAAATGTAACCGTCTCAGAGAGAAAAGCGGCCAATGTGACGATCTGGCTTTAAGTCGATTCGATAACAAATGACGAAAACGGACGGATTTCTCAGGTTTTTACTACATATGAACACTTTTCACATTCTGCCGTGCAACGCGGCTGCTAGTCCTCCTTTCATGCAAAATCTTAATGTTCCACCTCATGTCCAAGGCACCAAAGTCGGCTAAAAATCGATAATGGATAACCAAATTTTAAATTGTACTGCTTCTTACTGGCTATTGCTTCAACTTAGAAGATTTTTCTGTGTTCTACTATGGTGCTTTTAGTGTCTCCGCATACCGCAGCATGCGACATAGCTTTGCAGACGATAAATGTAACCGTCTCAGAGAGAAAAGCGGCCAATGTGACGATCTGGCTTTAAGTCGATTCGATAACAAATGACGAAAACGGACTGATTTCTCAGGTTTTTACTACATATGAACACTTTTCACATTCTCCCGTGCAACGCGACTGCTAGTCCTCCTTTCATGCAAAATCTTAATGTTCCACCTCATGTCCAAGGCAACAAAGCCGCCTAAAATCAATAATCGATAACAAAAACTTGAATTGTACTGCTTCTTACTGGCTATTGCTTCAACTTAAAAGCTTCATCTGTGTTCTAATATGGTGCTTTTAGTGTCTCCGCATACCGCAGCACGAGACATAGCTATGCAGACGATAAATGTAACCGTCTCAGAGGAAAAGCGTCCAATGTGACTTTCTGGCTTTAAGTTGATTCGATAACAAATGACGAAAACGGACGGATTTCTCAGGTGTTTACTATATATGAACACTTTTCACATTCTCCCGTGCAACGCGGCTGCTAGTCCTCCTTTCATGCAAAATCTTATGTTCCTAGGTCATGTCCAAGCCACCAAAGCCGGCTAAAAAGTGAATACTTGACAACTAAAACTTGAATTGTACTACTTCTTACTGGCTATTACTTCAACTTAGAAGCTTCTTCTGTGTTCTACTATGGTGCTTTTAGTGTTTCCGCATACCGCAGCACGCGACATAGCTTTGCAGACGATAAATGTAACCGTCTCAGAGAGAAAAGCGGCCAATGTGACGATCTGGCTTTAAGTCGAGTCGATAACAAATGACGAAAACGGACGGATTTCTCAGGTTTTTACTACATCTGAACCCTTTTCACATTCTCCCGTGCAACGCGGCTGCTAGTCCTCCTTTCATGCAAAATCTTATGGTTCCACCTCATGCCCATGGCACCAAAGCCGGCTAAAAATCAATATTCGAAAACCAATACTTGAATTGTACTGCTTCTTACTGGCTATTGCTTCAACTTAGAAGCTTCTTCTGTGTTCTACTATGGTGCTTTTAGAGTCTCCGCATACCGCAGCAGGCGACATAGCTTTGCAGACGATAAATGTAACCGTCTCAGAGAGAAAAGCGGCCAATGTGACGATCTGGCTTTAAGTCGATTCGATAACAAATAACGAAAACGGACTGATTTCTTAGGTTTTTACTTTTCACATTCTCCCGTGAAACGGGGCTGCTAGTCCTCCTTTCATGCAAAATCTTAAGGTTCCACCTCATGTCCAAAGCACCAAGGCCGGCTAAAAATCAATAATCGACAACCAAAACTTGAATTGTACAGCTTCTTACTGGCTATTGCTTCAACTTAGAAGCTTCTTTTGTGTTCTACTATGGTGCTTATAGTGTCTCCGCATACCGCAGCACGCGACATAGCTTTGCAGACGATAAATGTAACCGTCCCAGAGAGAAAAGCGGCCAATGTGACGATCTGGCTTTAAGTCGATTCGATAACACATTACGAAAACGGACGGATTTCTCATTTTTTTACTACATATGAACACTTTTCATATTCTCCCGTGCAACGCGGCTGCTAGTCCTCCTTTCATGCAAAATCTTAAGGTCCTAGGTCATGTCCAAGCCACCAAAGCCGGCTTAAAAGAGAATAATCGACAACTAAAACTTGAATTGTACTACTTCTTACTGGCTATTACGTCAACTTAGAAGCTTCTTCTGCGTTCTACTATGGTGCTTGTAGTGTCTCCGCATACCGCAGCACGCGACATAGCTTTGCAGACGATAAATGTAACCGTCTCAGAGAGAAAAGCGGCCAATGTGACGATCTGGCTTTAAGTCGATTCGATAACAAATGACGAAAACGGACGGATTTCTCAGGTTTTTACTACATATGAACACTTTTCACATTCTCCCGTGCAACGCGGCTGCCAGTCCTCCTTTCATGCAAAATCTTAGGGTTCCACCTCATGTCCAATACACCAAAGCCAGCTAAAAATCAATTATCGATAAACTAAACAAGAATTTTACTGCTTCTTACTGACTATTGCTTCAACTTAGAAGTTTCTTCTGTGTTCTACTATGATGCTTTTATTGTTTCCGCGTACCGCAGCACGCGACATATCTTTGCAGACGATAAATGTAACCGTCTCAGAGAGAAAAGCGGCCAACGTGACGATCTGGCTTTAAGTCGATTCGATAACAAATGACGAAAACGGACGGATTTCTCAGGTTTTTACTACATATGAACACTTTTCACATTCTCCCGTGCAACACGGCTGCTATTCCTCCTTTCATGCAAAATCGTAACGTTCCACCTAATGTCCAAAGCACCAAGGCCGGCTAAAAATCAATAATCGATAACCAAAACTTGAATTGTACTGCTTCTTACTGGCTATTGCTTAATCTTAGAAGCTTCTTATGTGTTCTACTATGGTGCTTTTAGAGTTTCCGCATACCGCAGCACGCGACATATCTTTGCAGACTATAAATGTAACCGTCTCAGAGAGAAAAGCGGCCAATGTGACGATCTGGCTTTAAGTCGATTCGATAACAAATGACGAAAACGGACGGATTTCTCAGGTGTTTATTATATTTGAACACTTTTCACATTCTACCGTGGTACGCGGCTGCTAGTCCTCCTTTCATGCAAAATCTTAAGGTTCCACCTCATGTCCATGGCACTAAAGCCCCCTAAAAATCAATATTCGATAACCAAAACTTGAATTGTGCTGCTTCTTACTGGCTATTGCTTCAACTTAGAAGCTTCTTCTGTGCTCTACTATGGTGCTTTTAGAGTCTCCGCATACCGCAGCACGTGACATAGCTTTGCAGACGATAAATGTAACCGTCTCAGAGAGAAAAGCGGCCAATGTGACGATCTGGCTTTAAGTCGATTCAGTAACAAATGACGAAAACGGACGGATTTCTCAGGTTTTTACTACATATGAACCCTTTATCACATTCTCCCGTGCAACGCGGCTGCTAGTCCTCCTTTCACGCAAAATCCTAAGGTCCTAGGCCATGTCCAAGCCACCAAAGCTGGCTTATAAGTGAATAATCGACAACTAAAACTTGAATTGTACTACTTCTTACTGGCTATTGCTTCAACTTAGAAGATTCTTCTGTGTTCTACTATGGTGCTTTTAGTGTCTCCGCATACCGCAGCACGAGACATAGCTTTGCAGACGACAAATGTAACCGTCTCAGAGAGAAAAGCGGCCAATGTGACGATCTGGCTTTAAGTCGATTCGATAACAAATGACGAAAACGGACGGATTTCTCAGGCTTTTACTACATATCAACACTTTTCACATTCTCCCGTGCAACGCGGCTGCTAGTCCTCCTTTCATGCAAAATCTTAAGGTCCTAGGTCATGTCCAAGCCACCAAACCCGGCTAAAAAGTGAATAATCGACAACTAAAACTTGAGTTGTACTACTTCTTACTGGCTATTACTTCAACTTAGAAACTTCTTCTGTGTTCTACTATGGTGCTTTTAGTGTCTCCGCATACCGCAGCACGCGACGTAGCTTTGCAGACGATAAATGTAACTGTCTCAGAGAGAAAAGCGGCCAATGTGACGATCTGGCTTTAAGTCGATTCGATAACAAATGACGAAAACGGACGGATTTTTCAGGTTTTTACTACATATGAACCCTTTTCACATTCTCCCGTGCAACGCGGCTGCTAGTCCTCCTTTCATGCAAAATCTTAACGTCCTAGGTCATGTCCAAGCCACCAAAGCCGGCTAAAAATCAATAATCGATAATCAAAACTTGAATTGTAATGCTTCTTACTGACTATTGCTTCAACTTAGAAGCTTCTTATGTTTTCTACTATGGTGCTTTTAGAGTTTACACATACCGCAGCACGCGACATAGCTTTGCAGACTATAAATGTATCCGTCTCAGAGAGAAAAGCGGCCAATGTGACGATCTGGCTTTAAGTCGATTCGATAACATAAGACGAAAACGGACTGATTTCTCAGGTTTTTACTTTTCACATTCTCCCGTGCAACGGGGCTGCTAGTCCTCCTTTCATGCAAAATCTTAAGGTTCCACTTTACGTCCAAAGCACCAAGGCCGGCTAAAAATCAATAATCGATAAACAAAACTTGAATTGTACTGCTTCTTACTGGCTATTGCTTCAACTTAGAAGCTTCTTCTGTGATCTACTATGGTGCTTTTAGTGTCTCCGCATACCGCAGCACGCGACATAGCTTTGCAGACGAAAAATGTAACCGTCTCAGAGAGAAAAGCGGCCAATGTGACGATCTGGCTTTAAGTCGATTCGATAACAAAAGACGATAACGGACGGATTTCTCATGTTTTTACTACATATGAACCCTTTATCACATTCTCCCGTGCAACGCGGCTGCTAGTCATCCTTTCATGTAAAATCTTAAGGTCCTAGGTCATGTCCAAGCCACCAAAGCCGGCTAAAAAGTGAGTAATCGACCATTAAAACTTGAATTGTACTACTTCTTACTGGCTATTACTTCAACTTAGAAGCTTCTTCTGTGTTCTACTATTGTGCATTTAGTGTCTCTGCATACCGCAGCACGCGACATAGCTTTGCAGACGATAAATGTAATGGTCTCAGAGAGAAAAGCGGCAAATGTGACGATCTGGCTTTAAGTCGATTCGATAACAAATGACGATAACGGACGGATTTCTCAGGTTTTTACTACATATGAACCCTTTTCACATTCTCCCGTGCAACGCGGCTGCTAGTCCTCCTTTCATGCAAAATCTTAAGATTCCACCTTATGTCCAAGGCACCAAAGCCGGCCAAAAATCAATAATCGATAACCAAAACTTGAATTGTACTGCTTCTTACTGGCTATTGCTTCAACTT
This sequence comes from Schistocerca gregaria, assembly GCF_023897955.1. NCBI lineage: Eukaryota > Metazoa > Arthropoda > Insecta > Orthoptera > Acrididae > Schistocerca > Schistocerca gregaria. Next base: position 1,473,133 of record NW_026061844.1, on the reverse strand, counting down.
AGAAGCTTCTTCTGTGTTCTACTATAGTGCTTTTAGTGTCTCCGCATACCGCAGCACGCGACATAGCTTTGCAGACGATAAATGTAACCGTCTCAGAGAGAAAAGCGGCCAATGTGACGATCTGGCTTTAAGTCGATTCGATAACAAATGACGAAAACGGACGGATTTCTCAGGTTTTTACTAGATATGAACCCTTTTCACATTCTCCCCTGCAACGCGGCTGCTAGTCCTCCTTTCATGCATAATCTTAAGGTTCCACCTCATGTCCATGGCACCAAAGCCGGCTAAAAATCAATTTTCGATAACCAAAACTTGAATTGTACGGCTTCTTACTGGCTATTGCTTCAAATTAGAAGCTTCTTCTGTGTTCTGCTATGGTGCTTTTAGAATCTCCGCATACCGCAGCACGCGACATAGCTTTGCAGACGATAAATTTAACCGTCTCAGAGAGAAAAGCGGCCAATGTGACGATCTGGCTTTAAGTCGATTCGATAACAAATGACGAAAACGGACTGATTTCTCAGGTTTTTACTTTTCACATTCTCCCGTGCAACGGGGCTGCTAGTCCTCCTTTCATGCAAAATCTTTACGTTCCACCTCATGTCCAAGGCACCAAAACCCCCTAAAAATCAATAATCGATAACCAAAACTTGAATTGTACTGCTTCTTACTGGCTATTGCTTCAACTTAGAAGATTCTTCTGTGTTCTACTATGGTACTTTTAGTGTCTCCGCATACCGCAGCACGCGACATAGCTTTGAAGACGAAAAATGTATCCGTCTCAGAGAGAAAAGCGGCCAATGTGACGATCTGGCTTTAAGTCGATTCGATAACAAATGACGAAAACGGACGGATTTCTCAGGTTTTTACTACATATGAACACTTTTCACATTCTCCCGTGCAACGCGGCTGCCAGTCCTCCTTTCATGCAAAATCTTAAGGTTCCACCTCATGTCCAATACACCAAAGCCAGCTAAAAATCAATTATCGATAAACTAAACAAGAATTTTACTGCTTCTTACTGACTATTGCTTCAACTTAGAAGTTTCTTCTGTGTTCTACTATGATGCTTTTATTGTTTCCGCGTACCGCAGCACGCGACATATCTTTGCAGACGATAAATGTAACCGTCTCAGAGAGAAAAGCGGCCAACGTGACGATCTGGCTTTAAGTCGATTCGATAACAAATGACGAAAACGGACGGATTTCTCAGGTTTTTACTACATATGAACACTTTTCACATTCTCCCGTGCAACACGGCTGCTATTCCTCCTTTCATGCAAAATCGTAACGTTCCACCTAATGTCTAAAGCACCAAGGCCGGCTAAAAATCAATAATCGATAACCAAAACTTGAATTGTACTGCTTCTTACTGGCTATTGCTTAATCTTAGAAGCTTCTTATGTGTTCTACTATGGTGCTTTTAGAGTTTCCGCATACCGCAGCACGCGACATATCTTTGCAGACTATAAATGTAACCGTCTCAGAGAGAAAAGCGGCCAATGTGACGATCTGGCTTTAAGTCGATTCGATAACAAATGACGAAAACGGACGGATTTCTCAGGTGTTTATTATATTTGAACACTTTTCACATTCTACCGTGGTACGCGGCTGCTAGTCCTCCTTTCATGCAAAATCTTAAGGTTCCACCTCATGTCCATGGCACTAAAGCCCCCTAAAAATCAATATTCGATAACCAAAACTTGAATTGTGCTGCTTCTTACTGGCTATTGCTTCAACTTAGAAGCTTCTTCTGTGCTCTACTATGGTGCTTTTAGAGTCTCCGCATACCGCAGCACGTGACATAGCTTTGCAGACGATAAATGTAACCGTCTCAGAGAGAAAAGCGGCCAATGTGACGATCTGGCTTTAAGTCGATTCAGTAACAAATGACGAAAACGGACGGATTTCTCAGGTTTTTACTACATATGAACCCTTTATCACATTCTCCCGTGCAACGCGGCTGCTAGTCCTCCTTTCACGCAAAATCCTAAGGTCCTAGGCCATGTCCAAGCCACCAAAGCTGGCTTATAAGTGAATAATCGACAACTAAAACTTGAATTGTACTACTTCTTACTGGCTATTGCTTCAACTTAGAAGATTCTTCTGTGTTCTACTATGGTGCTTTTAGTGTCTCCGCATACCGCAGCACGAGACATAGCTTTGCAGACGACAAATGTAACCGTCTCAGAGAGAAAAGCGGCCAATGTGACGATCTGGCTTTAAGTCGATTCGATAACAAATGACGAAAACGGACGGATTTCTCAGGCTTTTACTACATATCAACACTTTTCACATTCTCCCGTGCAACGCGGCTGCTAGTCCTCCTTTCATGCAAAATCTTAAGGTCCTAGGTCATGTCCAAGCCACCAAACCCGGCTAAAAAGTGAATAATCGACAACTAAAACTTGAGTTGTACTACTTCTTACTGGCTATTACTTCAACTTAGAAACTTCTTCTGTGTTCTACTATGGTGCTTTTAGTGTCTCCGCATACCGCAGCACGCGACGTAGCTTTGCAGACGATAAATGTAACTGTCTCAGAGAGAAAAGCGGCCAATGTGACGATCTGGCTTTAAGTCGATTCGATAACAAATGACGAAAACGGACGGATTTTTCAGGTTTTTACTACATATGAACCCTTTTCACATTCTCCCGTGCAACGCGGCTGCTAGTCCTCCTTTCATGCAAAATCTTAACGTCCTAGGTCATGTCCAAGCCACCAAAGCCGGCTAAAAATCAATAATCGATAATCAAAACTTGAATTGTAATGCTTCTTACTGACTATTGCTTCAACTTAGAAGCTTCTTATGTGTTCTACTATGGTGCTTTTAGAGTTTACACATACCGCAGCACGCGACATAGCTTTGCAGACTATAAATGTATCCGTCTCAGAGAGAAAAGCGGCCAATGTGACGATCTGGCTTTAAGTCGATTCGATAACATAAGACGAAAACGGACTGATTTCTCAGGTTTTTACTTTTCACATTCTCCCGTGCAACGGGGCTGCTAGTCCTCCTTTCATGCAAAATCTTAAGGTTCCACTTTATGTCCAAAGCACCAAGGCCGGCTAAAAATCAATAATCGATAAACAAAACTTGAATTGTACTGCTTCTTACTGGCTATTGCTTCAACTTAGAAGCTTCTTCTGTGATCTACTATGGTGCTTTTAGTGTCTCCGCATACCGCAGCTCGCGACATAGCTTTGCAGACGAAAAATGTAACCGTCTCAGAGAGAAAAGCGGCCAATGTGACGATCTGGCTTTAAGTCGATTCGATAACAAAAGACGATAACGGACGGATTTCTCATGTTTTTACTACATATGAACCCTTTATCACATTCTCCCGTGCAACGCGGCTGCTAGTCATCCTTTCATGTAAAATCTTAAGGTCCTAGGTCATGTCCAAGCCACCAAAGCCGGCTAAAAAGTGAGTAATCGACCATTAAAACTTGAATTGTACTACTTCTTACTGGCTATTACTTCAACTTAGAAGCTTCTTCTGTGTTCTACTATTGTGCATTTAGTGTCTCTGCATACCGCAGCACGCGACATAGCTTTGCAGACGATAAATGTAATGGTCTCAGAGAGAAAAGCGGCCAATGTGACGATCTGGCTTTAAGTCGATTCGATAACAAATGACGATAACGGACGGATTTCTCAGGTTTTTACTACATATGAACCCTTTTCACATTCTCCCGTGCAACGCGGCTGCTAGTCCTCCTTTCATGCAAAATCTTAAGATTCCACCTTATGTCCAAGGCACCAAAGCCGGCCAAAAATCAATAATCGATAACCAAAACTTGAATTGTACTGCTTCTTACTGGCTATTGCTTCAACTTAGAAGCTTCTTCTGTGTTCTACTATAGTGCTTTTAGTGTCTCCGCATACCGCAGCACGCGACATAGCTTTGCAGACGATAAATGTAACCGTCTCAGAGAGAAAAGCGGCCAATGTGACGATCTGGCTTTAAGTCGATTCGATAACAAATGACGAAAACGGACGGATTTCTCAGGTTTTTACTAGATATGAACCCTTTTCACATTCTCCCCTGCAACGCGGCTGCTAGTCCTCCTTTCATGCATAATCTTAAGGTTCCACCTCATGTCCATGGCACCAAAGCCGGCTAAAAATCAATTTTCGATAACCAAAACTTGAATTGTACGGCTTCTTACTGGCTATTGCTTCAAATTAGAAGCTTCTTCTGTGTTCTGCTATGGTGCTTTTAGAATCTCCGCATACCGCAGCACGCGACATAGCTTTGCAGACGATAAATTTAACCGTCTCAGAGAGAAAAGCGGCCAATGTGACGATCTGGCTTTAAGTCGATTCGATAACAAATGACGAAAACGGACTGATTTCTCAGGTTTTTACTTTTCACATTCTCCCGTGCAACGGGGCTGCTAGACCTCCTTTCATGCAAAATCTTTACGTTCCACCTCATGTCCAAGGCACCAAAACCCCCTAAAAATCAATAATCGATAACCAAAACTTGAATTGTACTGCTTCTTACTGGCTATTGCTTCAACTTAGAAGATTCTTCTGTGTTCTACTATGGTACTTTTAGTGTCTCCGCATACCGCAGCACGCGACATAGCTTTGAAGACGAAAAATGTATCCGTCTCAGAGAGAAAAGCGGCCAATGTGACGATCTGGCTTTAAGTCGATTCGGTAACAAATGACGAAAACGGACGGATTTCTCAGGTTTTTACTACATATGAACACTTTTCACATTCTCCCGTGCAACACGGCTGCAAGTCCTCCTTTCATGTAAAATCTTAAGGTCCTAGGTCATGTCCAAGCCACCAAAGCCGGCTAAAAAGTGAGTAATCGACAACTAAAACTTGAATTGTACTACTTCTTACTGGCTATTACTTCAACTTAGAAGCTTCTTCTGTGTTCAACTATGGTGCTTTTAGAGTCTCCGCATACCGCAGCACGGGACATAGCTTTGCAGACGAAAAATGTAACCGTCTCAGAGAGAAGAGCGGCCAATGTGACGATCTGGCTTTAAGTCGATTCGATAACAAATGACGAAAACGGACGGATTTCTCAGGTTTTTATTACATATGAACCCTTTTCATATTCTCCCGTGCAACGCGGCTTCTAATCCTCCTTTCAGGCAAAATCTTAACGTCCTAGGTCATGTCCAAGCCACCAAAGCCGGCTAAAAATCAATAATCGATAACCAAAACATGATTTGTACTGCTTCTTACTGACTATTGCTTCAGCTTAGAAGCTTCTTATGTGTTCTACTATGGTGCTTTTAGAGTTTCCGCATACCGCAGCACGCGACATAGCTTTGCAGACGATAAATGTAACCGTCTCAGAGAGAAAAGCGGCCAGTGTGACGATCTGGCTTTAAATCGATTCGATAACAAATGACGAAAACGGACGGATTTCTCAGGTTTTTACTACACATGAAACCTTTTCTCATTCTCCTGTGCAACGCGGCTGCTAGTCCTCCTTTCATGCAAAATCTTAAGGATTCTACCTCATGTCCAAGGCACCAAAGTCGGCTAAAAATCAATAATCGATAACCAAAACTTGAATTGTACTGCTTCTTACTGGCGATTCCTTCAACTTAGAAGCTTCTTCTGTGTTCTACTATGATGCTTTTAGAGTCTCCGCATACCGCAGCACGGGACATAGCTTTGCAGACGATAAATGTAACCGTCTCAGAGAGAAAAGCGGCCAATGTGACGATCTGGCTTTAAGTCGATTCGATAACAAATGACGAAAACGGACGGATTTCTCAGGTGTTTATTATATTTGAACACTTTTCACATTCTACCGTGGTACGCGGCTGCTAGTCCTCCTTTCATGCAAAATCTTAAGGTTCCACCTCATGTCCATGGCACTAAAGCCCCCTAAAAATCAATATTCGATAACCAAAACTTGAATTGTGCTGCTTCTTACTGGCTATTGCTTCAACTTAGAAGCTTCTTCTGTGTTCTACTATGGTGCTTTTAGTGTCTCCGCATACCGCAGCACGAGACATAGCTTTGCAGACGACAAATGTAACCGTCTCAGAGAGAAAAGCGGCCAATGTGACGATCTGGCTTTAAGTCGATTCGATAACAAATGACGAAAACGAACGGATTTCTCAGGTTTTTACTACATATCAACACCTTTCACATTCTCCCGTGCAACGCGGCTGCTAGTCCTCCTTTCATGCAAAATCTTAAGGTCCTAGGTCACGTCCAAGCCACCAAACCCGGGTAAAAAGTGAATAATCGACAACTAAAACTTGAGTTGTACTACTTCTTACTGGCTATTACTTCAACTTAGAAACTTCTTCTGTGTTCTACTATGGTGCTTTTAGTGTCTCCGCATACCGCAGCACGCGACGTAGCTTTGCAGACGATAAATGTAACCGTCTCAGAGAGAAAAGCGGCCAATGTGACGATCTGGCTTTAAGTCGATTCGATAACATATGACGAAAACGGACTGATTTCTCAGGTTTTCACTTTTCACATTCTCCCGTGCAACGGGGCTGCTAGTCCTCCTTTCATGCAAAATCTTAAGGTTCCACTTTATATCCAAAGCACCAAGGCCGGCTAAAAATCAATAATCGATAAACAAAACTTGAATTGTACTGCTTCTTACTGGCTATTGCTTCAACTTAGAAGCTTCTTCTGTGATCTACTATGGTGCTTTTAGTGTCTCCGCATACCGCAGCACGCGACATAGCTTTGCAGACGAAAAATGTAACCGTCTCAGAGAGAAAAGCGGCCAATGTGTCGATCTGGCTTTAAGTCGATTCGATAACAAAAGACGATAACGGACGGATTTCTCATGTTTTTACTACATATGAACCCTTTATCACATTCTCCCGTGCAACGCGGCTGCTAGTCATCCTTTCATGCAAAATCTTAAGGTCCTAGGACATGTCCAAGCCAACAAAGCCGGCTAAAAAGTGAATAAACGACAACTAAAACTTGAATTGTACTACTTCTTACTGGCTATTGCTTCAACTTAGAAGCTTCTTCTGTGTTCTACTATGGTGCTTTAAGTGTCTCCGCATACCGCACCACGCGACATAGCTTTGCAGACGATAAATGTAACCGTCTAAGAGAGAAAAGCGGCCAATGTGACGATCTGGCTTTAAGTCGATTCGGTAACAAATGACGAAAACGGACGGATTTCTCAGGTTTTTACTACATATGAACACTTTTCACATTCTCCCGTGCAACACGGCTGCAAGTCCTCCTTTCATGTAAAATCTTAAGGTCCTAGGTCATGTCCAAGCCACCAAAGCCGGCTAAAAAGTGAGTAATCGACCATTAAAACTAGAATTGTACTACTTCTTACTGGCTATTACTTCAACTTAGAAGCTTCTTCTGTGTTCTACTATGGTGCATTTAGTGTCTCTGCATACCGCAGCACGCGACATAGCTTTGCAGACGAAAAATGTAATGGTCTCAGAGAGAAAAGCGGCCAATGTGACGATCTGGCTTTAAGTCGATTCGATAACAAATGACGATAACGGACGGATTTCTCAGGTTTTTACTACATATGAACCCTTTATCACATTCTCCCGTGCAACGCGGCTGCTAGTCCTCCTTTCATGCAAAATCTTAAGGTCCTAGGTTATGTCCAAGCCACCAAAGCTGGCTAAAAAGTGAATAATCGACAACTAAAACTTGAATTGTACTACTTCTTACTGGCTATTGCTTCAACTTAGAAGCTTCTTCTGTGTTCTACTATGGTGCTTTTAGTGTCTCCGTATACCGCAGCACGCGACATAGCTTTGCAGACGATAAATGTAACCGATTCAGAGAGAAGAGCGGCCAATGTGACGATTTGGCTTTAAGTCGATTCCATAACAAATGACGAAAACGGACGGATTTCTCAGGTTTTTACTACATATGAACCCTTTTCACATTCTCCCGTGCAACGCGGCTGCTAGTCCTCCTTTCATGCAAAATCTTAAGATTCCACCTTATGTCCAAGACACCAAAGCCGGCCAAAAATCAATAATCGATAACCAAAACTTGAATTGTACTGCTTCTTACTGGCTATTGCTTCAACTTAGAAGCTTCTTCTGTGTTCTACTATAGTGCTTTTAGTGTCTCCGCATACCGCAGCACGCGACATAGCTTTGCAGATGATAAATGTAACCGTCTCAGAGAGAAAAGCGGCCAATGTGGCGATCTGGCTTTAAGTCGATTCGATAACAAATGACGAAAACGGACTGATTTCTCTGGTTTTTACTTTTCACATTCTCCCGTTCCCCGCGGCTGCTAGTCCTCCTTTCATGCAAAATCTTAACGTTCTACCTCATGTCCAAGGCACCAAAGCTCCCTAAAAATCAATAATCGATAACAGAAACTTGAATTGTACTGAATCTTACTGGCTATTGCTTCAACTTAGAAGATTCTTCTGTGTTCTACTATGGTGCTTTTAGTGTCTCCGCATACCGCAGCACGCGACATAGCTTTGCAGACGAAAAATGTAACCGTCTCAGAGAGAAAAGCGGCCAATGTGTCGATCTGGCTTTAAGTCGATTCGATAACAAAAGACGATAACGGACGGATTTCTCATGTTTTTACTACATATGAACCCTTTATCACATTCTCCCGTGCAACGCGGCTGCTAGTCATCCTTTCATGCAAAATCTTAAGGTCCTAGGACATGTCCAAGCCACCAAAGCCGGCTAAAAAGTGAATAAACGACAACTAAAACTTGAATTGTACTACTTCTTACTGGCTATTGCTTCAACTTAGAAGCTTCTTCTGTGTTCTACTATGGTGCTTTAAGTGTCTCCGCATACCGCACCACGCGACATAGCTTTGCAGACGATAAATGTAACCGTCTCAGAGAGAAAAGCGGCCAATGTGACGATCTGGCTTTAAGTCGATTCGGTAACAAATGACGAAAACGGACGGATTTCTCAGGTTTTTACTACATATGAACACTTTTCACATTCTCCCATGCAACACGGCTGCAAGTCCTCCTTTCATGTAAAATCTTAAGGTCCTAGGTCATGTCCAAGCCACCAAAGCCGGCTAAAAAGTGAGTAATCGACCACTAAAACTAGAATTGTACTACTTCTTACTGGCTATTACTTCAACTTAGAAGCTTCTTCTGTGTTCTACTATGGTGCATTTAGTGTCTCTGCATACCGCAGCACGCGACATAGCTTTGCAGACGAAAAATGTAATGGTCTCAGAGAGAAAAGCGGCCAATGTGACGATCTGGCTTTAAGTCGATTCGATAACAAATGACGATAACGGACGGATTTCTCAGGTTTTTACTACATATGAACCCTTTATCACATTCTCCAGTGCAACGCGGCTGCTAGTCCTCCTTTCATGCAAAATCTTAAGGTCCTAGGTTATGTCCAAGCCACCAAAGCTGGCTAAAAAGTGAATAATCGACAACTAAAACTTGAATTGTACTACTTCTTACTGGCTATTGCTTCAACTTAGAAGCTTCTTCTGTGTTCTACTATGGTGCTTTTACTGTCTCCGTATACCGCAGCACGCGACATAGCTTTGCAGACGATAAATGTAACCGATTCAGAGAGAAGAGCGGCCAATGTGACGATTTGGCTTTAAGTCGATTCCATAACAAATGACGAAAACGGACGGATTTCTCAGGTTTTTACTACATATGAACCCTTTTCACATTCTCCCGTGCAACGCGGCTGCTAGTCCTCCTTTCATGCAAAATCTTAAGATTCCACCTTATGTCCAAGACACCAAAGCCGGCCAAAAATCAATAATCGATAACCAAAACTTGAATTGTACTGCTTCTTACTGGCTATTGCTTCAACTTAGAAGCTTCTTCTGTGTTCTACTATAGTGCTTTTAGTGTCTCCGCATACCGCAGCACGCGACATAGCTTTGCAGATGATAAATGTAACCGTCTCAGAGAGAAAAGCGGCCAATGTGACGATCTGGCTTTAAGTCGATTCGATAACAAATGACGAAAACGGACTGATTTCTCTGGTTTTTACTTTTCACATTCTCCCGTTCCACGCGGCTGCTAGTCCTCCTTTCATGCAAAATCTTAACGTTCTACCTCATGTCCAAGGCACCAAAGCCCCCTAAAAATCAATAATCGATAACAGAAACTTGAATTGTACTGACTCTTACTGGCTATTGCTTCAACTTAGAAGATTCTTCTGTGTTCTACTATGGTGCTTTTAGTGTCTCCGCATACCGCAGCACGCGACATAGCTTTGCAGACGAAAAATGTAACCGTCTCAGAGAGAAAAGCGGCCAATGTGACGATCTGGCTTTAAGTCGATTCGATAACAAATGACGAAAACGGACTGATTTCTCAGGTTTTTACTTTTCACATTCTCCCGTGCAACGGGGCTGCTAGTCCCCTGTCATGCAAAATCTTAACGTTCCACCTCATGTCCAAGGCACCAAAGCCCCCTAAAAATCAATAATCGATAACCAAAACTTGAATTGTACTGCTTCTTACTGGCTATTGCTTCAACTTAGAAGATTCTTCTGTGTTCTACTATGGTGCTTTTAGTGTCTCCGCATACCGCAGCACGCGACATAGCTTTGCAGACGAAAAATGTAACCGTCTCAGAGAGAAAAGCGGCCAATGTGACGATCTGGCTTTAAGTCGATTCGATAACAAATGACGAAAAGGACGGATTTCTCAGGTTTTTACTACACATGAAACCTTTTCTCATTCTCCCGTGCAACGCGGCTGCTAGTCCTCCTTTCATGCAAAATCTTAAGGATTCTACCTCATGTCCAAGGCACCAAAGTTGGCTAAAAAGCAATAATCGATAACCAAAACTTGAATTGTACTGCTTCTTACTGGCGATTCCTTCAACTTAGAAGCTTCTTCTGTGTTCTACTATGATGCTTTTAGAGTCTCCGCATACTGCAGCACGGGACATAGCTTTGCAGACGATAAATGTAACCGTCTCAGAGAGAAAAGCGGCCAATGTGACGATCTGGCTTTAAGTCGATTTGATAACAAATGACGAAAACGGACTGATTTCTCAGGTTTTTACTTTTCACATTCTCCCGTGCAACGGTGCTGCTAGTCCTCCTTTCATGCAAAATCTTAAGTTTCCACCTGATGTCCAAAGCACCAAGGCCGGCTACAAATCAATAATCGATCAACAAAACTTGAATTGTACTGCTTCTTACTGGCTATTGCTTCAACTTAGAACATTCTTCTGTGTTCTACTATGGTGCTTTTAGTGTCTCCGCATACCGCAGCACGCGACATAGCTTTGCAGACGATAAATGTAACCGTCTCAGAGAAAAAAGCGGCCAATGTGACGATCTGGCTTTAAGTCGATTCGATAACAAAAGACGATAATGGACGGATTTCTCATGTTTTTACTACATATGAACCCTTTATCACATTCTCCCGTGCAACGCGGCTTCTAGTCATCCTTTCATGCAAAATCTTACGGTCCTAGGTCATGTCCAAGCCACCAAAGCCGTCTAAAAAGTGAATAATCGACAACTAAAACTTGAATTGTACTACTTCTTACTGGCTATTGCTTCAACTTAGAAGCTTCTTCTGTGTTCTACTATGGTGCTTTTAGGGTCTCCGCATACCGCACCACGCGACATAGCTTTGCAGACGATAAATGTATCCGTCTCAGAGAGAAAAGCGGCCAATGTGACGATCTGGCATTAAGTCGATTCGATAACGAATGACGATAACGGACGGATTTCTCAGGTTTTTACTACATATGAACCCTTTATCACATTCTCCCGTGCAACGCGGCTGCTAGTCCTCCTTTCATGCAAAGTCTTATGGTCCTAGGTTATGTCCAAGCCACCAAAGCTGGCTAAAAAGTGAATAATCGACAACTAAAACTTGAATTGTACTACTTCTTACTGGCTATTGCTTCAACTTAGAAGCTTATTCTGTGTTCTACTATGGTGCTATTAGTGTCTCCGTATACCGCAGCACGCGACATAGCTTTGCATACGATAAATGTAACCGATTCAGAGAGAAGAGCGGCCAATGTGACGATCTGGCTTTAAGTCGATTCCAAAACAAATGACGAAAACGGACGGATTTCTCAGATTTTTACTACATATGAACCCTTTTCACATTCTCCCGTGCAACGCGGCTGCTAGTCCTCTTTCATGCATAATCTTAAGGTTCCACCTCATGTCTATGGCACCAAAGCCGGCTAAAAATCAATTTTCGATAACCAAAACTTGAATTGTACGGCTTCTTACTGGCTATTGCTTCAAATTAGAAGCTTCTTCTGTGTTCTGCTATGGTGCTTTTAGAATCTCCGCATACCGCAGCACGCGACATAGCTTTGCAGACGATAAATGTAACCGTCTCAGAGAGAAAAGCGGCCAATGTGACGATCTGGCTTTAAGTCGATTCGATAACGAATGACGAAAACGGACTGATTTCTCAGGTTTTTACTTTTCACATTCTCCCGTGCAACCGGACTGCTAGTCCTCCTTTCATGCAAAATCTTAACGTTCCACCTCATGTCCAAGGCACCAAAGCCCCCTAAAAATCAATAATTGATAACCTAAACTTGAATTGTACTGCTTCTTACTTACTATTGCTTCAACTTAGAAGATTCTTCTGTGTTCTACTATGGTGCTTTTAGTGTCTCCGCATACCGCAGCACGCGACATAGCTTTGCAGACGAAAAATGTATCCCTCTCAGAGAGAAAAGCGGCCAATGTGACGATTTGGCTTTAAGACGATTCGATAACAAATGACGAAAACGGACGGATTTCTCAGGTTTTTACTACATATGAAACCTTTTCATATTCTCCCGTGCAACGCGACTGCTAGTCCTCCTTTCATGTAAAATCTTAAGGTCCTAGGTCATGTCCAAGCCACCAAAGCCGGCTAAAAAGTGAGTAATCGACCATTAAAACTAGAATTGTACTACTTCTTACTGGCTATTACTTCAACTTAGAAGCTTCTTCTGTGTTCTACTATGGTGCATTTAGTGTCTCTGCATACCGCAGCACGCGACATAGCTTTGCAGACGATAAATGTAATGGTCTCAGAGAGAAAAGCGGCCAATGTGACGATCTGGCTTTAAGTCGATTCGATAACAAATGACGATAACGGACGGATTTCTCAGGTTTTTACTACATATGAACCCTTTATCACATTCTCCCGTGCAACGCGGCTGCTAGTCCTCCTTTCATGCAAAATCTTAAGGTCCTAGGTTATGTCCAAGCCACCAAAGCTGGCTAAAAAGTGAATAATCGACAACTAAAACTTGAATTGTACTACTTCTTACTGGCTATTGCTTCAACTTAGAAGCTTCTTCTGTGTTCTACTATAGTGCTTTTAGTGTCTCCGCATACCGCAGCACGCGACATAGCTTTGCAGATGATAAATGTAACCGTCTCAGAGAGAAAAGCGGCCAATGTGACGATCTGGCTTTAAGTCGATTTGATAACAAATGACGAAAACGGACTGATTTCTCAGGTTTTTACTTTTCACATTCTCCCGTGCAACGGTGCTGCTAGTCCTCCTTTCATGCAAAATCTTAAGTTTCCACCTGATGTCCAAAGCACCAAGGCCGGCTACAAATCAATAATCGATCAACAAAACTTGAATTGTACTGCTTCTTACTGGCTATTGCTTCAACTTAGAACATTCTTCTGTGTTCTACTATGGTGCTTTTAGTGTCTCCGCATACCGCAGCACGCGACATAGCTTTGCAGACGATAAATGTAACCGTCTCAGAGAAAAAAGCGGCCAATGTGACGATCTGGCTTTAAGTCGATTCGATAACAAAAGACGATAATGGACGGATTTCTCATGTTTTTACTACATATGAACCCTTTATCACATTCTCCCGTGCAACGCGGCTTCTAGTCGTCCTTTCATGCAAAATCTTACGGTCCTAGGTCATGTCCAAGCCACCAAAGCCGTCTAAAAAGTGAATAATCGACAACTAAAACTTGAATTGTACTACTTCTTACTGGCTATTGCTTCAACTTAGAAGCTTCTTCTGTGTTCTACTATGGTGCTTTTAGGGTCTCCGCATACCGCACCACGCGACATAGCTTTGCAGACGATAAATGTATCCGTCTCAGAGAGAAAAGCGGCCAATGTGACGATCTGGCATTAAGTCGATTCGATAACGAATGACGATAACGGACGGATTTCTCAGGTTTTTACTACATATGAACCCTTTATCACATTCTCCCGTGCAACGCGGCTGCTAGTCCTCCTTTCATGCAAAGTCTTATGGTCCTAGGTTATGTCCAAGCCACCAAAGCTGGCTAAAAAGTGAATAATCGACAACTAAAACTTGAATTGTACTACTTCTTACTGGCTATTGCTTCAACTTAGAAGCTTATTCTGTGTTCTACTATGGTGCTATTAGTGTCTCCGTATACCGCAGCACGCGACATAGCTTTGCATACGATAAATGTAACCGATTCAGAGAGAAGAGCGGCCAATGTGACGATCTGGCTTTAAGTCGATTCCAAAACAAATGACGAAAACGGACGGATTTCTCAGATTTTTACTACATATGAACCCTTTTCACATTCTCCCGTGCAACGCGGCTGCTAGTCCTCTTTCATGCATAATCTTAAGGTTCCACCTCATGTCTATGGCACCAAAGCCGGCTAAAAATCAATTTTCGATAACCAAAACTTGAATTGTACGGCTTCTTACTGGCTATTGCTTCAAATTAGAAGCTTCTTCTGTGTTCTGCTATGGTGCTTTTAGAATCTCCGCATACCGCAGCACGCGACATAGCTTTGCAGACGATAAATGTAACCGTCTCAGAGAGAAAAGCGGCCAATGTGACGATCTGGCTTTAAGTCGATTCGATAACGAATGACGAAAACGGACTGATTTCTCAGGTTTTTACTTTTCACATTCTCCCGTGCAACCGGACTGCTAGTCCTCCTTTCATGCAAAATCTTAACGTTCCACCTCATGTCCAAGGCACCAAAGCCCCCTAAAAATCAATAATTGATAACCTAAACTTGAATTGTACTGCTTCTTACTTACTATTGCTTCAACTTAGAAGATTCTTCTGTGTTCTACTATGGTGCTTTTAGTGTCTCCGCATACCGCAGCACGCGACATAGCTTTGCAGACGAAAAATGTATCCCTCTCAGAGAGAAAAGCGGCCAATGTGACGATTTGGCTTTAAGACGATTCGATAACAAATGACGAAAACGGACGGATTTCTCAGATTTTTACTACATATGAAACCTTTTCATATTCTCCCGTGCAACGCGACTGCTAGTCCTCCTTTCATGTAAAATCTTAAGGTCCTAGGTCATGTCCAAGCCACCAAAGCCGGCTAAAAAGTGAGTAATCGACCATTAAAACTAGAATTGTACTACTTCTTACTGGCTATTACTTCAACTTAGAAGCTTCTTCTGTGTTCTACTATGGTGCATTTAGTGTCTCTGCATACCGCAGCACGCGACATAGCTTTGCAGACGATAAATGTAATGGTCTCAGAGAGAAAAGCGGCCAATGTGACGATCTGGCTTTAAGTCGATTCGATAACAAATGACGATAACGGACGGATTTCTCAGGTTTTTACTACATATGAACCCTTTATCACATTCTCCCGTGCAACGCGGCTGCTAGTCCTCCTTTCATGCAAAATCTTAAGGTCCTAGGTTATGTCCAAGCCACCAAAGCTGGCTAAAAAGTGAATAATCGACAACTAAAACTTGAATTGTACTACTTCTTACTGGCTATTGCTTCAACTTAGAAGCTTCTTCTGTGTTCTACTATAGTGCTTTTAGTGTCTCCGCATACCGCAGCACGCGACATAGCTTTGCAGATGATAAATGTAACCGTCTCAGAGAGAAAAGCGGCCAATGTGACGATCTGGCTTTAAGTCGATTCGATAACAAATGACGAAAACGGACTGATTTCTCTGGTTTTTACTTTTCACATTCTCCCGTTCCACGCGGCTGCTAGTCCTCCTTTCATGCAAAATCTTAACGTTCTACCTCATGTCCAAGGCACCAAAGCCCCCTAAAAATCAATAATCGATAACAGAAACTTGAATTGTACTGACTCTTACTGGCTATTGCTTCAACTTAGAAGATTCTTCTGTGTTCTACTATGGTGCTTTTAGTGTCTCCGCATACCGCAGCACGCGACATAGCTTTGCAGACGAAAAATGTAACCGTCTCAGAGAGAAAAGCGGCCAATGTGACGATCTGGCTTTAAGTCGATTCGATAACAAATGACGAAAACGGACTGATTTCTCAGGTTTTTACTTTTCACATTCTCCCGTGCAACGGGGCTGCTAGTCCCCCTGTCATGCAAAATCTTAACGTTCCACCTCATGTCCAAGGCACCAAAGCCCCCTAAAAATCAATAATCGATAACCAAAACTTGAATTGTACTGCTTCTTACTGGCTATTGCTTCAACTTAGAAGATTCTTCTGTGTTCTACTATGGTGCTTTTAGTGTCTCCGCATACCGCAGCACGCGACATAGCTTTGCAGACGAAAAATGTAACCGTCTCAGAGAGAAAAGCGGCCAATGTGACGATCTGGCTTTAAGTCGATTCGATAACAAATGACGAAAAGGACGGATTTCTCAGGTTTTTACTACACATGAAACCTTTTCTCATTCTCCCGTGCAACGCGGCTGCTAGTCCTCCTTTCATGCAAAATCTTAAGGATTCTACCTCATGTCCAAGGCACCAAAGTCGGCTAAAAATCAATAATCGATAACCAAAACTTGAATTGTACTGCTTCTTACTGGCGATTCCTTCAACTTAGAAGCTTCTTCTGTGTTCTACTATGATGCTTTTAGAGTCTCCGCATACTGCAGCACGGGACATAGCTTTGCAGACGATAAATGTAACCGTCTCAGAGAGAAAAGCGGCCAATGTGACGATCTGGCTTTAAGTCGATTTGATAACAAATGACGAAAACGGACTGATTTCTCAGGTTTTTACTTTTCACATTCTCCCGTGCAACGGGGCTGCTAGTCCTCCTTTCATGCAAAATCTTAAGTTTCCACCTGATGTCCAAAGCACCAAGGCCGGCTACAAATCAATAATCGATCAACAAAACTTGAATTGTACTGCTTCTTACTGGCTATTGCTTCAACTTAGAACATTCTTCTGTGTTCTACTATGGTGCTTTTAGTGTCTCCGCATACCGCAGCACGCGACATAGCTTTGCAGACGATAAATGTAACCGTCTCAGAGAAAAAAGCGGCCAATGTGACGATCTGGCTTTAAGTCGATTCGATAACAAAAGACGATAATGGACGGATTTCTCATGTTTTTACTACATATGAACCCTTTATCACATTCTCCCGTGCAACGCGGCTTCTAGTCATCCTTTCATGCAAAATCTTACGGTCCTAGGTCATGTCCAAGCCACCAAAGCCGTCTAAAAAGTGAATAATCGACAACTAAAAATTGAATTGTACTACTTCTTACTGGCTATTGCTTCAACTTAGAAGCTTCTTCTGTGTTCTACTATGGTGCTTTTAGGGTCTCCGCATACCGCACCACGCGACATAGCTTTGCAGACGATAAATGTATCCGTCTCAGAGAGAAAAGCGGCCAATGTGACGATCTGGCTTTAAGTCGATTCGATAACGAATGACGAAAACGGACTGATTTCTCAGGTTTTTACTTTTCACATTCTCCCGTGCAACCGGACTGCTAGTCCTCTTTTCATGCAAAATCTTAACGTTCCACCTCATGTCCAAGGCACCAAAGCCCCCTAAAAATCAATAATCGATAACCTAAACTTGAATTGTACTGCTTCTTACTTACTATTGCTTCAACTTAGAAGATTCTTCTGTGTTCTACTATGGTGCTTTTAGTGTCTCCGCATACCGCAGCACGCGACATAGCTTTGCAGACGATAAATGTAATGGTCTCAGAGAGAAAAGCGGCCAATGTGACGATCTGGCTTTAAGTCGATTCGATAACAAATGACGATAACGGACGGATTTCTCAGGTTTTTACTACATATGAACCCTTTATCACATTCTCCCGTGCAACGCGGCTGCTAGTCCTCCTTTCATGCAAAATCTTAAGGTCCTAGGTTATGTCCAAGCCACCAAAGCCGGCTAAAAAGTGAATAATCGACGCCTAAAACTTGTATTGTACTACTTCTTACTGGCTATTACTTCAACTTAGAAGCTTCTTCTGTGTTCTACTATGGTGCTTTTAGTGCCTCCGCATACCGCAGCACGCGACATAGCTTTGCAGACGATAAATGTAATGGCCTCAGAGAGAAAAGCGGCCAATGTGACGATCTGGCTTTAAGCCGATTCGATAACAAATGACAATAACGGACGGATTTCTCAGGTTTTTACTACATATGAACCCTTTATCACATTCTCCCGTGCAACGCGGCTGCTAGTCCTCCTTTTATGCGAAATCTTAAGGTTCCGCCTCATGTCCAAGGCAACAAAGCCGGCAAAATATCACTAATCGTTAACCAAAACTTGAATTGTACTGCTTCTTACTGGCGATTCCTCCAACTTAGAAGCTTCTTCTGTGTTCTACTATGGTGCTTTTAGAGTCTCCGCATACCGCAGCACGCGACATAGCTTTGCAGACGATAAATGTAACCGGCTCAGAGAGAAAAGCGGCCAATGTAACGATCTGGCTTTCAGTCGATTCGATAACAAATGACGAAAACGGACGGATTTATCAGGTTTTCACTACATATGAAACCTTTTCTCATTCTCCCGTGCAACGCGGCTTCTAGTCCTACTTTCAGGCATAATCATAAGGTCCTAGGTCATGTCCAAGCCACCAAAGCCGGCTAAAAATCAATAATCGATAACCAAAACTTGAACTGTACTGCTTCTTACTGACTATTGCTTCAACTTAGAAGATTCTTATGTGTTCTACTATGGTTCTTCTAGAGTTTCCGCATACCGCAGCACGCGACATAGCTTTGCAGACTATAAATGTAACCGTCTCAGAGAGAAAAGCGGCCAATGTGACGATGTGGCTTTAAGTCGATTCGATAACAAATGACGAAAACGGACGGATTTATCAGGTTTTCACTACATATGAAACCTTTTCTCATTCTCCCGTGCAACGCGGCTGCTAGTCCTCCTTTCATGCAAAATCTTAAGGTTCCGCCTCATGTCCAAGGCAACAAAGCCGGCAAAATATCACTAATCGATAACCAAAACTTGAATTGTACTGCTTCTTACTGGCGATTCCTCCAACTTAGAAGCTTCTTCTGTGTTCTACTATGGTGCTTTTAGAGTCTTCGCATACCGCAGCACGCGACATAGCTTTGCAGACGATAAATGTAACCGGCTCAGAGAGAAAAGCGGCCAATGTAACGATCTGGCTTTCAGTCGATTCGATAACAAATGACGAAAACGGACGGATTTCTCAGGTTTTTACTTTTCACATTCTCCCGTGCAGCACGGCTCCAAGTCCTCCTTTCATGGAAAATTTTAAGGTCCTAGGTCATGTCCAAGCCACCAAAGCCGGCTAAAAATCAATAATCGATTACCAAAACTTGAATGGTACTGCTTCTTACTGACTATTGCTTCAACATAGAAGCTTCTTATGTGTTCTACTATGGTGCTTTTAGTGTCTCCGCATACCGCAGCACGCGACATAGCTTTGCAGATGATAAATGTAACCGTCTCTGAGAGAAAAGCGGCCAATGGGACGATCTGGCTTTAAGTCGATTCGATAACAAATGACGAAAACGGACGGATTTCTCAGGTTTTTTTTACATATGAACACTTTTCACATTCTCCCGTGCAACACGGCTGCAAGTCCTCCTTTCAGGCAAAATCTTAAGGTCATAGGTCATGTCCAAGCCACCAAAGCCGGCTAAAAAGTGAATAATCGACGCCTAAAACTTGAATTGTACTACTTCTTACTGGCTATTACTTCAACTTAGAAGCTTCTTCTGTGTTCTACTATGGTGCTTTTAGTGTCTCCGCATACCGCAGCACGCGACATAGCTTTGCAGTCGATAAATGTAACCGTCTCAGAGAGAAAAGCGGCCAATGTGACGATCTGGCTTTAAGTCGATTCGATAACAAATGACGAAAACGGACGGATTTCTCAGGTTTTTACTACATATGAACCCTTTTCACATACTCCCGTGCAACGCAGCTGCTAGTCCTCCTTTCATGCAATATCTTATGGTTCCACCTCATGTCCAAGGCACCAAAGCTGGCTAAAAATCAATAATCGATAACCAAAACTTGAATTGTACTGCTTGTTAAGGCTATTGCTTCAACTTAGAAGCTTCTTCTGTGTTCTACTATGGTGCTTTTAGTGTCTCCGCATACCGCAGCACGCGACATTGCTTTGGAGACGATAAAAGTAACCGTCTCAGAGAGAAAAGCGGCCAATGTGACGATCTGGCTTTAAGTCGAATCGATAACAAATGACGAAAACGGACTCATTTCTCAGGTGTTTACTATATATGATCACTTTTCACATTCTCCCTTGCAACGCGGCTGCTAGTCCTCCTTTCATGCAAAATCTTAAGGTCTTAGGTCATGTCCAAGCCACCAAAGCCGGCTAAAAAGTGAATAATCGACAACTAAAACTCCAATTGTACTACTTCTTACTGGCTATTAGTTCAACTTAGAAGTTCTTCTGTGTTCTACTATGGTGCTTTTAGTGCCTCCGCATACCGCAGCACCCGACATAGCTTTGCACACGATAAATGTAACCGATTCAGAGAGAAGAGCGCCCAATGTGACGATCTGGCTTGAAGTCGATTCCATAACAAATGACGAAAACGGACGGATTTCTCAGGTTTTTACTACATATGAACCCTTTTCACATTCTCCCGTGCAACGCGGCTGCTAGTCCTCCTTTCATGCAAAATCTTAAGATTCCACCTTATGTCCAAGGCACCAAAGCCGGCCAAAAGTCAATAATCGATAACCAAAACTTGAATTGTTCTGCTTCTTACTGCCTATTGCTTCAACTTAGAAGCTTCTTTTGTGTTCTACTATGGTGCTTTTAGTGTCTCCGCATACCGCAGCACGCGACATAGCTTTGCAGACGAAAAACGTAACCGTCTCAGAGAGAAAAGCGGCCAATGTGACGATCTGGCTTTATGTCGATTCGATAACAAATGACGAAAACGGACGGATTTCTCAGGTTTTTACTACATATGAACCCTTTTCATATTCTCCCGTGCAACGCGGCTTCTAGTCCTCCTTTCAGGCAAAATCTTAAGGTCCTAGGTCATGTCCAAGCCACCAAAGCCGGGTAAAAATCAATAATTGATAACCAAAAATTGAATTGTACTGCTTCTTACTGACTATTGCTTCAACTTAGAAGCTTCTTATGTGTTCTACTATGGTGCTTTTAGAGTTTCCGCATACCGCAGCACGCGACATAGCTTTGCAGACTATAAATGTAACCGTCTCAGAGAGAAAAGCGGCCAATGTGACGATCTGGCTTTAAGTCGAATCGATAACAAATGACGATAACGGACGGATTTCTCAGGTGTTTTCTATATATGTACACTTTTCACATTCTCCCGTGCAACGCGGCTGCTAGTCCTCCTTTCATGCAAAATCTTAAGGTCCTAAGTCATATCCAAGCCACCAAAGCCGGCTAAAATGTGAATAATCGACAACTAAAACTTGAATTGTACTACTTCTTACTGGCTATTGCTTCAACTTAGAAGCTTCTTCTGTGTTCTACTATGGTGCTTTTAGTGTCTCCGCATACCGCAGCACGCGACATTGCTTTGCAGACGATAAAAGTAACCGTCTCAGAGAGAAAAGCGGCCAATGTGACGATCTGGCTTTAAGTCGAATCGATAACAAATGACGAAAACGGACTCATTTCTCAGGTGTTTACTATATATGATCACTTTTCACATTCTCCCTTGCAACGCGGCTGCTAGTCCTCCTTCCATGCAAAATCTTAAGGTCTTAGGTCATGTCCAAGCCACCAAAGCCGGCTAAAAAGTGAATAATCGACAACTAAAACTCCAATTGTACTACTTCTTACTGGCTATTAGTTCAACTTAGAAGTTCTTCTGTGTTCTACTATGGTGCTTTTAGTGCCTCCGCATACCGCAGCACCCGCCATAGCTTTGCACACGATAAATGTAAAGGATTCAGAGAGAAGAGCGCCCAATGTGACGATCTGGCTTGAAGTCGATTCCATAACAAATGACGAAAACGGACGGATTTCTCAGGTTTTTACTACATATGAACCCTTTTCACATTCTCCCGTGCAAGGCGGCTGCTAGTCCTCCTTTCATGCAAAATCTTAAGATTCCACCTTATGTCCAAGGCACTAATGCCGGCCAAAAGTCAATAATCGATAACCAAAACTTGAATTGTTCTGCTTCTTACTGCCTATTGCTTCAACTTAGAAGCTTCTTCTGTGTTCTACTATGGTGCTTTTAGTGTCTCCGCATACCGCAGCACGCGACATAGCTTTGCAGACGAAAAATGTATCCGTCTCAGAGAGAAAAGCGGCCAATGTGACGATCTGGCTTTATGTCGATTCGATAACAAATGACGAAAACGGACGGATTTCTCAGGTTTTTACTACATATGAACCCTTTTCATATTCTCCCGCGCAACGCGGCTTCTAGTCCTCCTTTCAGGCAAAATCTTAAGGTCCTAGGTCATGTCCAAGCCACCAAAGCCGGGTAAAAATCAATAATTGATAACCAAAAATTGAATTGTACTGCTTCTTACTGACTATTGCTTCAACTTAGAAGCTTCTTATGTGTTCTACTATGGTGCTTTTAGAGTTTCCGCATGCCGCAGCACGCGACATAGCTTTGCAGACTATAAATGTAACCGTCTCAGAGAGAAAAGCGGCCAATGTGACGATCTGGCTTTAAGTCGAATCGATAACAAATGACGATAACGGACGGATTACTCAGGTGTTTTCTATATATGTACACTTTTCACATTCTCCCGTGCAACGCGGCTGCTAGTCCTCCTTTCATGCAAAATCTAAGGTCCTAAGTCATATCCAAGCCACCAAAGCCGGCTAAAATGTGAATAATCGACAACTAAAACTTGAATTGTACTACTTCTTACTGGCTATTGCTTCAACTTAGAAGCTTCTTCTGTGTTCTACGATGGTGCTTTTAGTGTCTCGGCATACCGCACCCAGCGACATAGCTTTGCAGACGATAAATGTAACCGTTTCAGAGAGAAGAGCGGCCAATGTGCGATCTGGCTTTAAGTCGATTCGATAACAAATGACGAAAACGGACGGATTTCGAAGAGTTTTTACTACATATGAATACTTTTCACATTCTCCCGTGCCACGCTGCTGCTAGTTCTCCTTTCATGCAAAATCTTAAGGTCCTAGCTCATGCCCAAAGCACCAAAAAAGGCTAAAAAGTCAATAATCGATAAATTAACGTGAATTGTACTACTTCTTACTGGGTATTACATCAACTTAGAACCCTCATCTGTGTTCTACTATGGTGCTTCTAGTGACTCCGCATACAGCAGCACGCGACATAGCTTTGCAGACGATAAATGTAACCGTTTCAGAGAGAAGAGCGGCCAATGTGACGATCTGGCTTTACGTCGATTCGATAACAAATGCCGAAAACGGACGGATTTCTCAGGTTTTTACTACATATGAACCCTTTTCATATTCTCCCGTGCAACGCGACTGCTAGTCCTCCTTTCATGCAAAATCTTAAGGTTCCACCTCATGTCCAAGGCACCAAAGCTGGCTAAAAATCAATAATCGATAACCAAAACTTGAATTGTACTGCTTGTTAAGGCTATTGCTTCAACTTAGAAGCTTCTTCTGTGTTCTACTATGGTGCTTTTAGTGTCTCCGCATACCGCAGCACGCGACATTGCTTTGCAGACGATAAAAGTAACCGTCTCAGAGAGAAAAGCGGCCAATGTGACGATCTGGCTTTAAGTCGAATCGATAACAAATGACGAAAACGGACGGATTTCTCAGGTGTCTACTATTTATGAACATTTTTCACATTCTCCCTTGCAACATGGCTGCTAGTCCTCCTTTCATGCAAAATCTTAAGGTCCTAGGTCATGTCCAAGCCACCAAAGCCGGCTAAAAAGTGAATAATCGACAACTAAAACTTCAATTGAACTACTTCTTACTGGCTATTAGTTCAACTTAGAAGTTCTTCTGTGTTCTACTATGGTGCTTTTAGTGTCTCCGCATACCGCAGCACGCGACATAGCTTTGCACACGATAAATGTAACCGATTCAGAGAGAAGAGCGGCCAATGTGACGATCTGGCTTGAAGTCGATTCGATAACAAATGACGAAAACGGACGGATTTCTGAGGTTTTTACTACATATGAACCCTTTTCATATTCTCCCGTGCAACGCGGCTTCTAGTCCTCCTTTCATGCAAAATCTTAAGGTCCTAGTTCATGTCCAAGCCACCAAATCCGGCTGAAAATCAATAATCGATAACCAAAACTTGAATTGTACTGCTTCTTACTGACTATTTCTTCAACTTAGAAGCTTCTTCTGTGTTCTACTATGGTACTTTTAGAGTTTCCGCATACCGCAGCACGCGACATAGCTTTGCAGACGATAAATGTAACCGTCTCATAGAGTAAAGCGGCCAATGTGACGATCTGGCTTTAAGTCGATTCGATAACAAATGACGAAAACGGACGGATATCTCAGGTTTTTACTACATATGAACCCTTTTCACATTCTCCCGTGCAACGCGGCTGCTAGTCCTCCTTTCATGCAAAATCTTAAGATTCCACCTTATGTCCAAGGCACCAAAGCCGGCCAAAAATCAATAATCGATAACCAAAACTTGAATTGGACTGCTTCTTACTGGCTATTGCTTCAACTTAGAAGCTTCTTCTGTGTTCTACTATGGTGCTTTTAGTGTCTCCGCATACCGCAGCACGCGACATAGCTTTGCAGACGATAAATGTAACCGACTCAGAGAGAAGAGCGGCCAATGTGACGATCTGGCTTTATGTCGATTCGATAACAAATGACGAAAACGGACGGATTTCTCAGGTTTTTACTACATATGAACCCTTTTCATATTCTCCCGTGCAACGCGGCTTCTAGTCCTCCTTTCAGGCAAAATCTTAAGGTCCTAGGTCATGTCCAAGCCACCAAAGCCGGCTAAAAAGTGAGTAATCGACCATTAAAACTTGAATTGTACTACTTCTTACTGGCTATTACTTCAACTTAGAAGCTTCTTCTGTGTTCTACTATGGTGCATTTAGCGTCTCTGCATACCGCAGCACGCGACATAGCTTTGCAGACGATAAATGTAACCGTCTCAGAGAGAAAAGCGGCCAATGTGACGATCTGGCTTTATGTCGATTCGATAACAAATGACGAAAACGGACTGATTTCTCAGGTTTTTACTTTTCACATTCTCCCGTGCAACGGGGCTGCTAGTCCTCCTTTCATGCAAAATCTTTACGTTCCACCTCATGTCCAAGGCACCAAAACCCCCTAAAAATCAATAATCGATAACCAAAACTTGAATTGTACTGCTTCTTACTGGCTATTGCTTCAACTTAGAAGATTCTTCTGTGTTCTACTATGGTGCTTTTAGTGTCTCCGCATACCGCAGCACGCGACATAGCTTTGAAGACGAAAAATGTATCCGTCTCAGAGAGAAAAGCGGCCAATGTGACGATCTGGCTTTAAGTCGATTCGGTAACAAATGACGAAAACGGACGGATTTCTCAGGTTTTTACTACATATGAACACTTTTCACATTCTCCCGTGCAACACGGCTGCAAGTCCTCCTTTCATGTAAAATCTTAAGGTCCTAGGTCATGTCCAAGCCACCAAAGCCAGCTAAAAAGTGAGTAATCGACAACTAAAACTTGAATTGTACTACTTCTTACTGGCTATTACTTCAACTTAGAAGCTTCTTCTGTGTTCAACTATGGTGCTTTTAGAGTCTCCGCATACCGCAGCACGGGACATAGCTTTGCAGACGAAAAATGTAACCGTGTCAGAGAGAAGAGCGGCCAATGTGACGATCTGGCTTTAAGTCGATTCGATAACAAATGACGAAAACGGACTGATTTCTCTGGTTTTTACTTTTCACATTCTCCCTTTCCACGCGGCTGCTAGTCCTCCTTTCATGCAAAATCTTAACGTTCTACCTCATGTCCAAGGCACCAAAGCCCCTTAAAAATCAATAATCGATAACCAAAACTTCAATTGTACTGACTCTTACTGGCTATTGCTTCAACTTAGAAGATTCTTCTGTGTTCTACTATGGTGCTTTTAGTGTCTCCGCATACCGCAGCACGCGACATAGCTTTGCAGACGAAATATGTAACCGTCTCAGAGAGAAAAGCGGCCAATGTGACGATCTGGCTTTAAGTCGATTCGATAACAAATGACGAAAACGGACGGATTTCTCAGGTTTTTACTACATATGAACCCTTTTCATATTCTCCCGTGCAACGCGGCTTCTAATCCTCCTTTCAGGCAAAATCTTAACGTCCTAGGTCATGTCCAAGCCACCAAAGCCGGCTAAAAATCAATAATCGATAACCAAAACTTGATTTGTACTGCTTCTTACTGACTATTGCTTCAGCTTAGAAGCTTCTTATGTGTTCTACTATGGTGCTTTTAGAGTTTCCGCATACCGCAGCACGCGACATAGCTTTGCAGACGATAAATGTAACCGTCTCAGAGAGAAAAGCGGCCAATGTGACGATCTGGCTTTAAGTCGATTCGATAACAAATGACGAAAACGAACGGATTTCTCAGGTTTTTACTACATATCAACACCTTTCACATTCTCCCGTGCAACGCGGCTGCTAGTCCTCCTTTCATGCAAAATCTTAAGGTCCTAGGTCACGTCCAAGCCACCAAACCCGGCTAAAAAGTGAATAATCGACAACTAAAACTTGAGTTGTACTACTTCTTACTGGCTATTACTTCAACTTAGAAACTTCTTCTGTGTTCTACTATGGTGCTTTTAGTGTCTCCGCATACCGCAGCACGCGACGTAGCTTTGCAGACGATAAATGTAACCGTCTCAGAGAGAAAAGCGGCCAATGTGACGATCTGGCTTTAAGTCGATTCGGTAACAAATGACGAAAACGGACGGATTTCTCAGGTTTTTACTACATATGTACACTTTTCACATTCTCCCGTGCAACACGGCTGCAAGTCCTCCTTTCATGTAAAATCTTAAGGTCCTAGGTCATGTCCAAGCCACCAAAGCCGGCTAAAAAGTGAGTAATCGACCATTAAAACTTGAATTGTACTACTTCTTACTGGCTATTACTTCAACTTAGAAGCTTCTTCTGTGTTCTACTATGGTGCATTTAGTGTCTCTGCATACCGCAGCACGCGACATAGCTTTGCAGACGATAAATGTAATGGTCTCAGAGAGAAAAGCGGCCAATGTGACGATCTGGCTTTAAGTCGATTCGATAACAAATGACGATAACGGACGGATTTCTCAGGTTTTTACTACATATGAACCCTTTATCACATTCTCCCGTGCAACGCGGCTGCTAGTCCTCCTTTCATGCAAAATCTTAAGGTCCTAGGTTATGTCCAAGCCACCAAAGCTGGCTAAAAAGTGAATAATCGACAACTAAAACTAGAATTGTACTACTTCTTACTGGCTATTGCTTCAACTTAGAAGCTTCTTCTGTGTTCTACTATGGTGCTTTTAGTGTCTCCGTATACCGCAGCACGCGACATAGCTTTGCAGACGATAAATGTAACCGATTCAGAGAGAAGAGCGGCCAATGTGACGATTTGGCTTTAAGTCGATTCCATAACAAATGACGAAAACGGACGGATTTCTCAGGTTTTTACTACATATGAACCCTTTTCACATTCTCCCGTGAAACGCGGCTGCTAGTCCTCCTTTCATTCAAAAACTTAAGATTCCACCTTATGTCCAAGACACCAAAGCCGGCAAAAAACCAATAATCGATAACCAAAACTTGAATTGTACTGCCTCTTACTGGCTATTGCTTCAACTTAGAAGCTTCTTCTGTGTTCTACTATAGTGCTTTTAGTGTCTCCGCATACCGCAGCACGCGACATAGCTTTGCAGACGATAAATGTAACCGTCTCAGAGAGAAAAGCGGCCAATGTGACGATCTGGCTTTAAGTCGATTCGATAACAAATGACGAAAACGGACGGATTTCTCAGGTTTTTACTAGATATGAACCCTCTTCACATTCTCCCGTGCAACGCGGCTGCTAGTCCTCCTTTCATGCATAATCTTAAGGTTCCACCTCATGTCCATGGCACCAAAGCCGGCTAAAAATCAATTTTCGATAACCAAAACTTGAATTGTACGGCTTCTTACTGGCTATTGCTTCAAATTAGAAGCTTCTTCTGTGTTCTGCTATGGTGCTTTTAGAATCTCCGCATACCGCAGCACGCGACATAGCTTTGCAGACGATAAATGTAACCGTCTCAGAGAGAAAAGCGGCCAATGTGACGATCTGGCTTTAAGTCGATTCGATAACAAATGACGAAAACGGACTGATTTCTCAGGTTTTTACTTTTCATATTCTCCCGTGCAACGGGGCTGCTAGTCCTCCTTTCATGCAAAATCTTAACGTTCCACCTCATGTCCAAGGCACCAAAACCCCCTAAAAATCAATAATCGATAACCAAAACTTGAATTGTACTGCTTCTTACTGGCTATTGCTTCAACTTAGAAGATTCTTCTGTGTTCTACTATGGTGCTTTTAGTGTCTCCGCATACCGCAGCACGTGACATAGCTTTGAAGACGAAAAATGTATCCGTCTCAGAGAGAAAAGCGGCCAATGTGACGATCTGGCTTTAAGTCGATTCGATAACAAATGACGAAAACGGACGGATTTCTCAGGCTTTTACTACATATGAACCCTTTTCATATTCTCCCGTGCAACGCGGCTTCTAGTCCTACTTTCAGGGATAATCCTAAGGTCCTAGGTCATGTCCAAGCCACCAAAGCCGGCTAAAATGTGAATACTCGTCAACTAAAACTTGAATTGTACTACTTCTTACTCGCTATTGCTTCAACTTAGAAGCTTCTTCTGTGTTCAACTATGGTGCTTTTAGAGTCTCCGCATACCGCAGCACGGGACATAGCTTTGCAGACGAAAAATGTAACCGTCTCAGAGAGAAGAGCGGCCAATGTGACGATCTGGCTTTAAGTCGATTCGATAACAAATGACGAAAACGGACTGATTTCTCTGGTTTTTACTTTTCACATTCTCCGTTCCACGCGGCTGCTAGTCCTCCTTTCATGCAAAATCTTAACGTTCTACCTCATGTCCAAGGCACCAAAGCCCCCTAAAAATCAATAATCGATAACAGAAACTTGAATTGTACTGACTCTTACTGGCTATTGCTTCAACTTAGAAGATTCTTCTGTGTTCTACTATGGTGCTTTTAGTGTCTCCGCATACCGCAGCACGCGACATAGCTTTGCAGACGAAAAATGTAACCGTCTCAGAGAGAAAAGCGGCCAATGTGACGATCTGGCTTTAAGTCGATTCGATAACAAATGACGAAAACGGACTGATTTCTCAGGTTTTTAGTTTTCACATTCTCCCGTGCAACGGGGCTGCTAGTCCCCCTTTCATGCAAAATCTTAACGTTCCACCTCATGTCCAAGGCACCGAAGCCCCCTAAAAATCAATAATCGATAACCAAAACTTGAATTGTACTGCTTCTTACTGGCTATTGCTTCAACTTAGAAGATTCTTCTGTGTTCTACTATGGTCCTTTTAGTGTCTCCGCATACCGCAGCACGCGACATAGCTTTGCAGACGATAAATGTAACCGTCTCAGAGAAAAAAGCGGCCAATGTGACGATCTGGCTTTAAGTCGATTCGATAACAAAAGACGATAATGAACGGATTTCTCATGTTTTTACTACATATGAACCCTTTATCACATTCTCCCGTGCAACGCGGCTTCTAGTCATCCTTTCATGCAAAATCTTATGGTCCTAGGTCATGTCCAAGCCACCAAAGCCGTCTAAAAAGTGAATAATCGACAACTAAAACTTGAATTGCACTACTTCTTACTGGCTATTGCTTCAACTTAGAAGCTTCTTCTGTGTTCTACTATGGTGCTTTTAGGGTCTCCGCATACCGCACCACGCGACATAGCTTTGCAGACGATAAATGTATCCGTCTCAGAGAGAAAAGCGGCCAATGTGACGATCTGGCTTTAAGTCGATTCGATAACGAATGACGATAACGGACGGATTTCTCAGGTTTTTACTACATATGAACCCTTTATCACATTCTCCCGTGCAACGCGGCTGCTAGTCCTCCTTTCATGCAAAATCTTATGGTCCTAGGTTATGTCCAAGCCACCAAAGCTGGCTAAAAAGTGAATAATCGACAACTAAAACTTGAATTGTACTACTTCTTACTGGCTACTGCTTCAACTTAGAAGCTTATTCTGTGTTCTACTATGGTGCTATTAGTGTCTCCGTATACCGCAGCACGCGACATAGCTTTGCATACGATAAATGTAACCGATTCAGAGAGAAGAGCGGCCAATGTGACGATCTGGCTTTAAGTCGATTCCAAAACAAATGACGAAAACGGACGGATTTCTCAGATTTTTACTACATATGAACCCTTTTCACATTCTCCCGTGCAACGCGGCTGCTAGTCCTCTTTCATGCATAATCTTAAGGTTCCACCTCATGTCTATGGCACCAAAGCCGGCTAAAAATCAATTTTCGATAACCAAAACTTGAATTGTACGGCTTCTTACTGGCTATTGCTTCAAATTAGAAGCTTCTTCTGTGTTCTGCTATGGTGCTTTTAGAATCTCCGCATACCGCAGCACGCGACATAGCTTTGCAGACGATAAATGTAACCGTCTCAGAGAGAAAAGCGGCCAATGTGACGATCTGGCTTTAAGTCGATTCGATAACGAATGACGAAAACGGACTGATTTCTCAGGTTTTTACTTTTCACATTCTCCCGTGCAACCGGACTGCTAGTCCTCCTTTCATGCAAAATCTTAACGTTCCACCTCATGTCCAAGGCACCAAAGCCCCCTAAAAATCAATAATCGATAACCTAAACTTGAATTGTACTGCTTCTTACTTACTATTGCTTCAACTTAGAAGATTCTTCTGTGTTCTACTATGGTGCTTTTAGTGTCTCCGCATACCGCAGCACGCGACATAGCTTTGCAGACGAAAAATGTATCCGTCTCAGAGAGAAAAGCGGCCAATGTGACGATCTGGCTTTAAGTCGATTCGATAACAAATGACGAAAACGGACGGATTTCTCAGGTTTTTACTACATATGAAACCTTTTCATATTCTCCCGTGCAACGCGGCTGCTAGTCCTCCTTTCATGTAATATCTTAAGGTCCTAGGTCATGTCCAAGCCACCAAAGCCGGCTAAAAATCAATAATCGATAACCAAAACTTGTATTGTACTGCTTCTTACTGACTATTGCTTCAACTTAGAAGCTTCTTATGTGTTCTACTATGGTGCTTTTAGAATCTCCGCATACCGCAGCACGCGACATAGCTTTGCAGACGAAAAATGTAACCGTCTCAGAGAGAAGAGCGGCCAATGTGACGATCTGGCTTTAAGTCGATTCGATAACAAATGACGAAAACGGACTGATTTCTCTGGTTTTTACTTTTCACATTCTCCGTTCCACGCGGCTGCTAGTCCTCCTTTCATGCAAAATCTTAACGTTCCACCTCATGTCCAAGGCACCAAAACCCCCTAAAAATCAATAATCGATAACCAAAACTTGAATTGTACTGCTTCTTACTGGCTATTGCTTCAACTTAGAAGATTCTTCTGTGTTCTACTATGGTGCTTTTAGTGTCTCCGCATACCGCAGCACGTGACATAGCTTTGAAGACGAAAAATGTATCCGTCTCAGAGAGAAAAGCGGCCAATGTGACGATCTGGCTTTAAGTCGATTCGATAACAAATGACGAAAACGGACGGATTTCTCAGGCTTTTACTACATATGAACCCTTTTCATATTCTCCCGTGCAACGCGGCTTCTAGTCCTACTTTCAGGGATAATCCTAAGGTCCTAGGTCATGTCCAAGCCACCAAAGCCGGCTAAAATGTGAATACTCGTCAACTAAAACTTGAATTGTACTACTTCTTACTCGCTATTGCTTCAACTTAGAAGCTTCTTCTGTGTTCAACTATGGTGCTTTTAGAGTCTCCGCATACCGCAGCACGGGACATAGCTTTGCAGACGAAAAATGTAACCGTCTCAGAGAGAAGAGCGGCCAATGTGACGATCTGGCTTTAAGTCGATTCGATAACAAATGACGAAAACGGACTGATTTCTCTGGTTTTTACTTTTCACATTCTCCGTTCCACGCGGCTGCTAGTCCTCCTTTCATGCAAAATCTTAACGTTCTACCTCATGTCCAAGGCACCAAAGCCCCCTAAAAATCAATAATCGTTAACAGAAACTTGAATTGTACTGACTCTTACTGGCTATTGCTTCAACTTAGAAGATTCTTCTGTGTTCTACTATGGTGCTTTTAGTGTCTCCGCATACCGCAGCACGCGACATAGCTTTGCAGACGAAAAATGTAACCGTCTCAGAGAGAAAAGCGGCCAATGTGACGATCTGGCTTTAAGTCGATTCGATAACAAATGACGAAAACGGACGGATTTCTCAGGTTTTTACTACATATGAACCCTTTATCACATTCTCCCGTGCAACGCGGCTTCTAGTCATCCTTTCATGCAAAATCTTATGGTCCTAGGTCATGTCCAAGCCACCAAAGCCGTCTAAAAAGTGAATAATCGACAACTAAAACTTGAATTGTACTACTTCTTACTGGCTATTGCTTCAACTTAGAAGCTTCTTCTGTGTTCTACTATGGTGCTTTTAGGGTCTCCGCATACCGCACCACGCGACATAGCTTTGCAGACGATAAATGTATCCGTCTCAGAGAGAAAAGCGGCCAATGTGACGATCTGGCTTTAAGTCGATTCGATAACGAATGACGATAACGGACGGATTTCTCAGGTTTTTACTACATATGAACCCTTTATCACATTCTCCCGTGCAACGCGGCTGCTAGTCCTCCTTTCATGCAAAATCTTATGGTCCTAGGTTATGTCCAAGCCACCAAAGCTGGCTAAAAAGTGAATAATCGACAACTAAAACTTGAATTGTACTACTTCTTACTGGCTACTGCTTCAACTTAGAAGCTTATTCTGTGTTCTACTATGGTGCTATTAGTGTCTCCGTATACCGCAGCACGCGACATAGCTTTGCATACGATAAATGTAACCGATTCAGAGAGAAGAGCGGCCAATGTGACGATCTGGCTTTAAGTCGATTCCAAAACAAATGACGAAAACGGACGGATTTCTCAGATTTTTACTACATATGAACCCTTTTCACATTCTCCCGTGCAACGCGGCTGCTAGTCCTCTTTCATGCATAATCTTAAGGTTCCACCTCATGTCTATGGCACCAAAGCCGGCTAAAAATCAATTTTCGATAACCAAAACTTGAATTGTACGGCTTCTTACTGGCTATTGCTTCAAATTAGAAGCTTCTTCTGTGTTCTGCTATGGTGCTTTTAGAATCTCCGCATACCGCAGCACGCGACATAGCTTTGCAGACGATAAATGTAACCGTCTCAGAGAGAAAAGCGGCCAATGTGACGATCTGGCTTTAAGTCGATTCGATAACGAATGACGAAAACGGACTGATTTCTCAGGTTTTTACTTTTCACATTCTCCCGTGCAACCGGACTGCTAGTCCTCCTTTCATGCAAAATCTTAACGTTCCACCTCATGTCCAAGGCACCAAAGCCCCCTAAAAATCAATAATCGATAACCTAAACTTGAATTGTACTGCTTCTTACTTACTATTGCTTCAACTTAGAAGATTCTTCTGTGTTCTACTATGGTGCTTTTAGTGTCTCCGCATACCGCAGCACGCGACATAGCTTTGCAGACGAAAAGTGTATCCGTCTCAGAGAGAAAAGCGGCCAATGTGACGATCTGGCTTTAAGTCGATTCGATAACAAATGACGAAAACGGACGGATTTCTCAGGTTTTTACTACATATGAAACCTTTTCATATTCTCCCGTGCAACGCGGCTGCTAGTCCTCCTTTCATGTAATATCTTAAGGTCCTAGGTCATGTCCAAGCCACCAAAGCCGGCTAAAAATCAATAATCGATAACCAAAACTAGAATTGTACTGCTTCTTACTGGCTATTGCTTCAACTTAGAAGCTTCTTCTGTGTTCTAATATTGTGCTTTTAGTGTCTCCACATACCGCAGCACGCGACATAGCTTTGCAGACGATAAATGTAACCGTCTCAGAGAGAAAAGCGGCCAATGTGACGATCTGACTTTGAGTCGATTCGATAACAAATGACGAAAACGGACGGAGTTCTCAGGTTTTTACTACATATGAACACTTTTCACATTCTCCCATGCAACACGGCTGCAAGTCCTCCTTTCATGCAAAATTTTAAGGTCCTAGGTCATGTCCAAGCCACCAAAGCCGGCTAAAAAGTGAGTAATCGACAACTAAAACTTGAATTGTACTACTTCTTACTGGCTATTCCTTCAACTTAGAAGCTTCTTCGGTGTTCTACTATGGTGCATTTAGTGTCTCTGCATACCGCAGCACGCGACATAGCTTTGCAGACGATAAATGTAATGGCCTCAGAGAGAAAACCGGCCAATGTGACGATCTGGCTTTAAGTCGATTCGATAACAAATGACAATAACGGACGGATTTCTCAGGTTTTTACTACATATGAACCCTTTATCACATTCTCCCGTGCAACGCGGCTGCTAGTCCTCCTTTTATGCGAAATCTTAACGTTCCACCTCATGTCCAAGGCACCAAAGCCCCCTAAAAATCAATAATCGATAACCAAAACTTGAATTGTACTGCTTCTTACTGGCTATTTCTTCAACTTAGAAGAATCTTCTGTGTTCTACTATGGTGCTTTTAGTGTCTCCGCATACCGCAGCACGCGACATAGCTTTGCAGACGAAAAATGTAAACGTCTCAGAGAGAAAAGCGGCCAATGTGACGATCTGGCTTTAAGTCGATTCAATAACAAATGACGAAAACGGACGGATTTCTCAGGTTTTTACTACATATGAAACCTTTTGATATTCTCCCGTGCAACGCGGCTTCTAGTCCTACTTTCAGGCATAATCATAAGGTCCTAGGTCATGTCCAAGCCACCAAAGCCGGCTAAAAATCAATAATCGGTAACCAAAACTTGAACTGTACTGCTTCTTACTGACTATTGCTTCAACTTAGAAGATTCTTATGTGTTCTACTATTGTTCTTTTAGAGTTTCCGCATACCGCAGCACGCGACATAGCTTTGCAGACTATAAATGTAACCGTCTCAGAGAGAAAAGCGGCCAATGTGACGATCTGGCTTTAAGTCGATTCGATAACAAATGACGAAAACGGACGGATTTATCAGGTTTTTACTACATATGAAACCTTTTCTCATTCTCCCGTGCAACGCGGCTGCTAGTCCTCCTTTCATGCAAAATCTTAAGGTTCCACCTCATGTCCAAGGCAACAAAGCCGGCAAAATATCAATAATCGATAACCAAAACTTGAATTGTACTGCTTCTTCCTGGCGATTCCTCCAACTTTGAAGCTTCTTCTGTGTTCTACTATGGTGCTTTTAGAGTCTCCGCATACCGCAGCACGCGACATAGCTTTGCAGACGATAAATGTAACCGATTCGGAGAGAAGAGCGGCCAATGTGACGATCTGGCTTTAAGTCGATTCGATAACAAATGACGAAAACGGACGGATTTGTCAGGTTTTTACTACATATGAACGCTTTTCACATTCTCCCGTGCAACACGGCTGAAAGTCCTCTTTTCATGCAAAATTTTAAGGTCCTAGGTCATGTCCAAGCCACCAAAGCCGGCTAAAAATCAATAATCGATAACCAAAACTTGAATTGTACTGCTTCTTACTGACTACTGCTTCAACTTAGAAGCTTCTTCTGTGTTCTACTATGGTGCTTTTAGTGTCTCCGCATACCGCAGCACGCGACATAGCTTTGCAGACGATATATGTAACCGTCTCAGAGAGAAAAGCGGCCAATGTGACGATCTGGCTTTAAGTCGATTCGATAACAAATGACGAAAACGGAAGGATTTCTCAGGTTTTTACTACATATGAACACTTTTCACATTCTCCCGTGCAACACGGCTGAAAGTCCTCCTTTCATGCAAAATTTTAAGGTCCTAGGTCATGTCCAAGCCACCAAAGCCGGCTAAAAATCAATAATCGATAACCAAAACTTGAATTGTACTGCTTCTTACTGACTATTGCTTCAACATAGAAGCTTCTTATGTGTTCTACTATGGTGCTTTTAGTGTCTCCGCATACCGCAGCACGCGACATACCTTTGGAGATGATAAATGTAACCGTCTCTGAGAGAAAAGCGGCCAATGGGACGATCTGGCTTTAAGTCGATTCGATAACAAATGACGATAACGGACGGATTTCTCAGGTTTTTACTACATATGATCACTTTTCACATTCTCCCTTGCAACGCGGCTGCTAGTCCTCCTTTAATGCAAAATCTTAAGGTCTTAGGTCATGTCCAAGCCACCAAAGCCGGCTAAAAAGTGAATAATCGACAACTAAAACTTCAATTGTACTACTTCTTACTGGCTATTACTTCAACTTAGAAGTTCTTCTGTGTTCTACTATGGTGCTTTTAGTGCCTCCGCATACCGCAGCACGCGACATAGCTTTGCACACGATAAATGTAACCGATTCAGAGAGAAGAGCGGCCAATGTGACGATCTGGCTTGAAGTCGATTCCATAACAAATGACGAAAACGGACGGATTTCTCAGTTTTTTTTTACATATGAACACTTTTCACATTCTCCCGTGCAACACGGCTGCAAGTCCTCCTTTCAGGCAAAATCT
Organism: Schistocerca gregaria; assembly: GCF_023897955.1. Lineage (NCBI taxonomy): Eukaryota > Metazoa > Arthropoda > Insecta > Orthoptera > Acrididae > Schistocerca > Schistocerca gregaria. The sequence continues at coordinate 1,436,308 of NW_026061844.1, read as the reverse complement.
TAAGGTCATAGGTCATGTCCAAGCCACCAAAGCCGGCTAAAAAGTGAATAATCGACGCCTAAAACTTGTATTGTACTACTTCTTACTGGCTATTACTTCAACTTAGAAGCTTGTTCTGTGTTCTACTATGGTGCTTTTAGTGTCTCCGCAAACCGCAGCACGCGACATTGCTTTGCAGACGATAAAAGTAACCGTCTCAGAGAGAAAAGCGGCCAATGTGACGATCTAGCTTTAAGTCGAATCGATAACAAATGACGAAAACGGACGGATTTCTCAGGTGTTTACTATATATGATCACTTTTCACATTCTCCCTTGCAACGCGGCTGCTAGTCCTCCTTTAATGCAAAATCTTAAGGTCTTAGGTCATGTCCAAGCCACCAAAGCCGGCTAAAAAGTGAATAATCGACAACTAAAACTTCAATTGTACTACTTCTTACTGGCTATTACTTCAACTTAGAAGTTCTTCTGTGTTCTACTATGGTGCTTTTAGTGCCTCCGCATACCGCAGCACGCGACATAGCTTTGCACACGATAAATGTAACCGATTCAGAGAGAAGAGCGGCCAATGTGACGATCTGGCTTGAAGTCGATTCCATAACAAATGACGAAAACGGACGGATATCTCATGTTTTTACTACATATGAACACTTTTCACATTCTCCCGTGCAACACGGCTGCAAGTCCTCCTTTCATGCAAAATATTAAGGTCCTAGGTCATGTCCAAGCCACCCAAAGCCGGCTAAAAAGTGAGTAATCGACAACTAAAACTTGAATTGTACTACTTCTTACTGGCTATTACTTCAACTTAGAAGCTTCCTCTGTGTTCTACTATGGTGCATTTAGTGTCTATGCATACCGCAGCACGCGACATAGCTTTGCAGACGATAAATGTAATGGCCTCAGAGAGAAAAGCGGCCAATGTGACGATCTGGCTTTAAGCCGATTCGATAACAAATGACAATAACGGACGGATTTCTCGGGTTTTTACTACATATGAACCCTTTATCACATTCTCCCGTGCAACGCGGCTGCTAGTCCTCCTTTTGTGCGAAATCTTAACGTTCCACCTCATGTCCAAGGCACCAAAGCCCCCTAAAAATCAATAATCGATAACCAAAACTTGAATTGTACTGCTTCTTACTGGCTATTGCTTCAACTTAGAAGAATCTTCTGTGTTCTACTATGGTGCTTTTAGTGTCTCAGCATACCGCAGCACGCGACATAACTTTGCAGACGAAAAATGTAAACGTCTCAGAGAGAAAAGCGGCCAATGTGACGATCTGGCTTTAAGTCGATTCAATAACAAATGACGAAAACGGACGGATTTCTCAGGTTTTTACTACATATGAACCCTTTTCATATTCTCCCGTGCAACGCGGCTTCTAGTCCTACTTTCAGGCATAATCATAAGGTCCTAGGTCATGTCCAAGCCACCAAAGCCGGCTAAAAATCAATAATCGATAACCAAAACTTGAACTGTACTGCTTCTTACTGACTATTGCTTCAACTTAGAAGATTCTTATGTGTTCTACTATGGTTCTTTTAGAGTTCCCGCATACCGCAGCACGCGACATAGCTTTGCAGACTATAAATGTAACCGTCTCAGAGAGAAAAGCGGCCAATGTGACGATCTGGCTTTAAGTCGATTCGATAACAAATGACGAAAACGGACGGATTTATCAGGTTTTTACTACATATGAAACCTTTTCTCATTCTCCCGTGCAACGCGGCTGCCATTCCTCCTTTCATGCAAAATCTTAAGGTTCCGCCTCATGTCCAAGGCAACAAAGCCGGCAAAATATCACTAATCGATAACCAAAACTTGAATTGTACTGCTTCTTACTGGCGATTCCTCCAACTTAGAAGCTTCTTCTGTGTTCTACTATGGTGCTTTTAGAGTCTCCGCATACCGCAGCACGCGACATAGCTTTGCAGACGATAAATGTAACCGTCTCAGAGAGAAAAGCGGCCAATGTAACGATCTGGCTTTCAGTCGATTCGATAACAAATGACGAAAACGGACGGATTTCTCAGGTTTTTACTTTTCACATTCTCCCGTGCAGCACGGCTGCAAGTCCTCCTTTCATGCAAAATTTTAAGGTCCTAGGTCATGTCCAAGCCACCAAAGCCGGCTAAAAATCAATAATCGATTACCAAAACTTGAATGGTACTGCTACTTACTGACTATTGCTTCAACATAGAAGCTTCTTATGTGTTCTACTATGGTGCTTTTAGTGTCTCCGCATACCGCAGCACGCGACATAGCTTTGCAGATGATAAATGTAACCGTCTCTGAGAGAAAAGCGGCCAATGGGACGATCTGGCTTTAAGTCGATTCGATAACAAATGACGAAAACGGACGGATTTCTCAGGTTTTTTTACATATGAACACTTTTCACATTCTCCCGTGCAACACGGCTGCAAGTCCTCCTTTCAGGCAAAATCTTAAGATCATAGGTCATGTCCAAGCCACCAAAGCCGGCTAAAAAGTGAATAATCGACGCCTAAAACTTGAATTGTACTACTTCTTACTGGCTATTACTTCAACTTAGAAGCTTCTTCTGTGTTCTACTATGGTCCTTTTAGTGTCTCCGCATACCGCAGCACGCGACATAGCTTTGCAGTCGATAAGTGGAACCGTCTCAAGGAGAAAAGCGGCCAATGTGACGATCTGGCTTTAAGTCGATTCGATAACAAATGACGAAAACGGACGGATTTCTCAGGTTTTTACTACATATGAACCCTTTTCACATACTCCCGTGCAACGCAGCTGCTAGTCCTCCTTTCATGCAATATCTTATGGTTCCACCTCATGTCCAAGGCACCAAAGCTGGCTAAAAATCAATAATCGATAACCAAAACTTGAATTGTACTGCTTGTTAAGGCTATTGCTTCAACTTAGAAGCTTCTTCTGTGTTCTACTATGGTGCTTTTAGTGTCTCCGCATACCGCAGCACGCGACATTGCTTTGCAGACGATAAAAGTAACCGTCTCAGAAAGAAAAGCGGCCAATGTGACGATCTGGCTTTAAGTCGATCGATAACAAATGACGAAAACGGACTCATTTCTCAGGTGTTTACTATATATGATCACTTTTCACATTCTCCCTTGCAACGCGGCTGCTAGTCCTCCTTTCATGCAAAATCTTAAGGTCTTAGGTCATGTCCAAGCCACCAAAGCCGGCTAAAAAGTGAATAATCGACAACTAAAACTCCAATTGTACTACTTCTTACTGGCTATTAGTTCAACTTAGAAGTTCTTCTGTGTTCTACTATGGTGCTTTTAGTGCCTCCGCATACCGCAGCACCCGACATAGCTTTGCACACGATAAATGTAACCGATTCAGAGAGAAGAGCGGCCAATGTGACGATCTGGCTTGAAGTCGATTCCATAACAAATGACGAAAACGGACGGATTTCTCAGGTTTTTACTACATATGAACCCTTTTCACATTCTCCCGTGCAACGCGGCTGCTAGTCCTCCTTTCATGCAAAATCTTAAGATTCCACCTTATGTCCAAGGCACCAAAGCCGGCCAAAAGTCAATAATCGATAAACAAAACTTGAATTGTTCTGCTTCTTACTGCCTATTGCTTCAACTTAGAAGCTTCTTCTGTGTTCTACTATGGTGCTTTTAGTGTCTCCGCATACCGCAGCACGCGACATAGCTTTGCAGACGAAAAATGTAACCGTCTCAGAGAGAAAAGCGGCCAATGTGACGATCTGGCTTGATGTCGATTCGATAACAAATGACGAAAACGGACGGATTTCTCAGGTTTTTACTACATATGAACCCTTTTCATATTCTCCCGTGCAACGCGGCTTCTAGTCCTCCTTTCAGGCAAAATCTTAAGGTCCTAGGTCATGTCCAAGCCACCAAAGCCGGGTAAAAATCAATAATTGATAACCAAAAATTGAATTGTACTGCTTCTTACTGACTATTGCTTCAACTTAGAAGCTTCTTATGTGTTCTACTATGGTGCTTTTAGAGTTTCCGCATACCGCAGCAGGCGACATAGCTTTGCAGACTATAAATGTAACCGTCTCAGAGAGAAAAGCGGCCAATGTGACGATCTGGCTTTAAGTCGAATCGATAACAAATGACGATAACCGACGGATTTCTCAGGTGTTTTCTATATATGTACACTTTTCACATTCTCCCGTGCAACGCGGCTGCTAGTCCTCCTTTCATGCAAAATCTTAAGGTCCTAAGTCATATCCAAGCCACCAAAGCCGGCTAAAATGTGAATAATCGACAACTAAAACTTGAATTGTACTACTTCTTACTGGCTATTGCTTCAACTTAGAAGCTTCTTCTGTGTTCTACTATGGTGCTTTTAGTGTCTCCGCATACCGCAGCACGCGACATTGCTTTGCAGACGATAAAAGTAACCGTCTCGGAGAGAAAAGCGGCCAATGTGACGATCTGGCTTTAAGTCGAATCGATAACAAATGACGAAAACGGACTCATTTCTCAGGTGTTTACTATATATGATCACTTTTCACATTCTCCCTTGCAACGCGGCTGCTAGTCCTCCTTTCATGCAAAATCTTAAGGTCTTAGGTCATGTCCAAGCCACCAAAGCCGGCTAAAAAGTGAATAATCGACAACTAAAACTCCAATTGTACTACTTCTTACTGGCTACTAGTTCAACTTAGAAGTTCTTCTGTGTTCTACTATGGTGCTTTTAGTGCCTCCGCATACCGCAGCACCCGACATAGCTTTGCACACGATAAATGTAACCGATTCAGAGAGAAGAGCGCCCAATGTGACGATCTGGCTTGAAGTCGATTCCATAACAAATGACGAAAACGGACGGATTTCTCAGGTTTTTACTACATATGAACCCTTTTCACATTCTCCCGTGCAACGCGGCTGCTAGTCCTCCTTTCATGCAAAATCTTAAGATTCCACCTTATGTCCAAGGCACCAAAGCCGGCCAAAAGTCAATAATCGATAACCAAAACTTGAATTGTTCTGCTTCTTACTGCCTATTGCTTCAACTTAGAAGCTTCTTCTGTGTTCTACTATGGTGCTTTTAGTGTCTCCGCATACCGCAGCACGCGACATAGCTTTGCAGACGAAAAATGTAACCGTCTCAGAGAGAAAAGCGGCCAATGTGACGATCTGGTTTTATGTCGATTCGATAACAAATGACGAAAACGGACGGATTTCTCAGGTTTTTACTACATATGAACCCTTTTCATATTCTCCCGTGCAACGCGGCTTCTAGTCCTCCTTTCAGGCAAAATCTTAAGGTCCTAGGTCATGTCCAAGCCACCAAAGCCGGGTAAAAATCAATAATTGATACCAAAAAATTGAATTGTACTGCTTCTTACTGACTATTGCTTCAACTTAGAAGCTTCTTATGTGTTCTACTATGGTGCTTTTAGAGTTTCCGCATACCGCAGCACGCGACATAGCTTTGCAGACTATAAATGTAACCGTCTCAGAGAGAAAAGCGGCCAATGTGCGATCTGGCTTTAAGTCGATTCGATAACAAATGACGAAAATTACGGATTTCTAAGAGTTTTTACTACATATGAATACTTTTCACATTCTCACGTGCCACGCTGCTGCTAGTTTTCCTTTCATGCAAAATCTTAAGGTCCTAGCTCATGCCCAAAGCACCAAAAAAGGCTAAAAAGTCAATAATCGATAAATTAACGTGAATTGTACTACTTCTTACTGGGTATTACATCAACTTAGAAGCTTCATCTGTGTTCTACTATGGTGCTTCTAGTGACTCCGCATACAGCAGCACGCGACATAGCTTTGCAGACGATAAATGTAACCGTCTCATAGAGTATAGCGGCCAATGTGACGATCTGGCTTTAAGTCGATTCGATAACAAATGACGATAACGGACGGATTTCTCAGGTGTTAACTATATATGAACACTTTTCACATTCTCCCGTGCAACGGGGCTGCTAGTCCTCCTTTCATGCAAAATCCTAAAGTCCTAGGTCATGTCCAAGCCACCAAAGCCGGCTAAAAAGTGAATAATCGACAACTAAAACTTCAATTGTACTACTTCTTACTGGCTATTACTTCAACTTAGAAGCTTCTTCTGTGTTCTACTATGGTGCTTTTAGTGTCTCCGTATGGCGCAGCACGCGACATAGCTTTGCACACGATAAATATAACCGTTTCAGAGAGAAAAGCGGCCAATGTGACGATCTGGCTTTACGTCGATTCGATAACAAATGCCGAAAACGGACGGATTTCTCAGGTTTTTACTACATATGAACCCTTTTCATATTCTCCCGTGCAACGCGGCTGCTAGTCCTCCTTTCATGCAAAATCTTAAGGTCCTAGGTCATGTCCAAGCCACCAAAGCCGGCTAAAAGTCAATAATCGATAACCAAAACTTTAATTGGACTGCTTCTTACTGGCTATTGCTTCAACTTAGAAGTTCTTCTGTGTTCTACTATGGTGCTTTTAGTGTCTCCGCATACCCCAGCACGCGACATAGCTTTGCAGACGATAAATGTAACCGTCTCAGAGATAAAAGCGGCCAATGTGACGATCTGGCTTTAAGTCGATTCGATAACAAATGACGAAAACGGACGGATTTCTCAGGTTTTTGCTAAATATGAAAACTTTTCACATTCTCCCGTGCAACGCGGCTGCTAGTCCTCCTTTCATGCTAAATCTTAAGGTCCTAGGTCATGTCATAGCCACCAAAGCCGGCTAAAAAGTGAACAATCTACAACTAAAACTTGAATTGTACTACCTCTTACTGGCTATTACTTCAACTTAGAAGCTTCTTCTGTGTTCTACTATGGTGCTTTTAGAGTCTCCGCATACCGCATCACGCGACATAGCTTTGCAGACGATATATGTAACCGTCTCAGAGAGAAAAGCGGCCAATGTGACGATCTGGCTTTAAGTCGATTCGATAACAAATGACGATAACGGACGGATTTCTCAGGTTTTTACTACATATGAACCCTTTTCACATTCTCCCGTGCAACGCGGCTGCTAGTCCTCCTATAATGCAAAATCTTAAGATTCCACCTTATGTCCAAGGCACCAAAGACGGCCAAAGTTCAATAATCGATAATCAAAACTTGATTTGGACTGCTTCTTACTGGCTATTGGTTCAACTTAGAAGCTTCTTCTGTGTTCTACTATGGTGCTTTTAGTGTCTCCGCATACCGCAGCACGCGACATAGCTTTGCAGACGATAAATGTAACCGACTCAGAGAGAAGAGCGGCCAATGTGACGATCTGGCTTTAAGTCGTTTCGATAACAAATGACGAAAACGGACGGATATCTCAGGTTTTTACTACATATGAACCCTTTTCACATTCTCCCGTGCAACGCGGCTGCTAGTCCTCCTTTCATGCAAAATCTTAAGATTCCACCTTATGTCCAAGGCACCAAAGCCGGCCAAAAATCAATAATCGATAACCAAAACTTGAATTGTACTGCTTCTTACTGGCTATTGCTTCAACTTAAAAGCTTCTTCTGTGTTCTACTATGGTGCTTTTAGTGTCTCCGCATACCGCAGCACGCGACATAGCTTTGCAGACGAAAAATGTAACCGTCTCAGAGAGAAAAGCGGCCAATGTGACGATCTGGCTTTATTTCGATTCGATAACAAATGACGAAAACGGACGGATTTCTCAGGTTGTTACTACATATGAACCCCTTTCATATTCTCCCGTGCAACGCGGCTTCTAGTCCTCCTTTCAGGCAAAATCTTAAGGTCCTAGGTCATGTAAAAGCCACCAAAGCTGGCTAAAAATCAATAATCGATAACCAAAACTTGAATTGTACTGCTTCTTACTGACTATTGCTTCAACTTAGAAGCTTCTTATATGTTCTACTATGGTGCTTTTAGAGTTTCCGCATACCGCAGCAGGCGACATAGCTTAGCAGACTATAAATGTAACCGTCTCAGAGAGAAAAGCGGCCAATGTGACGATCTGGCTTTAAGTCGATTCGATAACAAATGACGAAAACGGACGGATTTCTCAGGTTTTTACTACATATGAAACCTTTTCTCATTATCCCGTGCAACGCGGCTGCTAGTCCTCCTTTCATGCAAAATCTTAAAGTTCCACCTCATGTCCAAAGCACCAAAGCCGACTAAAAATCAATAATCGATGACCAAAACGTGAATTGTACTGCTTCTTACTGGCGATTCCTTCAACTTAGAAGCTTCTTCTGTGTTCTACTATGGTGCTTTTAGAGTCTCCGCATACCGCAGCACGCGACATAGCTTTGCAGACGATAAATGTAACCGTCTCAGAGAGAAAAGCGGCCAATGTGACGATCTGGCTTTAAGTCGATTCGATAACAAATGACGAAAACGGACGGATTTCTCAGGTTTTTACTACATATGAACCCTTTTCACATTCTCCCGTGCAACGCGGCTTCTAGTCCTCCTTTCAGGCAAAATCTTAAGGTCCTAGGTCATGTCCAAGCCACCAAAGCCGGCTAACGAGTGAATAATCGGCAACTAAAACTTGAATTCTACTACTTCTTACTGGCTATTGCTTCAACTTAGAAGCATCTTCTGTGTTCTACTATGGTGCTTTTAGTGTCTTCGCATACCGCAGCACGCGACATAGCTTTGCAGACGATAAATGTAACCGTGTCAGAGAGAAAAGCGGCCAATGTGACGATCTGGCTTTAAGTCGATTCGATAACAAATGACGAAAACGGACGGATTTCTCAGGTTTTTACTACATATGAACCCTTTTCACATTCTCCCGTGCAACGCGGCTGCTAGTCCTCCTTTCATGCAAAATCTTAAGGTCCTATGTCGTGTACAAGCCACCAAAGCCGGGTAAAAGTCAATAATCGATAACCAAAACTTGAATTGTAATGCTTCTTACTGACTATTGCTTCAACTTAGAAGCTTCTTATGTCTTCTACTATGGTGCTTTTAGTGTTTCCGCATACCGCAGAACGCGACATAGCTTTGCAGACTATAAATGTAACCGTCTCAGAGAGAAAAGCGGCCAATGTGACGATCTGGCTTTAAGTCGAATCGATAACAAATGACGAAAACGGACGGATTTCTCAGGTGTTAACTATATATGAACACTTTTCACATTCTCCCGTGCAACGGGGCTGCTAGTCCTCCTTTCATGCTAAATCCTAAAGTCCTAGGTCATGTCCAAGCCACCAAAGCCGGCTAAAAAGTGAATAATCGACAACTAAAACTTCAATTGTACTACTTCTTACTGGCTATTACTTCAACTTAGAAGCTTCTTCTGTGTTCTACTATGGTGCTTTTAGTGTCTCCGTATGGCGCAGCACGCGACATAGCTTTGCACACGATAAATATAACCGTTTCAGAGAGAAGAGCGGCCAATGTGACGATCTGGCTTTACGTCGATTCGATAACAAATGCCGAAAACGGACGGATTTCTCAGGTTTTTACTACATATGAACCCTTTTCATATTCTCCCGTGCAACGCGGCTGCTAGTCCTCCTTTCATGCAAAATCTTAAGGTCCTAGGTCATGTCCAAGCCACCAAAGCCGGCTAAAAGTCAATAATCGATAACCAAAACTTTAATTGGACTGCTTCTTACTGGCTATTGCTTCAACTTAGAAGTTCTTCTGTGTTCTACTATGGTGCTTTTAGTGTCTCCGCATACCCCAGCACGCGACATAGCTTTGCAGACGATAAATGTAACCGTCTCAGAGATAAAAGCGGCCAATGTGACGATCTGGCTTTAAGTCGATTCGATAACAAATGACGAAAACGGACGGATTTATCAGGTTTTTACTACATATGAAACCTTTTCTCATTCTCCCGTGCAACGCGGCTGCTAGTCCTCCTTTCATGCAAAATCTTAAGGTTCCACCTCATGTCCAAGGCAACAAAGCCGGCAAAATATCAATAATCGATAACCAAAACTTGAATTGTACTGCTTCTTCCTGGCGATTCCTCCAACTTTGAAGCTTCTTCTGTGTTCTACTATGGTGCTTTTAGAGTCTCCGCATACCGCAGCACGCGACATAGCTTTGCAGACGATAAATGTAACCGTCTCAGAGAGAAAAGCGGCCAATGTAACGATCTGGCTTTAAGTCGATTCGATAACAAATGACGAAAACGGACGGATTTCTTAGGTTTTTACTTTTCACATTCTCCCGTGCAGCACGGCTGCAAGTCCTCCTTTCATGCAAAATTTTAAGGTCCTAAGTCATGTCCAAGCCACCAAAGCCGGCTAAAAATCAATAATCGATTACCAAAACTTGAATGGTACTGCTTCTTACTGACTATTGCTTCAACATAGAAGCTTCTTATGTGTTCTACTATGGTGCTTTTAGTGTCTCCGCATACCGCAGCACGCGACATAGCTTTGCAGACGATAAATGTAACCGTCTCAGAGAGAAAAGCGGCCAATGTGAAGATCTGGCTTTAAGTCGATTCGATAACAAATGACGAAAACGGACGGATTTCTCAGGTTTTTACTACATATGAACACTTTTCACATTCTCCCGTGCAACTCGGCTGCTAATCCTCTTTTCATGCAGAATCTTAATGTGCCACCCCATGTCCAAGGCACAAAAGCCGCCTAAAAATCAATAATCGATAACCAAAACTTGAATTGTAATGCTTATTACTGGCTATTTCTTCAACTTAGAAGCTTCTTTTGTGTTCTACTATGGTGCTTTTAGAGTCTCCGCATACCGCAGCACGCGACATAGCTTTGCAGACGATAAATGTAACCGATTCGGAGAGAAGAGCGGCCAATGTGACGATCTGGCTTTAAGTCGATTCGATAACAAATGACGAAAACGGACGGATTTGTCAGGTTTTTACTACATATGAACGCTTTTCACATTCTCCCGTGCAACACGGCTGAAAGTCCTCTTTTCATGCAAAATTTTAAGGTCCTAGGTCATGTCCAAGCCACCAAAGCCGGCTAAAAATCAATAATCGATAACCAAAACTTGAATTGTACTGCTTCTTACTGACTATTGCTTCAACTTAGAAGCTTCTTCTGTGTTCTACTATGGTGCTTTTAGTGTCTCCGCATACCGCAGCACGCGACATAGCTTTGCAGACGATATATGTAACCGTCTCAGAGAGAAAAGCGGCCAATGTGACGATCTGGCTTTAAGTCGATTCGATAACAAATGACGAAAACGGAAGGATTTCTCAGGTTTTTACTACATATGAACACTTTTCACATTCTCCCGTGCAACACGGCTGAAAGTCCTCCTTTCATGCAAAATTTTAAGGTCCTAGGTCATGTCCAAGCCACCAAAGCCGGCTAAAAATCAATAATCGATAACCAAAACTTGAATTGTACTGCTTCTTACTGACTATTGCTTCAACATAGAAGCTTCTTATGTGTTCTACTATGGTGCTTTTAGTGTCTCCGCATACCGCAGCACGCGACATAGCTTTGCAGATGATAAATGTAACCGTCTCTGAGAGAAAAGCGGCCAATGGGACGATCTGGCTTTAAGTCGATTCGATAACAAATGACGAAAACGGACGGATTTCTCAGTTTTTTTTTACATATGAACACTTTTCACATTCTCCCGTGCAACACGGCTGCAAGTCCTCCTTTCAGGCAAAATCTTAAGGTCATAGGTCATGTCCAAGCCACCAAAGCCGGCTAAAAAGTGAATAATCGACGCCTAATACTTGTATTGTACTACTTCTTACTGGCTATTACTTCAACTTAGAAGCTTGTTCTGTGTTCTACTATGGTGCTTTTAGTGTCTCCGCAAACCGCAGCACGCGACATTGCTTTGCAGACGATAAAAGTAACCGTCTCAGAGAGAAAAGCGGCCAATGTGACGATCTAGCTTTACGTCGAATCGATAACAAATGACGAAAACGGACGGATTTCTCAGGTGTTTACTATATATGATCACTTTTCACATTCTCCCTTGCAACGCGGCTGCTAGTCCTCCTTTAATGCAAAATCTTAAGGTCTTAGGTCATGTCCAAGCCACCAAAGCCGGCTAAAAAGTGAATAATCGACAACTAAAACTTCAATTGTACTACTTCTTACTGGCTATTACTTCAACTTAGAAGTTCTTCTGTGTTCTACTATGGTGCTTTTAGTGCCTCCGCATACCGCAGCACGCGACATAGCTTTGCACACGATAAATGTAACCGATTCAGAGAGAAGAGCGGCCAATGTGACGATCTGGCTTGAAGTCGATTCCATAACAAATGACGAAAACGGACGGATATCTCATGTTTTTACTACATATGAACACTTTTCACATTCTCCCGTGCAACACGGCTGCAAGTCCTCCTCTCATGCAAAATATTAAGGTCCTAGGTCATGTCCAAGCCACCAAAGCCGGCTAAAAAGTGAGTAATCGACAACTAAAACTTGAATTGTACTACTTCTTACTGGCTATTACTTCAACTTAGAAGCTTCCTCTGTGTTCTACTATGGTGCATTTAGTGTCTATGCATACCGCAGCACGCGACATAGCTTTGCAGACGATAAATGTAATGGCCTCAGAGAGAAAAGCGGCCAATGTGACGATCTGGCTTTAAGCCGATTCGATAACAAATGACAATAACGGACGGATTTCTCGGGTTTTTACTACATATGAACCCTTTATCACATTCTCCCGTGCAACGCGGCTGCTAGTCCTCCTTTTGTGCGAAATCTTAACGTTCCACCTCATGTCCAAGGCACCAAAGCCCCCTAAAAATCAATAATCGATAACCAAAACTTGAATTGTACTGCTTCTTACTGGCTATTGCTTCAACTTAGAAGAATCTTCTGTGTTCTACTATGGTGCTTTTAGTGTCTCCGCATACCGCAGCACGCGACATAACTTTGCAGACGAAAAATGTAAACGTCTCAGAGAGAAAAGCGGCCAATGTGACGATCTGGCTTTAAGTCGATTCAATAACAAATGACGAAAACGGACGGATTTCTCAGGTTTTTACTACATATGAACCCTTTTCATATTCTCCCGTGCAACGCGGCTTCTAGTCCTACTTTCAGGCATAATCATAAGGTCCTAGGTCATGTCCAAGCCACCAAAGCCGGCTAAAAATCAATAATCGATAACCAAAACTTGAACTGTACTGCTTCTTACTGACTATTGCTTCAACTTAGAAGATTCTTATGTGTTCTACTATGGTTCTTTTAGAGTTCCCGCATACCGCAGCACGCGACATAGCTTTGCAGACTATAAATGTAACCGTCTCAGAGAGAAAAGCGGCCAATTTGACGATCTGGCTTTAAGTCGATTCGATAACAAATGACGAAAACGGACGGATTTATCAGGTTTTTACTACATATGAAACCTTTTCTCATTCTCCCGTGCAACGCGGCTGCTATTCCTCCTTTCATGCAAAATCTTAAGGTTCCGCCTCATGTCCAAGGCAACAAAGCCGGCAAAATATCACTAATCGATAACCAAAACTTGAATTGTACTGCTTCTTACTGGCGATTCCTCCAACTTAGAAGCTTCTTCTGTGTTCTACTATGGTGCTTTTAGAGTCTCCGCATACCGCAGCACGCGACATAGCTTTGCAGACGATAAATGTAACCGTCTCAGAGAGAAAAGCGGCCAATGTAACGATCTGGCTTTCAGTCGATTCGATAACAAATGACGAAAACGGACGGATTTCTCAGGTTTTTACTTTTCACCTTCTCCCGTGCAGCACGGCTGCAAGTCCTCCTTTCATGCAAAATTTTAAGGTCCTAGGTCATGTCCAAGCCACCAAAGCCGGCTAAAAATCAATAATCGATTACCAAAACTTGAATGGTACTGCTACTTACTGACTATTGCTTCAACATAGAAGCTTCTTATGTGTTCTACTATGGTGCTTTTAGTGTCTCCGCATACCGCAGCACGCGACATAGCTTTGCAGATGATAAATGTAACCGTCTCTGAGAGAAAAGCGGCCAATGGGACGATCTGGCTTTAAGTCGATTCGATAACAAATGACGAAAACGGACGGATTTCTCAGGTTTTTTTACATATGAACACTTTTCACATTCTCCCGTGCAACACGGCTGCAAGTCCTCCTTTCAGGCAAAATCTTAAGATCATAGGTCATGTCCAAGCCACCAAAGCCGGCTAAAAAGTGAATAATCGACGCCTAAAACTTGAATTGTACTACTTCTTACTGGCTATTACTTCAACTTAGAAGCTTCTTCTGTGTTCTACTATGGTCCTTTTAGTGTCTCCGCATACCGCAGCACGCGACATAGCTTTGCAGTCGATAAGTGTAACCGTCTCAAGGAGAAAAGCGGCCAATGTGACGATCTGGCTTTAAGTCGATTCGATAACAAATGACGAAAACGGACGGATTTCTCAGGTTTTTACTACATATGAACCCTTTTCACATACTCCCGTGCAACGCAGCTGCTAGTCCTCCTTTCATGCAATATCTTATGGTTCCACCTCATGTCCAAGGCACCAAAGCTGGCTAAAAATCAATAATCGATAACCAAAACTTGAATTGTACTGCTTGTTAAGGCTATTGCTTCAACTTAGAAGCTTCTTCTGTGTTCTACTATGGTGCTTTTAGTGTCTCCGCATACCGCAGCACGCGACATTGCTTTGCAGACGATAAAAGTAACCGTCTCAGAAAGAAAAGCGGCCAATGTGACGATCTGGCTTTAAGTCGATCGATAACAAATGACGAAAACGGACTCATTTCTCAGGTGTTTACTATATATGATCACTTTTCACATTCTCCCTTGCAACGCGGCTGCTAGTCCTCCTTTCATGCAAAATCTTAAGGTCTTAGGTCATGTCCAAGCCACCAAAGCCGGCTAAAAAGTGAATAATCGACAACTAAAACTCCAATTGTACTACTTCTTACTGGCTATTAGTTCAACTTAGAAGTTCTTCTGTGTTCTACTATGGTGCTTTTAGTGCCTCCGCATACCGCAGCACCCGACATAGCTTTGCACACGATAAATGTAACCGATTCAGAGAGAAGAGCGCCCAATGTGACGATCTGGCTTGAAGTCGATTCCATAACAAATGACGAAAACGGACGGATTTCTCAGGTTTTTACTACATATGAACCCTTTTCACATTCTCCCGTGCAACGCGGCTGCTAGTCCTCCTTTCATGCAAAATCTTAAGATTCCACCTTATGTCCAAGGCACCAAAGCCGGCCAAAAGTCAATAATCGATAAACAAAACTTGAATTGTTCTGCTTCTTACTGCCTATTGCTTCAACTTAGAAGCTTCTTCTGTGTTCTGCTATGGTGCTTTTAGTGTCTCCGCATACCGCAGCACGCGACATAGCTTTGCAGACGAAAAATGTAACCGTCTCAGAGAGAAAAGCGGCCAATGTGACGATCTGGCTTGATGTCGATTCGATAACAAATGACGAAAACGGACGGATTTCTCAGGTTTTTACTACATATGAACCCTTTTCATATTCTCCCGTGCAACGCGGCTTCTAGTCCTCCTTTCAGGCAAAATCTTAAGGTCCTAGGTCATGTCCAAGCCACCAAAGCCGGGTAAAAATCAATAATTGATAACCAAAAATTGAATTGTACTGCTTCTTACTGACTATTGCTTCAACTTAGAAGCTTCTTATGTGTTCTACTATGGTGCTTTTAGAGTTTCCGCATACCGCAGCAGGCGACATAGCTTTGCAGACTATAAATGTAACCGTCTCAGAGAGAAAAGCGGCCAATGTGACGATCTGGCTTTAAGTCGAATCGATAACAAATGACGATAACCGACGGATTTCTCAGGTGTTTTCTATATATGTACACTTTTCACATTCTCCCGTGCAACGCGGCTGCTAGTCCTCCTTTCATGCAAAATCTTAAGGTCCTAAGTCATATCCAAGCCACCAAAGCCGGCTAAAATGTGAATAATCGACAACTAAAACTTGAATTGTACTACTTCTTACTGGCTATTGCTTCAACTTAGAAGCTTCTTCTGTGTTCTACTATGGTGCTTTTAGTGTCTCCGCATACCGCAGCACGCGACATTGCTTTGCAGACGATAAAAGTAACCGTCTCGGAGAGAAAAGCGGCCAATGTGACGATCTGGCTTTAAGTCGAATCGATAACAAATGACGAAAACGGACGGATTTCTCAGTTTTTTTTTACATATGAACACTTTTCACATTCTCCCGTGCAACACGGCTGCAAGTCCTCCTTTCAGGCAAAATCTTAAGGTCATAGGTCATGTCCAAGCCACCAAAGCCGGCTAAAAAGTGAATAATCGACGCCTAATACTTGTATTGTACTACTTCTTACTGGCTATTACTTCAACTTAGAAGCTTGTTCTGTGTTCTACTATGGTGCTTTTAGTGTCTCCGCAAACCGCAGCACGCGACATTGCTTTGCAGACGATAAAAGTAACCGTCTCAGAGAGAAAAGCGGCCAATGTGACGATCTAGCTTTACGTCGAATCGATAACAAATGACGAAAACGGACGGATTTCTCAGGTGTTTACTATATATGATCACTTTTCACATTCTCCCTTGCAACGCGGCTGCTAGTCCTCCTTTAATGCAAAATCTTAAGGTCTTAGGTCATGTCCAAGCCACCAAAGCCGGCTAAAAAGTGAATAATCGACAACTAAAACTTCAATTGTACTACTTCTTACTGGCTATTACTTCAACTTAGAAGTTCTTCTGTGTTCTACTATGGTGCTTTTAGTGCCTCCGCATACCGCAGCAAGCGACATAGCTTTGCACACGATAAATGTAACCGATTCAGAGAGAAGAGCGGCCAATGTGACGATCTGGCTTGAAGTCGATTCCATAACAAATGACGAAAACGGACGGATATCTCATGTTTTTACTACATATGAACACTTTTCACATTCTCCCGTGCAACACGGCTGCAAGTCCTCCTTTCATGCAAAATATTAAGGTCCTAGGTCATGTCCAAGCCACCAAAGCCGGCTAAAAAGTGAGTAATCGACAACTAAAACTTGAATTGTACTACTTCTTACTGGCTATTACTTCAACTTAGAAGCTTCCTCTGTGTTCTACTATGGTGCATTTAGTGTCTATGCATACCGCAGCACGCGACATAGCTTTGCAGACGATAAATGTAATGGCCTCAGAGAGAAAAGCGGCCAATGTGACGATCTGGCTTTAAGCCGATTCGATAACAAATGACAATAACGGACGGATTTCTCGGGTTTTTACTACATATGAACCCTTTATCACATTCTCCCGTGCAACGCGGCTGCTAGTCCTCCTTTTGTGCGAAATCTTAACGTTCCACCTCATGTCCAAGGCACCAAAGCCCCCTAAAAATCAATAATCGATAACCAAAACTTGAATTGTACTGCTTCTTACTGGCTATTGCTTCAACTTAGAAGAATCTTCTGTGTTCTACTATGGTGCTTTTAGTGTCTCCGCATACCGCAGCACGCGACATAACTTTGCAGACGAAAAATGTAAACGTCTCAGAGAGAAAAGCGGCCAATGTGACGATCTGGCTTTAAGTCGATTCAATAACAAATGACGAAAACGGACGGAGTTCTCAGGTTTTTACTACATATGAACCCTTTTCATATTCTCCCGTGCAACGCGGCTTCTAGTCCTACTTTCAGGCATAATCATAAGGTCCTAGGTCATGTCCAAGCCACCAAAGCCGGCTAAAAATCAATAATCGATAACCAAAACTTGAACTGTACTGCTTCTTACTGACTATTGCTTCAACTTAGAAGATTCTTATGTGTTCTACTATGGTTCTTTTAGAGTTCCCGCATACCGCAGCACGCGACATAGCTTTGCAGACTATAAATGTAACCGTCTCAGAGAGAAAAGCGGCCAATTTGACGATCTGGCTTTAAGTCGATTCGATAACAAATGACGAAAACGGACGGATTTATCAGGTTTTTACTACATATGAAACCTTTTCTCATTCTCCCGTGCAACGCGGCTGCTATTCCTCCTTTCATGCAAAATCTTAAGGTTCCGCCTCATGTCCAAGGCAACAAAGCCGGCAAAATATCACTAATCGATAACCAAAACTTGAATTGTACTGCTTCTTACTGGCGATTCCTCCAACTTAGAAGCTTCTTCTGTGTTCTACTATGGTGCTTTTAGAGTCTCCGCATACCGCAGCACGCGACATAGCTTTGCAGACGATAAATGTAACCGTCTCAGAGAGAAAAGCGGCCAATGTAACGATCTGGCTTTCAGTCGATTCGATAACAAATGACGAAAACGGACGGATTTCTCAGGTTTTTACTTTTCACATTCTCCCGTGCAGCACGGCTGCAAGTCCTCCTTTCATGCAAAATTTTAAGGTCCTAGGTCATGTCCAAGCCACCAAAGCCGGCTAAAAATCAATAATCGATTACCAAAACTTGAATGGTACTGCTACTTACTGACTATTGCTTCAACATAGAAGCTTCTTATGTGTTCTACTATGGTGCTTTTAGTGTCTCCGCATACCGCAGCACGCGACATAGCTTTGCAGATGATAAATGTAACCGTCTCTGAGAGAAAAGCGGCCAATGGGACGATCTGGCTTTAAGTCGATTCGATAACAAATGACGAAAACGGACGGATTTCTCAGGTTTTTTTACATATGAACACTTTTCACATTCTCCCGTGCAACACGGCTGCAAGTCCTCCTTTCAGGCAAAATCTTAAGATCATAGGTCATGTCCAAGCCACCAAAGCCGGCTAAAAAGTGAATAATCGACGCCTAAAACTTGAATTGTACTACTTCTTACTGGCTATTACTTCAACTTAGAAGCTTCTTCTGTGTTCTACTATGGTCCTTTTAGTGTCTCCGCATACCGCAGCACGCGACATAGCTTTGCAGTCGATAAGTGGAACCGTCTCAAGGAGAAAAGCGGCCAATGTGACGATCTGGCTTTAAGTCGATTCGATAACAAATGACGAAAACGGACGGATTTCTCAGGTTTTTACTACATATGAACCCTTTTCACATACTCCCGTGCAACGCAGCTGCTAGTCCTCCTTTCATGCAATATCTTATGGTTCCACCTCATGTCCAAGGCACCAAAGCTGGCTAAAAATCAATAATCGATAACCAAAACTTGAATTGTACTGCTTGTTAAGGCTATTGCTTCAACTTAGAAGCTTCTTCTGTGTTCTACTATGGTGCTTTTAGTGTCTCCGCATACCGCAGCACGCGACATTGCTTTGCAGACGATAAAAGTAACCGTCTCAGAAAGAAAAGCGGCCAATGTGACGATCTGGCTTTAAGTCGATCGATAACAAATGACGAAAACGGACTCATTTCTCAGGTGTTTACTATATATGATCACTTTTCACATTCTCCCTTGCAACGCGGCTGCTAGTCCTCCTTTCATGCAAAATCTTAAGGTCTTAGGTCATGTCCAAGCCACCAAAGCCGGCTAAAAAGTGAATAATCGACAACTAAAACTCCAATTGTACTACTTCTTACTGGCTATTAGTTCAACTTAGAAGTTCTTCTGTGTTCTACTATGGTGCTTTTAGTGCCTCCGCATACCGCAGCACCCGACATAGCTTTGCACACGATAAATGTAACCGATTCAGAGAGAAGAGCGGCCAATGTGACGATCTGGCTTGAAGTCGATTCCATAACAAATGACGAAAACGGACGGATTTCTCAGGTTTTTACTACATATGAACCCTTTTCACATTCTCCCGTGCAACGCGGCTGCTAGTCCTCCTTTCATGCAAAATCTTAAGATTCCACCTTATGTCCAAGGCACCAAAGCCGGCCAAAAGTCAATAATCGATAAACAAAACTTGAATTGTTCTGCTTCTTACTGCCTATTGCTTCAACTTAGAAGCTTCTTCTGTGTTCTACTATGGTGCTTTTAGTGTCTCCGCATACCGCAGCACGCGACATAGCTTTGCAGACGAAAAATGTAACCGTCTCAGAGAGAAAAGCGGCCAATGTGACGATCTGGCTTGATGTCGATTCGATAACAAATGACGAAAACGGACGGATTTCTCAGGTTTTTACTACATATGAACCCTTTTCATATTCTCCCGTGCAACGCGGCTTCTAGTCCTCCTTTCAGGCAAAATCTTAAGGTCCTAGGTCATGTCCAAGCCACCAAAGCCGGGTAAAAATCAATAATTGATAACCAAAAATTGAATTGTACTGCTTCTTACTGACTATTGCTTCAACTTAGAAGCTTCTTATGTGTTCTACTATGGTGCTTTTAGAGTTTCCGCATACCGCAGCAGGCGACATAGCTTTGCAGACTATAAATGTAACCGTCTCAGAGAGAAAAGCGGCCAATGTGACGATCTGGCTTTAAGTCGAATCGATAACAAATGACGATAACCGACGGATTTCTCAGGTGTTTTCTATATATGTACACTTTTCACATTCTCCCGTGCAACGCGGCTGCTAGTCCTCCTTTCATGCAAAATCTTAAGGTCCTAAGTCATATCCAAGCCACCAAAGCCGGCTAAAATGTGAATAATCGACAACTAAAACTTGAATTGTACTACTTCTTACTGGCTATTGCTTCAACTTAGAAGCTTCTTCTGTGTTCTACTATGGTGCTTTTAGTGTCTCCGCATACCGCAGCACGCGACATTGCTTTGCAGACGATAAAAGTAACCGTCTCGGAGAGAAAAGCGGCCAATGTGACGATCTGGCTTTAAGTCGAATCGATAACAAATGACGAAAACGGACTCATTTCTCAGGTGTTTACTATATATGATCACTTTTCACATTCTCCCTTGCAACGCGGCTGCTAGTCCTCCTTTCATGCAAAATCTTAAGGTCTTAGGTCATGTCCAAGCCACCAAAGCCGGCTAAAAAGTGAATAATCGACAACTAAAACTCCAATTGTACTACTTCTTACTGGCTACTAGTTCAACTTAGAAGTTCTTCTGTGTTCTACTATGGTGCTTTTAGTGCCTCCGCATACCGCAGCACCCGACATAGCTTTGCACACGATAAATGTAACCGATTCAGAGAGAAGAGCGCCCAATGTGACGATCTGGCTTGAAGTCGATTCCATAACAAATGACGAAAACGGACGGATTTCTCAGGTTTTTACTACATATGAACCCTTTTCACATTCTCCCGTGCAACGTGGCTGCTAGTCCTCCTTTCATGCAAAATCTTAAGATTCCACCTTATGTCCAAGGCACCAAAGCCGGCCAAAAGTCAATAATCGATAACCAAAACTTGAATTGTTCTGCTTCTTACTGCCTATTGCTTCAACTTAGAAGCTTCTTCTGTGTTCTACTATGGTGCTTTTAGTGTCTCCGCATACCGCAGCACGCGACATAGCTTTGCAGACGAAAAATGTAACCGTCTCAGAGAGAAAAGCGGCCAATGTGACGATCTGGTTTTATGTCGATTCGATAACAAATGACGAAAACGGACGGATTTCTCAGGTTTTTACTACATATGAACCCTTTTCATATTCTCCCGTGCAACGCGGCTTCTAGTCCTCCTTTCAGGCAAAATCTTAAGGTCCTAGGTCATGTCCAAGCCACCAAAGCCGGGTAAAAAGTGAATAATCGACAACTAAAACTTCAATTGTACTACTTCTTACTGGCTATTACTTCAACTTAGAAGCTTCTTCTGTGTTCTACTATGGTGCTTTTAGTGTCTCCGTATGGCGCAGCACGCGACATAGCTTTGCACACGATAAATATAACCGTTTCAGAGAGAAAAGCGGCCAATGTGACGATCTGGCTTTAAGTCGATTCGATAACAAATGACGATAACGGACGGATTTCTCAGGTTTTTACTACATATGAACCCTTTTCACATTCTCCCGTGCAACGCGGCTGCTAGTCCTCCTATAATGCAAAATCTTAAGATTCCACCTTATGTCCAAGGCACCAAAGACGGCCAAGGTTCAATAATCGATAACCAAAACTTGATTTGGACTGCTTCTTACTGGCTATTGGTTCAACTTAGAAGCTTCTTCTGTGTTCTACTATGGTGCTTTTAGTGTCTCCGCATACCGCAGCACGCGACATAGCTTTGCAGACGATAAATGTAACCGACTCAGAGAGAAGAGCGGCCAATGTGACGATCTGGCTTTAAGTCGTTTCGATAACAAATGACGAAAACGGACGGATATCTCAGGTTTTTACTACATATGAACCCTTTTCACATTCTCCCGTGCAACGCGGCTGCTAGTCCTCCTTTCATGCAAAATCTTAAGATTCCACCTTATGTCCAAGGCACCAAAGCCGGCCAAAAATCAATAATCGATAACCAAAACTTGAATTGTACTGCTTCTTACTGGCTATTGCTTCAACTTAAAAGCTTCTTCTGTGTTCTACTATGGTGCTTTTAGTGTCTCCGCATACCGCAGCACGCGACATAGCTTTGCAGACGAAAAATGTAACCGTCTCAGAGAGAAAAGCGGCCAATGTGACGATCTGGCTTTATTTCGATTCGATAACAAATGACGAAAACGGACGGATTTCTCAGGTTGTTACTACATATGAACCCCTTTCATATTCTCCCGTGCAACGCGGCTTCTAGTCCTCCTTTCAGGCAAAATCTTAAGGTCCTAGGTCATGTAAAAGCCACCAAAGCTGGCTAAAAATCAATAATCGATAACCAAAACTTGAATTGTACTGCTTCTTACTGACTATTGCTTCAACTTAGATGCTTCTTATATGTTCTACTATGGTGCTTTTAGAGTTTCCGCATACCGCAGCAGGCGACATAGCTTAGCAGACTGTAAATGTAACCGTCTCAGAGAGAAAAGCGGCCAATGTGACGATCTGGCTTTAAGTCGATTCGATAACAAATGACGAAAACGGACGGATTTCTCAGGTTTTTACTACATATGAAACCTTTTCTCATTATCCCGTGCAACGCGGCTGCTAGTCCTCCTTTCATGCAAAATCTTAAAGTTCCACCTCATGTCCAAAGCACCAAAGCCGACTAAAAATCAATAATCGATGACCAAAACTTGAATTGTACTGCTTCTTACTGGCGATTCCTTCAACTTAGAAGCTTCTTCTGTGTTCTACTATGGTGCTTTTAGAGTCTCCGCATACCGCAGCACGCGACATAGCTTTGCAGACGATAAATGTAACCGTCTCAGAGAGAAAAGCGGCCAATGTGACGATCTGGCTTTAAGTCGATTCGATAACAAATGACGAAAACGGACGGATTTCTCAGGTTTTTACTACATATGAACCCTTTTCACATTCTCCCGTGCAACGCGGCTGCTAGTCCTCCTTTCATGCAAAATCTTAAGGTCCTAGGTCATGTCCAAGCCACCAAAGCCGGCTAACGAGTGAATAATCGGCAACTAAAACTTGAATTCTACTACTTCTTACTGGCTATTGCTTCAACTTAGAAGCATCTTCTGTGTTCTACTATGGTGCTTTTAGTGTCTTCGCATACCGCAGCACGCGACATAGCTTTGCAGACGATAAATGTAACCGTGTCAGAGAGAAAAGCGGCCAATGTGACGATCTGGCTTTAAGTCGATTCGATAACAAATGACGAAAACGGACGGATTTCTCAGGTTTTTACTACATATGAACCCTTTTCACATTCTCCCATGCAACGCGGCTGCTAGTCCTCCTTTCATGCAAAATCTTAAGGTCCTATGTCGTGTACAAGCCACCAAAGCCGGGTAAAAGTCAATAATCGATAACCAAAACTTGAATTGTAATGCTTCTTACTGACTATTGCTTCAACTTAGAAGCTTCTTATGTCTTCTACTATGGTGCTTTTAGTGTTTCCGCATACCGCAGAACGCGACATAGCTTTGCAGACTATAAATGTAACCGTCTCAGAGAGAAAAGCGGCCAATGTGACGATCTGGCTTTAAGTCGAATCGATAACAAATGACGAAAACGGACGGATTTCTCAGGTGTTAACTATATATGAACACTTTTCACATTCTCCCGTGCAACGGGGCTGCTAGTCCTCCTTTCATGCTAAATCCTAAAGTCCTAGGTCATGTCCAAGCCACCAAAGCCGGCTAAAAAGTGAATAATCGACAACTAAAACTTCAATTGTACTACTTCTTACTGGCTATTACTTCAACTTAGAAGCTTCTTCTGTGTTCTACTATGGTGCTTTTAGTGTCTCCGTATGGCGCAGCACGCGACATAGCTTTGCACACGATAAATATAACCGTTTCAGAGAGAAGAGCGGCCAATGTGACGATCTGGCTTTACGTCGATTCGATAACAAATGCCGAAAACGGACGGATTTCTCAGGTTTTTACTACATATGAACCCTTTTCATATTCTCCCGTGCAACGCGGCTGCTAGTCGTCCTTTCATGCAAAATCTTAAGGTCCTAGGTCATGTCCAAGCCACCAAAGCCGGCTAAAAGTCAATAATCGATAACCAAAACTTTAATTGGACTGCTTCTTACTGGCTATTGCTTCAACTTAGAAGTTCTTCTGTGTTCTACTATGGTGCTTATAGTGTCTCCGCATACCCCAGCACGCGACATAGCTTTGCAGACGATAAATGTAACCGTCTCAGAGATAAAAGCGGCCAATGTGACGATCTGGCTTTAAGTCGATTCGATAACAAATGACGAAAACGGACGGATTTCTCAGGTTTTTGCTAAATATGAAAACTTTTCACATTCTCCCGTGCAACGCGGCTGCTAGTCCTCCTTTCATGCTAAATCTTAAGGTCCTAGGTCATGTCGTAGCCACCAAAGCCGGCTAAAAAGTGAACAATCTACAACTAAAACTTGAATTGTACTACCTCTTACTGGCTATTACTTCAACTTAGAAGCTTCTTCTGTGTTCTACTATGGTGCTTTTAGAGTCTCCGCATACCGCATCACGCGACATAGCTTTGCAGACGATATATGTAACCGTCTCAGAGAGAAAAGCGGCCAATGTGACGATCTGGCTTTAAGTCGATTCGATAACAAATGACGATAACGGACGGATTTCTCAGGTTTTTACTACATATGAACCCTTTTCACATACTCCCGTGCAACGCGGCTGCTAGTCCTCCTTTCATGCAAAATCTTAAGGTCCTAGGTCATGTCCAAGCCACCGAAGCCGTCTAAAGAGTGAATAATCGACAACTAAAACTTGAATTCTACTACATCTTACTGGCTATTGCCTCAACTTAGAAGCTTCTTCTGTGTTCTACTATGGTGCATTTAGTGTCTCAGCATACCGCAGCACGCGACATCGCTTTGCAGACGATAAATGTAACCGATTCAGAGAGAAGAGCGGCCAATGTGACGATCTGGCTTTAAGTCGATTCGATAAAAAATGACGGAAACGGACGGATTTCTCAGGTTTTTACTACATATGAACCATTTTCACATTCTCCCGTGCAACGCGGCTGCTAGTCCTCCTATAATGCAAAATCTTAAGATTCCACCTTATGTCCAAGGCACCAAAGACGGCCAAAGTTCAATAATCGATAACCAAAACTTGATTTGGACTGCTTCTTACTGGCTATTGGTTCAACTTAGAAGCTTCTTCTGTGTTCTACTATGGTGCTTTTAGTGTCTCCGCATACCGCAGCACGCGACATAGCTTTGCAGACGATAAATGTAACCGACTCAGAGAGAAGAGCGGCCAATGTGACGATCTGGCTTTAAGTCGTTTCGATAACAAATGACGAAAACGGACGGATATCTCAGGTTTTTACTACATATGAACCCTTTTCACATTCTCCCGTGCAACGCGGCTGCTAGTCCTCCTTTCATGCAAAATCTTGAGATTCCACCTTATGTCCAAGGCACCAAAGCCGGCCAAAAATCAATAATCGATAACCAAAACTTGAATTGTACTGCTTCTTACTGGCTATTGCTTCAACTTAGAAGCTTCTTCTGTGTTCTACTATGGTGCTTTTAGTGTCTCCGCATACCGCAGCACGCGACATAGCTTTGCAGACGAAAAATGTAACCGTCTCAGAGAGAAAAGCGGCCAATGTGACGATCTGGCTTTATTTCGATTCGATAACTAATGACGAAAACGGACGGATTTCTCAGGTTGTTACTACATATGAACCCCTTTCATATTCTCCCGTGCAACGCGGCTTCTAGTCCTCCTTTCAGGCAAAATCTTAAGGTCCTAGGTCATGTAAAAGCAACCAAAGCTGGCTAAAAATCAATAATCGATAACCAAAACTTGAATTGTACTGCTTCTTACTGACTATTGCTTCAACTTAGAAGCTTCTTATATGTTCTACTATGGTGCTTTTAGAGTTTCCGCATACCGCAGCAGGCGACATAGCTTAGCAGACTATAAATGTAACCGTCTCAGAGAGAAAAGCGGCCAATGTGACGATCTGGCTTTAAGTCGATTCGATAACAAATGACGAAAACGGACGGATTTCTCAGGTTTTTACTACATATGAAACCTTTTCTCATTCTCCCGTGCAACGCGGCTGCTAGTCCTCCTTTCAAGCAATATCTTAAGATTCCACCTTATGTCCAAGACACCAAAGCCCCCTAAAAATCAATAATCGATAACCAAAACTTGAATTGTACTGCTTCTTACTGGCTATTGCTTCAACTTAGAAGTTCTTCTGTGTTCTACTATGGTGCTTTTAGTGTCTCCGCATACCGCAGCACGCCACATAGCTTTGCAGACGAAAAATGTAACCGTCTCAGAGAGAAAAGCGGCCAATGTGACGATCTGGCTTTAAGTCGATTCGATAACAAATGACGAAAACGGACGGATTTCTCAGGTGTTTACTATATATGAACACTTTTCACATTCTGCCGTGCAACGGGGCTGCTAGTCCTCCTTTCATGCAAAATCCTAAGGTTCTAGGTCATGTCCAAGCCACCAAAGCCGGCTAAAAAGTGAATAATCGACAACTAAAACTTCAATTGTACTACTTCTTACTGGCTATTACTTCAACATAGAAGCTTCTTCTGTGTTCTACTATGGTGCTTTTAGTGTCTCCGCATGCCGCAGCACGCGACATAGCTTTGCACACGATAAATGTAACCGTTTTAGAGAGAAGAGCGGCCAATTTGACGATCTGGCTTTACGTCGATTCGATAACAAATGCCGAAAACGGACGGATTTCTCAGGTTTTTACTACATATGAACCCTTTTCATATTCTCCCGTGCAACGCGGCTGCTAGTCCACCTTTCATGCAAAATCTTAAGGTCCTAGGTCATGTCCAAGCCACCAAAGCCGGCTAAAAAGTGAACAATCTACAACAAAAACGTGAATTGGACTGCTTCTTACTGGCTATTGCTTCAACTTAGAAGCTTCTTCTGTGTTCTACTATGGTGCTTTTAGAGTCTCCGCATACCGCAGCACGCGACATAGCTTTTGCAGACGATAAATGCAACCGATTCAGAGAGAAGAGCGGCCAATGTGACGATCTGGCTTTAAGTCGATTCGATAACAAATGACGAAAACGGACGGATTTCTCAGGTTTTTACTACATATGAACACTTTTCACATTTTCCCGTGCAACGCGGCTGCTAGTCCTCCTTTCATGCAAAATCGTAAGGTCCTAGGTCATGTCCAAGCCACCAAAGCCGGCTAAAAAGTGAACAATCGACAACTAAAACTTGAATTGTACTACTTCTTACTGGCTATTACTTCAACTTAGAAGCTTCTTCTGTATTCCACTATGGTGCTTTTAGAGTCTCTGCATACCGCAGCAGGCGACATAGCTTTGCAGACGATAAATGTAACCGTCTCATAGAGAAAAGCGGCCAATGTGACTATCTGGCTTTAAGTCGATTCGATAACAAATGACGATAACGGGCGGATTTCTCTGGTTTTTACTACATATGAACCCTTTTCACATACTCCCATGCAACGCGGCTGCTAGTCCTCCTTTCATGCAAAATCTTAAGGTCCTAGGTCGTGTCCAAGCCACCAAAGCCGGCTAAAGAGTGAATAATCGACAACTAAAACTTGAATTCTACTACATCTTACTGGCTATTGCTTCAACTTAGAAGCTTCTTCTGTGTTATACTATGGTGCTTTTAGTGTCTCAGCATACCGCAGCACGCGACATAGCTTTGCAGACGATAAATGTAACCGATTCAGAGAGAAGAGCGGCCAATGTTACGATCTGGCTTTGAGTCGATTCGATAACAAATGACGAAAACGGACGGATTTCTCCGGTTTTTACTACATATGAACCCTTTTCACATTCTCCCGTGCAACGCGGCTGCTAGTCCTCCTTTCATGAGAAATCTTAAGATTCCACCTTATGTCCAAGGCACCAAAGCCGGCCAAAAATCAATAATCGATAACCAAAACTTGAATTGGACTGCTTCTTACTGGCTATTGCTTCAACTTCGAAGCTTCTTCTGTGTTCTACTATGGTGCTTTTAGTGTCTCCGCATACCGCAGAACGCGACATAGCTTTGCAGACTATAAATGTAACCGTCTCAGAGAGAAAAGCGGCCAATGTGACGATCTGGCTTTAAGTCGATTCGATAACAAATGACGAAAACGGACGGATTTCTCAGGTTTTTACTACATATGAACACTTTTCACATTCTCCCGTGCAACGCGGCTGCTAGTCCTCCTTTCATGCAAAATGTTAAGGTTCCACCTCATGTCCAACGCACCAAAGCCGGCTAAAAATCAATAATCGATAACCAAAACTTGAATTGTACTGCTTCTTACTGGCTATTGCTTCAACTTAGAAGCTTCTTCTGTGTTCTACTATGGTGCTTTTAGTGTCTCCTCATACCGCAGCACGCGACATAGCTTTGCAGACGATAAATGTAACCGATTCAGAAAGAAGCGTGCCCAATGTGACGACCTGGCTTTAAGTCGATTCGGTAACATATGACGAAAACGGACGGATTTCTCAGGTTTTTACTTCTCTCATTCTCCCGTGCAACGGGACTGCTAGTCCTCCTTTCATGCAAAATCTTAAGGTTCCACCTCATGTCCAAGGCACCAAAGCCGTCTAAAAATCAGTAATCGATAACCAAAACGTGAATTGTACTGCTTCTTACTGGCTATTGCTTCAACTTAGAAGATTCTTCTGGGTTCTACTATGGTGCCTTTAGTGTCTCCGCATACTGCAGCACGCGACATAGCTTTGCTGACGATAAATGTAACCGTCTCAGAGAGAAAAGCGGCCAATGTGACGATCTGGCTTTAAGTCGATTCGATAACAAATGACTAAAACGGACGGATTTCTCAGGTTTTTACTTCTCTCATTCTCCCGTGCAACGGGACTGCTAGTCCTCCTTTCATGCAAAATCTTAAGGTTCCACCTCATGTCCAAGGCACCAAAGCCGTCTAAAAATCAGTAATCGATAACCAAAACGTGAATTGTACTGCTTCTTACTGGCTATTGCTTCAACTTAGAAGATTCTTCTGGGTTCTACTATGGTGCCTTTAGAGTCTCCGCATACTGCAGCACGCGACATACCTTTGCAGACGAAAAATGTAACCGTCTCAGAGAGAAAAGCGGCCAATGTGACGATCTGGCTCTAAGTCGATTCGATAACAAATGACGAAAACGGACGGATTTCTCAGCTTTTTACTACATAAGAACACTTTTCACATTCTCCCGTGCAACGCGGCTGCTAGTCCTCCTTTCATGCAAAATCTTAAGGTCCTAGGTCATATCCAAGCCACAAAAGCCGACTAAAAAGTGAATAATCGACAACTAAAACTTGAATTGAACTACTTCTTACTGGCTATTGCTTCAACTTAGAAGCTTCTTCTGTGTTCTACTATGGTGCTTTTAGTGTCTCTGCATACCGCAGCAGGCGACATAGCTTTGCAGACGATAAATGTAACCGTCTCATAGAGAAAAGCGGCCAAAGTGACGATCTGGCTTTAAGTTGATTCGATAACAAATGACGATAACGGACGGATTTCTCAGGTTTTTACTACATATGAACCCTTTACACATTCTCCCGTGCAACGCGGCTGCTAGTCCTCCTTTCATGCAAAATGTTAAGGTCCTAGGTCATGTCCAAGCCACCAAAGCCGGCTAAAGAGTGAATATTCGACAACTAAAACTTGAATTGTACTACTTCTTACTGGCTATTGCTTCAACTTAGAAGCTTCTTCTGTGTTCTACTATGGTGCTTTTAGTGTCTCCGCATACCGCAGCACGCGACATAGCTTTGCAGGCGATAAATGTAACCGTCTCAGAGAGAAAAGCAGCCAATGTGACGATCTGGCTTTAAGTCGATTCGATAACAAATGACGAAAACGGACGGATTTCTCAGGTTTTTACTACATATGAACACTTTTCACATTCTCCCGTGCAACGCGGCTGCTAGTCCTCCTTTCATGCAAAATGTTAAGGTTCCACCTCATGTCCAACGCACCAAAGCCGGCTAAAAATCAATAATCGATAACCAAAACTTGAATTGTACTGCTTCTTACTGGCTATTGCTTCAACTTAGAAGCTTCTTCTGTGTTCTACTATGGTGCTTTTAGTGTCTCCTCATACCGCAGCACGCGACATAGCTTTGCAGACGATAAATGTAACCGATTCAGAAAGAAGCGTGCCCAATGTGACGACCTGGCTTTAAGTCGATTCGGTAACAAATGACGAAAACGGACGGATTTCTCAGGTTTTTACTTCTCTCATTCTCCCGTGCAACGGGACTGCTAGTCCTCCTTTCATGCAAAATCTTAAGGTTCCACCTCATGTCCAAGGCACCAAAGCCGTCTAAAAATCAGTAATCGATAACCAAAACGTGAATTGTACTGCTTCTTACTGGCTATTGCTTCAACTTAGAAGATTCTTCTGGGTTCTACTATGGTGCCTTTAGTGTCTCCGCATACTGCAGCACGCGACATAGCTTTGCTGACGATAAATGTAACCGTCTCAGAGAGAAAAGCGGCCAATGTGACGATCTGGCTTTAAGTCGATTCGATAACAAATGACTAAAACGGACGGATTTCTCAGGTTTTTACTTCTCTCATTCTCCCGTGCAACGGGACTGCTAGTCCTCCTTTCATGCAAAATCTTAAGGTTCCACCTCATGTCCAAGGCACCAAAGCCGTCTAAAAATCAGTAATCGATAACCAAAACGTGAATTGTACTGCTTCTTACTGGCTATTGCTTCAACTTAGAAGATTCTTCTGGGTTCTACTATGGTGCCTTTAGAGTCTCCGCATACTGCAGCACGCGACATACCTTTGCAGACGAAAAATGTAACCGTCTCAGAGAGAAAAGCGGCCAATGTGACGATCTGGCTCTAAGTCGATTCGATAACAAATGACGAAAACGGACGGATTTCTCAGCTTTTTACTACATAAGAACACTTTTCACATTCTCCCGTGCAACGCGGCTGCTAGTCCTCCTTTCATGCAAAATCTTAAGGTCCTAGGTCATATCCAAGCCACAAAAGCCGGCTAAAAAGTGAATAATCGACAACTAAAACTTGAATTGTACTACTTCTTACTGGCTATTGCTTCAACTTAGAAGCTTCTTCTGTGTTCTGTTATGGTGCTTTTAGTGTCCCCGCATACTGCAGCACGCGACATAGCTTTGCAGACGATAAATGTTACCGTTTCAGAGAGAAGAGCGGCCAATGTAACGGTCTGGCTTTAAATCGATTCGATAGCAAATGACGAAAATGTGCGGATTTATCAGGTTTTTACTACATATGAACACTTTTCACATTCTCCCGTGCAACGCCGCTGCTAGTCGTCCTTTCATGCAAAATCGTAAGGTCCTAGCCAATGTCCAAGGCACCACAGTCTTCTAAAAAGTCAATAATCGATAACTAAGACGTGAATTGTACTACTTCTTACTGGCTATTACATCAACATAGAAGCTTCTTCTGGGTTCTACTATGGTGCTTTTAGTGTCTCCGCATACCGCAGCACGCGACATAGCTTTGCAGACGATAAATGTAACCGTTTCAGACCGAAGAGCGGCCAATGTGACGATCTGGCTCTAAGTCGATATGATAACAAATGACGAAAACAGACGGATATCTCAGGTTTTTACTACATATGAACACATTTCACATTCTCCAGTGCAACGCGGGTGCTAGTCCTCCTTTCATGCAAAATCTTAAGGTCCTATTTCATATCCAAGCCACCAAATCCGGCTAAAAAGTGAATAATCCACAACTGAAACTTGAATTTTACTACTTCTTACTGGCTATTGCTTCAACTTAGAAGCTTCTTCTGTGTTCCAGTATGGTGCTTTTAGTGTCTCCGCATACCGCAAAACGCGACATAGCTTTGCAGACGATAAATGTAACAGTCTCAGAGAGAAAAGCGGCCAATGTGACGATCTGGCTTTAAGTCGATTCGATAACAAGTGACGAAAACGGACGGATTTATCAGGTTTGTACTACATATGAACACTTTTCACATTCTCCCGTGCAACGCGGCTGCTAGTCGCCCTTTCATGCAAAATCTTAAGGTCCTAGCTCATGGCCAAGGCACAAAAGCTGGCAAAAAGGTCAATAATCGATAACTAAAACTTGAATAGTACTACTTCTAA
The DNA here is from genome assembly GCF_023897955.1 of Schistocerca gregaria. NCBI lineage: Eukaryota > Metazoa > Arthropoda > Insecta > Orthoptera > Acrididae > Schistocerca > Schistocerca gregaria. Next base: position 1,404,014 of record NW_026061844.1, on the reverse strand, counting down.
CTTACTATTACATTCTCTTAGAAGCTTCTTCTGTGTTCTACTATGGTGCTTTTAGCGTCTCCGCATACCGCAGCACGCGACATAGCTTTACAGACGATAAATGTTACCGTTTCAGAGAGAAGAGCGGCCAATGTAACGGTCTGGCTTTAAATCGATTCGATAGCAAATGACGAAAACGTGGGGATTTATCAGGTTTTTACTATATATGAACACTTTTCACATACTCCCGTGCAACGCGGCTGCTAGTCGCCCTTTCATGCAAAATCTTAAGGTCCTAGCTCATGGCCAAGGCACCAATGCCGGCAAAAAAGTCAATAATCGATAACTAAAACTTGAATAGTACTACTTCTATCTTACTATTACATTCTCTTAGAAGCTTCTTCTGTGTTCTACTATGGTGCTTTAGGGGGCTCCGCATACCGCAGCACGCGACATAGCTTTGCAGACGATAAATGTAACCATTTCAGAGAGAAGAGCGTCCAATGTGACGATCTGGGTTTAAGTCGATTCGATAACAAATGACGAAAACGTACGGATTTCTCAAGTTTTTACTACATATGAAATCTTTTCACATTCTTCCGTGCAACGCGGCTGCTAGACCTTCTATCATGCAAAATCTTAAGATCATAGGTCATGTCCAAGCCACCAAAGCCGGCTAAAAAGTGAATAATCGAAAACAAAATCTTGAATTGTACTACTTCTTACTGGCTATTGCTTCGCCTTAGGAGCTTCTTCTGTGTTCTACTATTGTGCTTTTAGTGTCTCCGCATACCGCAGCACGCGACATAGCTTTGCAGACGATACATGTAACCGTTTCAGAGAGAAGAGCGGCCAATGTGACGATCTGGCTTAAAGTCGATTCGATAACAAATGACGAAAACGGACGGATTTATCTGGTTTGTACTACATATGAACACTTTTCACAGTCTCCCGTGCAACGCGGCTGCTAGTCGCCCTTTCATGCAAAATCTTAAGGTCCTAGCTCATGGCCAAAACACCAAAGCCGGCAAAAAAGTCAATAATCGATAACTAAAACTTGAATAGTACTACTTCTAACTTACTATTACATTCTCTTAGAAACTTCTTCTGTGTTCTAATATGGTGCTTTTAGTGTCTCCGCATACTGCAGCACGCGACATAGCTTTGCAGACGATAAATGTAACGGTTTCAGAGCGAAGAGCGGCCAATGTGACGATCTGGGTTTAAGTCGATTCGATAACAAATGACGAAAACGTACGGATTTCTCAAGTTTTTACTACATATGAATCTTTTCACATTCTTCCGTGCAACGTGGCTGCTAGACCTTCTATCATGCAAAATCTTAAGATCCTAGGTCATGTCCAAGCCACCAAAGCCGGCTAAAAAGTGAATAATCGAAAACAAAAACTTGAATTGTACTACTTCTTACTGGCTATTGCTTCGCCTTAGGAGCTTCTTCTGTGTTCTACTATTGTGCTTTTAGTGTCTCCGCATACCGCAGCACGCGACATAGCTTTGCAGACGATACATGTAACCGTTTCAGAGAGAAGAGCGGCCAATGTGACGATCTGGCTTAAAGTCGATTCGATAACAAATGACGAAAACGGACGGATTTATCTGGTTTGTACTACATATGAACACTTTTCACATTCTCCCGTGCAACGCGGCTGCTAGTCGCCCTTTCATGCAAAATCTTAAGGTCCTAGCTCATGGCCAAAACACCAAAGCCGGCAAAAAAGTCAATAATCGATAACTAAAACTTGAATAGTACTTCTTCTAACTTACTATTACATTCTCTTAGAAGCTTCTTCTGTGTTCTACTATGGTGCTTTTAGTGTCTCCGCATACCGCAGCACGCGACATAGCTTTGCAGACGATAAATGTTACCGTTTCAGAGAGAAGAGCGGCCAATGTAACGGTCTGGCTTTAAATCGATTCGATAACAAATGACGAAAACGTGCGGATTTATCAGGTTTTCTACTACATATGAACACTTTTCACATTCTCCCGTGGAACGCGGCTGCTAGTCGCCGTTTCATGCAAAATCGTAAAGTCCTAGGTCATGTCCAAGCCACCAAAGCCGGCTAAAAAGTGTATAATCGACAACTAAAACTTAAATTGTACTACTTCTTACTGGCTATTGCTTCGCCTTAGGAGCATCGTCTGTGTTCTACTATTGTACTTTTAGTGTCTCCACATACCGCAGCACGCGACATAGCTTTGCAGACGATAAATGTAACGGTTTCAGAGCGAAGAGCGGCCAATGTGACGATCTGGCTCGAAGTCGATATGATAACAAATGACGAAAACAGACGGATTTCTCAGGTTTTTACTACATATGAACACTTTTTACATTCTCCCGTGCAACGCGGCTGCTAGTCCTCCTTTCATGCAAAATCTTAAGGTCCTAGGTCATATCCAAGCCACCAAAGCCGGCTAAAAAGTGAATAATCGAGAACTAAAACTTGATTTGTACTACATCTTACTGGATATTACTTCAACTTAGAAGCTTCTTCTGCGTTCTACTATGGTGCTTTTAGTGTCTCCGCATACCGCAGCACGCGACATAGCTTTGCAGACGATAAATGTAACTGTCTCAGAGAGAAGAGCGGCCTTTGTGACGATCTGGCTCTAAGGCGATATGATAACAAATGACGAAAACAGACGGATTTCTCAGGTTTTTACTACATATGAACACTTTTCACATTCTCCCGTGCAACGCGGCTGCTAGTCGCCCTTTCATGCAAAATCTTAAGGTCCTAGCTCATGGCCAAGGCACAAAAGCTGGCAAAAAGGTCAATAATCGATAACTAAAACTTGAATAGTACTACTTCTAACTTACTATTACATTCTCTTAGAAGCTTCTTCTGTGTTCTACTATGGTGCTTTTAGTGTCTCCGCATACCGCAGCACGCGACATAGCTTTACAGACGATAAATGTTACCGTTTCAGAGAGAAGAGCGGCCAATGTAACGGTCTGGCTTTAAATCGATTCGATAGCAAATGGCGAAAACGTGGGGATTTATCAGGTTTTTTCTACATATGAACACTTTTCACATACTCCCGTGCAACGCGGCTGCTAGTCGCCCTTTCATGCAAAATCTTAAGGTCCTAGCTCATGGCCAAGGCACCAAAGCCGGCAAGAAAGTCAATAATCGATAACTAAAACTTGAATAGTACTACTTCTATCTTACTATTACATTCTCTTAGAAGCTTCTTCTGTGTTCTACTATGGTGCTTTAGGGGGCTCCGCATACCGCAGCACGCGACATAGCTTTGCAGACGATAAATGTAACCATTTCAGAGAGAAGAGCGTCCAATGTGACGATCTGGGTTTAAGTCGATATGATAACAAATGACGAAAACAGACGGATTTCTCAAGTTTTTACTACATATGAACACTTTTCACATTCTCCCGTGCAACGCGGCAGCTAGTCCTCCTTTCATGCAAAATCTTAAGGTCCTAGGTCATGTCCAAGCCACCAAAGCCGGCTAAAAAGTGAATAATCGACAACTAAAACTTGAATTGTACTACTTCTTACTGGCTATTGCTTCAACTTAGAAGCTTCTTCTATGTTCTACTATGGTGCTTTTAGTGTCTCCGCATACCGCAGCACGCGACATAGCTTTGCAGACGATAAATGTAACCGTCTCAGAGAGAAAAGTGTATAATTTGACGATCTGGCTTTAAGTCGATTCGATAACAAATGACGAAAACGGACGTATTTCTCAGGTTTTTACTACATATCAACACTTTTCACATTCTCCCGTGCAACGCACCCTCTAGTCCTCCTTTCATGCAAAATCTTAAGGTCCTAGCTCACGTCCAATGCCCCATAGCCCCCTAAAAGTCAATAATCGATAACTTAAACGTGAACTGTACTACTTCTTACTGGCTATTACATAAACTTAGAAGCTTTTTCTGTGTTCTACTATGGTGCTTTTAGTGTCTCGCACATTCCGCAGCACGCGACATAGCTTTGCAGACGATAAATGTAACCGTTTCAGAGAGAAGAGCGGCCAATTTGACGATCTGGCTCTAAGTCGATTCGATAACATATGACGAAAAGAGACGGATTTCTCAGGTTTTTACTACATATGAACACTTTTCACATTCTCCCTTGCAACGTGGCTGCTAAACCTCCTTTCATGCAAAACCTTAAGGTCCTAGGTCATGTCCAGGCCACCAAAGCCGGCTAAAAAGTGAATAATCGACAACTAAAACTTGAATTGTACTACTTCTTACTGGCTATTGCTTCAACTTAGAAGCTTCTTCTGTGTTCTACTATGGTGCTTTTAGTGTCTCCACATACCGCAGCACGCGACATAGCTTTGCAGACGATAAATGTAACCGTTTCAGAAAGAAGAGCGGCAAATGTGACGAAATGGCTTTAAGTCAATTCGATAACAAATGACGAAAACGGAGTGATTTCTCAAGTTTTTACTACATATGAACATTTTTCACATTCTCCCGTGCAACGCGGCTAATAGTCCTCCTTTCATGCAAAATCTTAAGGTCCTAGCTCATGTAAAGGGCACCAAAGCCGGCTAAAAAGAGAATAATCGATAACTAGAATGTGAATTGTACTACTTATTACTGGCTATTACATCAACTTAGAAGCTTCTTCTGTGTTGTACTATGGTGCTTTAAGTGTCTCCGCATACTGCACCCAGCGACATAGCTTTGCAGACGATAAATAACACCGTTTCAGAGGGAAGGGCGGCCAATGTGACGATCTGGCTTTAAGTCGATTCGATAACAAATGACGAAAACGGCCGGATATCTCATGTTTTTACTACATATGAACACTTTTCACATTCGCGCGTGCAATGCGGCTAATATTCCGCCTTTCATGCAAAATCTTAAGGTCCTAGCTGCTGTACAAAGCACCAAACTCGGCTAAAAATCAATAATCGATAAACAATACTTGAATTGTACTGCTTCTTACTGGCTATTGCTTCAACTTAGAAGATTTTTCTGTGTTCTACTATGGTGCTTTTAGTGTCTCCGCGTACCGCAGCACGCGACATAGCTTTGCAGACGATAAATGTAACCGTCTCAGAGAGAAGAGCGGCCAATGTGGCGATCTGGCTTTAAGTCGATTCGATAACAAATGACGAAAACGGCCGGATATCTCAGGTTTTTACTACATATGAACACTTTTTACATTCTCCCGTGCAACGCGGCTAATATTCCGCCATTCATGCGAAATCTTAAGGTCCTAGCTCATGCCCTAGGCCCCAAAAAATTATAAAAAGTCAATAATCGATAACTAAAACATGAATTGTACTGCATCTTACTGGGTATTACATCAACTTATAACCTGCTTTTGAGTTCTACTATGGTGCTTTTAGTGTCTCCGCATACCGCAACACGCGACATAGTTCTGCAGACGATAAATGTTACCGTTTCAGAGAGAAGAGCGGCAAAAGTGACGATCTGGCTTAAAGTCGGTTTGATAACAAATGAGGAAAACGGGCGAATATCTTAGGTTTTTACTACATATCAACACTTTTCACATTCTCCCGTGCAACGCAGCTCCTAGTTATCCTTTCATGCAAAATCGTAAGGTCATAGCTCATGTCCAAGGTACCAAAGCCGGCTAAAAAGTCTATAATCGATAACTAAAACTTGAATTGTAATACTTCTTACTGGCTATTACATCAACTTAGAAGTTCTTCTGTGTTCTACTATGGTGCTTTTAGTGACTCCGAATACTGCAGCACGCGTCATAGCTTCGCTGACGATAAATGTAATCGTTTCAGAGAGAAGAGCGGCCAATGTGACCATGTGGCTTTAAGTCGATTCGATAACAAATGACGAAAACGGACGGATTTTTCAGGTTTTTACTACATATGAAACACTTTTCCCATTTTCCCGTGCAACGCGGCTGCTAGTCCTCCTTTCATGCAAAATCTTAAGGTCCTAAGTCATATCCAAGCCACCAAAGCCGGCTAAAATGTGAATAATCGACAACTAAAACTTGAATTGTACTACTTCTTACTGGCTATTGCTTCAACTTAGAAGCTTCTTCTGTGTTCTACTATGGTGCTTTTAGTGTCTCGGCATACCGCACCCAGCGACATAGCTTTGCAGACGATAAATGTAACCGTTTCAGAGAGAAGAGCGGCCAATGTGCGATCTGGCTTTAAGTCGATTCGATAACAAATGACGAAAACGGACGGATTTCTAAGAGTTTTTACTACATATAAATACTTTTCACATTCTCCCGAGCCACGCTGCTGCTAGTTCTCCTTTCATGCAAAATCTTAAGATCCTAGCTCATGCCCAAAGCACCAAAAAAGGCTAAAAAGTCAATAATCGATAAATTAACGTGAATTGTACTACTTCTTACTGGGTATTACATCAACTTAGAAGCTTCATCTGTGTTCTACTATGGTGCTTCTAGTGACTCCACATACAGCAGCACGCGACATAGCTTTGCAGACGATAAATGTAACCGTTTCAGAGAGAAGAGCGGGCAATGTGACGAACTGGCTTTAAGTCGATTTGACAACAAATGACGGAAACGGGCGGATTTCTTAGGTTTTTACTACAAATGAGCACTTTTCACAGTCTCCCGTGCAACGCGGCTGCAAGTCCTGCTTTCATGCAAAATCTTAACGTCCTAGCTTATGCCCAAGGCACGAAAGCCGAATAAAAAGTCAATGATCGATAACTAAAACTGGAATTGTACTACTTCTTACTGTCTATTACAACAACTTAGAAGCTTCTTCTGTGTTCTACTATGCTGCCTTTAGTGTCTCCGCATACCGCAGCACGCGACATAGCGTTGCAGACGATAAATGTAACTGTTTCAGAGAGAAGAGCCACCAATGAGTCGATCTGGCTTTAAGTCGATTCGATAACAAATGACGGAAACGGAGGGAATTCTCAGGTTTTTACTATATATGAACATTTTTCACATTCTCCCGTGCAAAGCGGCTGCTACAGTTCCCTTCATGCAAAATCGTAACGTCCTAGCTCATGTCCAAGGTACCAAAGCCGGCTAAAAAGTCAGTAATCGATAACTAAAACTTGCATTGTACTACTTACTGGCTATTACTTCAACTTAGAAGCTTCCTCTGTGTTCTACTATGGTGCTTTTTGTGTCTCCGCATACCGCATCACGCGACATAGCTATACAGACGATAAATGTAACCGTTTCAGAGACAAGAGCTGCCAATGTAACGATCTGGCTTTCAGTCGATTTGATAACAAATGAGATAAAGGGACGGATGTCTCAGGTGTTTACTACATAAGAAAAATATTCAAATTCTCCCATGCAACGCAGCTGCTAGTCGTCCATTTTTGCAATATCGTAAGGTACTAGCTCCTGTCCAAGGTACCAAGCTGGGCTAAAAAGTCAATAATCGATAACTAAAACTTGCATTGTACTACTTATTACTGGCTATTACTTAAACTTAGAAGCTTCTTCTGTGTTCTGCTATGGTGCTTTTAGTGTCTACGCATACCGCATCACGCGACATAGCTTTCCAGACTATAAATGTAACCGTTTCAGTGAGAAGAGCGACCAATGTGACGATCTGGCTTTAAGTCGATTTGATAACAAATGACGAAACCGAACGGATTTCTAAGGTTTTTACTACAAATGAACACTTAACACATTCTCCCGTGCAACGCGGCTGCTAGTGGTCCTTTCATGCAAAGTCTTAAGGTGCTAGGTCACGTCCAACGCACCCAGGAAGGGTAAAAGGTCAATAATCGATAACTAAAACTTTAATTGTAATGTTTCTTACTGACTATTACATGAACTTAGAAGCTTCTTCTGTGTTCAACTGCGGTGCTTTTAGTGTCTTGCGCATACGGCAGCACGCGACATAGCTTTGCAGACGATAAATGTAACCGTTTCAGAGAGAAGAGCGGCCAGTGTGACGATCTGGTTTTAAGTCGAACAGATAACAAATAACGAAAACGGCCGGATTTTTCAGGTTTTTTCTACATATAAACACTTTTCAGATTCTCCTGTGCAACGCGGCTGCTAGACTTCCCATCAAGCAAAATCGTAGGGTTCTAGCTTATTTCCAAGGCACCAAAGGAAGGTAAAAGGTAAATAATCAATAACTAAAACTTGAATTTTACTGTCTCTTACTGGCTATTACGTCAACATAGAAGCTTTTTCTGTGTTCTCCCATGGTGCTTTTAATGTCTGGCCCATACCGCAGCACGCGACATAGCTTTGCAGACGATAAATGTAACCGTTTCAGAGAGAAGAGCGGCCAATGTAACGTCCTTGCTTTAAGTCGATTCGATAACAAATGAAGAAAACTGACGGATTTCTAAGGTTGTTACTACATATGAACACTTTTCACATTGTCTCGAGCAACGCGGCTGCTAATCCTCCTTTCATACAAAATCGTAAGGTCCTAGCTCATGTCCAAGGCACCAAAGAAGGTTAGAAATTCAATAATCGATAGTTAAAACTTGAATTGTACTAAATCTTACTGGCTATTACAAAACCGAATAAAAAGTCAAAAACCGATAACTAAAACTTGAATTGTACCACTTCTTACTGGCTATTACATCAACTTAGAAGCTTCTACTGTGGTGCCTTTAGTGTCTCCGCATACCGCACCCAGCGACATAGCTTTGCAGGCGAAAAATGTAACCGTTTCAGAGGGAAGTGCGGCCAATGTGACGATCTGGGTTTAAGTCGACTCGATAACAAATGACGAAAACGGCCGGAATTCTCAGGTTTTTACTACATATTAACACTTTTCACGTTCCCTCGTGCAACGCGGCTGCTAGTCCTCCTTTCATGCAAAATCTTAAGGTCCTAGATCATGTACAAGGCACCTAAGCCGGCTGAAAAGTGAATAATCGATAACGAAAACTTGAATTGTACTACTTCTTACTGGCTATAACATAAACTTAGAAGCTTCCTCTGTGTTCCACTATGGTGCTTTTAGTGTCTCCGCATACCGCACCCAGCGACATAGCTTTGCAGACGATAAATCTAACCAGTTCAGAGAGAAGAGCGGCCAATGTAACGTCCTTGCCTTAAGTCGATTCGATAACAAATGACGAAAACGGACGGACTTCTCAGTTTGTTACTACATATGAACACTTTTCACATTGTCCCGAGCAACGCGTATGCTACTCCTCCTTTCATACAAAATCGTAAGGTCCTAGCTCATGTCCAAGGCACCAAAAAAGGTTAAAAATTCAATAATCGATAATTAAAACTTGAATTTTACTACATCTTACTGGCTATTACATAGCAGAATAAAAAGTCAAAAGCCAATAACTAAAACTTGATTGTACTACTGCTTACTGGCTGTTACATCAACTTAGAAGGTTCTTCTGTGTTCTACTTAGGTGCTTTTAGTGTCTCCGCATACTTTAACACGCGACATAGCTATGCAGACGATAAATGTAACCGTTTCAGAGACAAGTGCTGCCAATGTAACGATCTGGCTTTAAGTCGATTCGATAACAAATGACGAAAACGGAAGGATTTCTCAGGTTTTTACCACGTATGAACACTTTTCACATTCTCCCGTCCAATTCGGCTGCTAGTCCTCCTTTCATGCAAAATCTTAAGGTCCTAGCTCATGACCAAAGCCCCAAAGGCGGCTAAAAAGTCAATAAACGACAACTAGAACTTTAGTTGTACTACCTCTTACTGGGTATTACATCAACTTAGAAGCTTCTTCTGTGTTCTACTATGGTGCTTTTAGTGTCTCCGCATACCGCACCCAGCGACATAGCTTAGCAGCCGATAAATGTAACCGTTTCAGAGGGAAGTGCGTCCAATAAGACGATCTGGCTTTAAGTCGATTCGATAACAAATGACGAAAACGGACGAATTTCTCAGGTTTTTAATACATATGAACACTTTTCACATTCTCCCGTGCAACGCGGCTAATAGTCCTCCTTTCATGCAAGATCTTAAGGTCCTAGCTCATGTCCAATGCACCAAAGCCGGCTAAATAGTCAATAATCGATAACTAAAACGTGAATTGTACTACTTCTTAATGCCTATTACATAAACGTAGAAGCTTTATCAGTGTTCTACTATGGTGCTTTTACTGTCTCCGCATACGGCATCACGCGACACAGCTTTGCAGACGATAAATGTAACCGTTTCAGAGAGAAGAGCGGCCAACGTGACGATCTGGGTTTAAGTCGATTCGATAACGAATGACGAAAACGGACGGACTTCTCAGTTTGTTACTACATATGAATTCTTTTCACATTGTCCCGAGCAACACGGCTGCTAATCCTCCTTTCATACAAAATCGTAAGGTCCTAGCTCATGTCCAAGGCACCAAAAAAGGCTAAAAATTCAATAATCGATAATTAAAACTTGAATTGTAATACATCTTACTGGCTATTACATAGCAAAATAACAAGTCAAAAACCAACTACTAAAACTTGATTGTACTACTGCTTACTGGCTGTTACATCAACTTAGAAGGTTCTTCTGTGTTCTACTATGGTGCTTTTAGTGTCTCGGCATACCGCACCCAGCGACATAGCTTTGCAGACGATAAATGTAACCGTTTCAGAGAGAAGAGCGGCCAATGTGCGATCTGGCTTTAAGTCGATTCGATAACAAATGACGAAAACGGACGGATTTCTAAGAGTTTTTACTACATATAAATACTTTTCACATTCTCCCGTGCCACGCTGCTGCTAGTTCTCCTTTCATGCAAAATCTTAAGATCCTAGCTCATGCCCAAAGCACCAAAAAAGGCTAAAAAGTCAATAATCGATAAATTAACGTGAATTGTACTACTTCTTACTGGGTATTACATCAACTTAGAAGCTTCATCTGTGTTCTACTATGGTGCTTCTAGTGACTCCACATACAGCAGCACGCGACATAGCTTTGCAGACGATAAATGTAACCGTTTCAGAGAGAAGAGCGGGCAATGTGACGAACTGGCTTTAAGTCGATTTGACAACAAATGACGGAAACGGGCGGATTTCTTAGGTTTTTACTACAAATGAGCACTTTTCACAGTCTCCCGTGCAACGCGGCTGCAAGTCCTGCTTTCATGCAAAATCTTAACGTCCTAGCTTATGCCCAAGGCACGAAAGCCGAATAAAAAGTCAATGATCGATAACTAAAACTGGAATTGTACTACTTCTTACTGTCTATTACAACAACTTAGAAGCTTCTTCTGTGTTCTACTATGCTGCCTTTAGTGTCTCCGCATACCGCAGCACGCGACATAGCGTTGCAGACGATAAATGTAACTGTTTCAGAGAGAAGAGCCACCAATGAGTCGATCTGGCTTTAAGTCGATTCGATAACAAATGACGGAAACGGAGGGAATTCTCAGGTTTTTACTATATATGAACATTTTTCACATTCTCCCGTGCAAAGCGGCTGCTACAGTTCCCTTCATGCAAAATCGTAACGTCCTAGCTCATGTCCAAGGTACCAAAGCCGGCTAAAAAGTCAGTAATCGATAACTAAAACTTGCATTGTACTACTTACTGGCTATTACTTCAACTTAGAAGCTTCCTCTGTGTTCTACTATGGTGCTTTTTGTGTCTCCGCATACCGCATCACGCGACATAGCTATACAGACGATAAATGTAACCGTTTCAGAGACAAGAGCTGCCAATGTAACGATCTGGCTTTCAGTCGATTTGATAACAAATGAGATAAAGGGACGGATGTCTCAGGTGTTTACTACATAAGAAAAATATTCAAATTCTCCCATGCAACGCAGCTGCTAGTCGTCCATTTTTGCAATATCGTAAGGTACTAGCTCCTGTCCAAGGTACCAAGCTGGGCTAAAAAGTCAATAATCGATAACTAAAACTTGCATTGTACTACTTATTACTGGCTATTACTTAAACTTAGAAGCTTCTTCTGTGTTCTGCTATGGTGCTTTTAGTGTCTACGCATACCGCATCACGCGACATAGCTTTCCAGACTATAAATGTAACCGTTTCAGTGAGAAGAGCGACCAATGTGACGATCTGGCTTTAAGTCGATTTGATAACAAATGACGAAACCGAACGGATTTCTAAGGTTTTTACTACAAATGAACACTTAACACATTCTCCCGTGCAACGCGGCTGCTAGTGGTCCTTTCATGCAAAGTCTTAAGGTGCTAGGTCACGTCCAACGCACCCAGGAAGGGTAAAAGGTCAATAATCGATAACTAAAACTTTAATTGTAATGTTTCTTACTGACTATTACATGAACTTAGAAGCTTCTTCTGTGTTCAACTGCGGTGCTTTTAGTGTCTTGCGCATACGGCAGCACGCGACATAGCTTTGCAGACGATAAATGTAACCGTTTCAGAGAGAAGAGCGGCCAGTGTGACGATCTGGTTTTAAGTCGAACAGATAACAAATAACGAAAACGGCCGGATTTTTCAGGTTTTTTCTACATATAAACACTTTTCAGATTCTCCTGTGCAACGCGGCTGCTAGACTTCCCATCAAGCAAAATCGTAGGGTTCTAGCTTATTTCCAAGGCACCAAAGGAAGGTAAAAGGTAAATAATCAATAACTAAAACTTGAATTTTACTGTCTCTTACTGGCTATTACGTCAACATAGAAGCTTTTTCTGTGTTCTCCCATGGTGCTTTTAATGTCTGGCCCATACCGCAGCACGCGACATAGCTTTGCAGACGATAAATGTAACCGTTTCAGAGAGAAGAGCGGCCAATGTAACGTCCTTGCTTTAAGTCGATTCGATAACAAATGAAGAAAACTGACGGATTTCTAAGGTTGTTACTACATATGAACACTTTTCACATTGTCTCGAGCAACGCGGCTGCTAATCCTCCTTTCATACAAAATCGTAAGGTCCTAGCTCATGTCCAAGGCACCAAAGAAGGTTAGAAATTCAATAATCGATAGTTAAAACTTGAATTGTACTAAATCTTACTGGCTATTACAAAACCGAATAAAAAGTCAAAAACCGATAACTAAAACTTGAATTGTACCACTTCTTACTGGCTATTACATCAACTTAGAAGCTTCTACTGTGGTGCCTTTAGTGTCTCCGCATACCGCACCCAGCGACATAGCTTTGCAGGCGAAAAATGTAACCGTTTCAGAGGGAAGTGCGGCCAATGTGACGATCTGGGTTTAAGTCGACTCGATAACAAATGACGAAAACGGCCGGAATTCTCAGGTTTTTACTACATATTAACACTTTTCACGTTCCCTCGTGCAACGCGGCTGCTACTCCTCCTTTCATGCAAAATCTTAAGGTCCTAGATCATGTACAAGGCACCTAAGCCGGCTGAAAAGTGAATAATCGATAACGAAAACTTGAATTGTACTACTTCTTACTGGCTATAACATAAACTTAGAAGCTTCCTCTGTGTTCCACTATGGTGCTTTTAGTGTCTCCGCATACCGCACCCAGCGACATAGCTTTGCAGACGATAAATCTAACCAGTTCAGAGAGAAGAGCGGCCAATGTAACGTCCTTGCCTTAAGTCGATTCGATAACAAATGACGAAAACGGACGGACTTCTCAGTTTGTTACTACATATGAACACTTTTCACATTGTCCCGAGCAACGCGTATGCTACTCCTCCTTTCATACAAAATCGTAAGGTCCTAGCTCATGTCCAAGGCACCAAAAAAGGTTAAAAATTCAATAATCGATAATTAAAACTTGAATTTTACTACATCTTACTGGCTATTACATAGCAGAATAAAAAGTCAAAAGCCAATAACTAAAACTTGATTGTACTACTGCTTACTGGCTGTTACATCAACTTAGAAGGTTCTTCTGTGTTCTACTTAGGTGCTTTTAGTGTCTCCGCATACTTTAACACGCGACATAGCTATGCAGACGATAAATGTAACCGTTTCAGAGACAAGTGCTGCCAATGTAACGATCTGGCTTTAAGTCGATTCGATAACAAATGACGAAAACGGAAGGATTTCTCAGGTTTTTACCACGTATGAACACTTTTCACATTCTCCCGTCCAATTCGGCTGCTAGTCCTCCTTTCATGCAAAATCTTAAGGTCCTAGCTCATGACCAAAGCCCCAAAGCCGGCTAAAAAGTCAATAAACGACAACTAGAACTTTAGTTGTACTACCTCTTACTGGGTATTACATCAACTTAGAAGCTTCTTCTGTGTTCTACTATGGTGCTTTTAGTGTCTCCGCATACCGCACCCAGCGACATAGCTTAGCAGCCGATAAATGTAACCGTTTCAGAGGGAAGTGCGTCCAATAAGACGATCTGGCTTTAAGTCGATTCGATAACAAATGACGAAAACGGACGAATTTCTCAGGTTTTTAATACATATGAACACTTTTCACATTCTCCCGTGCAACGCGGCTAATAGTCCTCCTTTCATGCAAGATCTTAAGGTCCTAGCTCATGTCCAATGCACCAAAGCCGGCTAAATAGTCAATAATCGATAACTAAAACGTGAATTGTACTACTTCTTAATGCCTATTACATAAACGTAGAAGCTTTATCAGTGTTCTACTATGGTGCTTTTACTGTCTCCGCATACGGCATCACGCGACACAGCTTTGCAGACGATAAATGTAACCGTTTCAGAGAGAAGAGCGGCCAACGTGACGATCTGGGTTTAAGTCGATTCGATAACGAATGACGAAAACGGACGGACTTCTCAGTTTGTTACTACATATGAATTCTTTTCACATTGTCCCGAGCAACACGGCTGCTAATCCTCCTTTCATACAAAATCGTAAGGTCCTAGCTCATGTCCAAGGCACCAAAAAAGGCTAAAAATTCAATAATCGATAATTAAAACTTGAATTGTAATACATCTTACTGGCTATTACATAGCAAAATAACAAGTCAAAAACCAACTACTAAAACTTGATTGTACTACTGCTTACTGGCTGTTACATCAACTTAGAAGGTTCTTCTGTGTTCTACTATGGTGCTTTTAGTGTCTCCGCATACCTTAGCACGCGACATAGCTATACAGACGATAAATGTAACCGTTTCAGAGACAAGAGCTGCCAATGTAACGATCTGGCTTTAAGTCGATTTGATAACAAATGAGGAAAAGGGACGGATATCTCAGGTGTTTACTACATAAGAAAAATATTCAAATTCTCCCATGCAACGCAGCTGCTAGTCGTCCATTTTTGAAATATCTAAGGTCCTAGCTCCTGTCCAAGGTACCAAAGCAGGCTAAAAAGTCAATAATCGATAACTAAAACTTGCATTGTACTACTTATTACTGGCTATTACTTCAACTTAGAATCTTCTTCTGTGTTCTGCTATGGTGCTTTTAGTGTCTCTGCATACCGCATCACGCGACATAGCTTTCCAGACGATAAATGTAACCGTTTCAGAGACAAGTGCTGCCAATGTAACGATCTGGCTTTAAGTCGATTTGATAACAAATGACGAAAAGGGACGGATATCTCAGGTGTTTCCTACATAAGAACAATTTTCACATTCTCCCATGCAATGCGGCTGCTAGTCCTCCTTTCATGCAAAATCTTAAGGTCCTAGAGCATGTACAAGGCACCAAAGCCGGCTGAAAAGTGAATAATCGTTAACGAAAACTTGAATTGTACTACTTCTTACAGGCTATTACATCAACTTAGAAGCTTCTTCTGTGTTCTACTATGGTGCTTTTAGTGTCTCCGCATACAGCACCCTGCGACATAGCTTAGTAGCCGATAAATGTAACCGTTTCAGAGGGAGGACCGGTCAATAAGGCGATCTGGCTGTAAGTCGATTCGATAACAAATGACGAAAACGGAAGGATTTCTCAGGTTTTTACCACGTATGAACAGTTTTCACATTCTCCCGTGCAATTCGGCTGCTAGTCCTCCTTTCATGCAAAATCTAAAGGTCCTAGCTCATGACCAAAGCACCAAAGCCGGCTAAAAAGTCAATAATCGACAACTAGAACTTTAGTCGTACTACATCTTACTGGGTATTACATCAACTTAGAAGCTTCATCTGTGTTCTACTATGGTGCTTTTAGTGTCTCCGAATACCGCACCCAGCGACATAGCTTAGCAGCCTATAAATGTAACCGTTTCAGAGGGAAGTGCGTCCAATAAGACGATCTGGCTTTAAGTCGATTCGATAACAAATGACGAAAACGGCCGGATTTCTCAGGTTTTTAATACATATGAACACTTTTCACATTCTCCCGTGCAACGCGGCTAATAGTCCTCCTTTCATGC
The DNA here is from genome assembly GCF_023897955.1 of Schistocerca gregaria. NCBI lineage: Eukaryota > Metazoa > Arthropoda > Insecta > Orthoptera > Acrididae > Schistocerca > Schistocerca gregaria. Next base: position 1,387,888 of record NW_026061844.1, on the reverse strand, counting down.
AAGATCTTAAGGTCCTAGCTCATGTCCAATGCACCAAAGCCGGCTAAATAGTCAATAATAGATAACTAAAACGTGAATTGTACTACTTCTTAATGCCTATTACATAAACGTAGAAGCTTTATCAGTGTTCTACTATGGTGATTTTACTGTCTCCGCATACGGCATCACGCGACACAGCTTTGCAGACAATAAATGTAACCGTTTCAGAGAGAAGAGCGGCCAACGTGACGATCTGGGTTTAAGTCGATTCGATAACAAATGACGGAAACGGAGGGAATTCTCAGGTTTTTACTATATATGAACATATTTCACATTCTCCCGTGCAAAGCGGCTGCTACAGTTCCCTTCATGCAAAATCGTAACGTCCTAGCTCATGTCCAAGGTACCAAAGCCGGCTAAAAAGTCAGTAATCGATAACTAAAACTTGCATTGTACTACTTACTGGCTATTACTTCAACTTAGAAGCTTCCTCTGTGTTCTACTATGGTGCTTTTTGTGTCTCCGCATACCGCAGCATGAGACATAGCTTTGCAGACGATAAATGTAACCGTTTCAGAGAGAAGAGCGGCCTACGTGACGATCTTGGTTTAAGTCTATTCGATAACAAATGACGATAACGGACGGATTTCTCAAGGTTTTTACTATATATGAACACTTTTCACATTCTCAGGCGCAAAGCAGCTGGTACACTTCGATTCATGCAATATCTTAAGGTAATAGCTCATGTCCAAGGCACCAAAAAAGGGTAAAAGATCAATAATCGATAACGAAAACTTGAATTGTACTGTTTCTTACTGGCAATTACATCAACTTGGAAGTTTCTTCTGTGTTCTACTATGGTGCTTTTAGTGTCTACGCATACCGCATCACGCGACATAGCTTTCCAGACTATAAATGTAACCGTTTCAGTGAGAAGAGCGACCAATGTGACGATCTGGCTTTAATTCGATTTGATAACAAATGACGAAACCGAACGGATTTCTAAGGTTTTTACTACAAATGAACACTTAACACATTCTCCCGTGCAACGCGGCTGCTAGTGGTCCTTTCATGCAAAGTCTTAAGGTCCTAGATCAAGTCCAACGCAAACAGGAAGGGTAAAAGATCAATAATCGATAACTAAAACTTGAATTGTAATGTTTCTTACTGACTATTACATGAACTTAGAAGCTTCTTCTGAGTTCAACTGTGGTGCTTTTAGTGTCTTGCGCGTACGGCAGCACGCGACATAGCTATGCAGACGATAAATGTAACCGTTTCAGACAGAAGAGTGGCCAATGTAACGATCTGGCTTTAAGTCTATTTGATAACAAATGAGGAAAAGGGTCGGATATCTCAGGTGTTTACTACATAAGAAAAATATTCAAATTCTCCCATTCAACGCAGCTGCTAGTCGTCCATTTTTGCAATATCGTAAGGTCCTAGCTCCTGTCCAAGATACCAAAGCGGGCTAAAAAGTCAATAATCGATAACTAAAACTTGCTTTGTACTACTTATTACTGGCTATTACTTCAACTTAGAAGCTTCTTCTGTGTTCTGCTATGGTGCTTTTAGTGTCTCTGCATACCGCATCACGCGACATAGCTTTCCAGACTATAAATGTAACCGTTTCAGTGAGAAGAGCGACCAATGTGACGATCTGGCTTTAAGTCGATTTGATAACAAATGACGAAACCGAACGGATTTCTAAGGTTTTTACTACAAATGAAGACTTAACATATTCTCCCGTGCAACGCGGCTGCTAGTGCTCCTTTCATGCAAAGTCTTATGGTCTTAGCTTATGTCCAAGGCACCCAGGAAGGGTAAAAGGTCAATAATCGATAACTAAAACTTGAATTGTAATGTTTCTTACTGGCTATTACATGAACGCAGAAGCTTCTTCTGTGTTCAACTATGGTACTTTTAGTGTCTGCGCATACCGCAGCACGCGAAATAGCCTTTCAGACTATAAATGTAACCGTTTCAGAGGGAAGAGCGGATAATGTGACGATCTAACTTTAAGTCGACTCCATAACAAATGACGAAAACGGCAGGATTTCTCAGGTTTTATCTAGATATGAACACTTTCCTCCCGTGCAACGCGGCTGCTAGTCCTCCTTTCATGCAGAATCGTAAGGTCCTAGCTCATGTACAAGGCACCAAAGCCGGCTGAAAAGTGAATAATCGATAACGAAAACTTGATTTGTACTACTTCTTACTGGCTATTACATGAACTTAGAAGCATCTTCTGTGCTCTACTATGGTGCTTTTAGTGTCTCCGCATACCGCAGCACGCGACATAGCTTTCCAGACGATAAATGTAACCGTTTCAGAGACAAGAGCGGCCAATGTGACGAACTGGCTTAAAGTCGATTTGATAACAAATGACGATAACGGACGGATTTCTCAGGTTTTTACTACAAATGAACACTTTTCACATTGTCCCGAGCATCGCGGCTGCTAATCCTCCTTTCATACAAAATCGTAAGGTCCTACCTCATGTCCAAGGCACCATAAAGCTAAAAATTCAATAATCGATAATTAAAACTTGAATTGTACAACATCTTACTGGCCATTACATAGCAGAATAAAAAGTCAAAAACCAATAACTAAAACTTGATTGTACTACTGCTTACTGGCTGTTACATCAACTTAGAAGGTTCTTCTGTGTTCTACTATGGTGTTTTTAGTGTCTCCGCATACTTTAGCACGCGACATAGCCATGCAGACGATAAATGTAACCGTTTCAGAGACAAGAGCGGCCAATGTGACGATCTGGCTTTAATTCGATTTGATAACAAATGACGAAACCGAACGGATTTCTAAGGTTTTTACTACAAATGAACACTTAACACATTCTCCCATGCACGCAGCTGCTAGTCGTCCATTCTTGCAATATCGTAAGGTCCTAGCTCATGTCCAAGGTACCAAAGCGGGCTAAAAAGTCAATAATCGATAACTAAAACTTGGATTGTACTACTTCTTACTGGCTATTACTTCAACTTAGAAGCTTCTTCTGTGTTCTGCTATGGTGCTTTTAGTGTCTCCGCATACCGCATCACGCGACATAGCTTTCCAGACAATAAATGTAACCGTTTTAAGAGAAGAGCGACCAATGTGACGATCTGGCTTTAAGCCGATTTGATAACAAATGACGAAAACAAACGGATTTCTAAGGTTTTTACTACAAATGAACACTTAACACATTCTCCCGTGCAACGCGGCTGCTAGTGCTCCTTTCATGCAAAATCGTAAGGTCCTAGCTCATGTACAAGGCACCAATGCCGGCTAAAAAGTGAATAATCGATAACAAAAAACTTGATTTGTACTACTTCTTACTGGCTATTACATGAACTTAGAAGCATCTTCTGTGTTCTACTATGGTGCTTTTAGTGTCTCCGTATACCGCAGCACGCGACATAGCTTTGCAGACGATAAATGTAACCGTTTCAGAGAGAAGAGCGCCCAATGTATCGATATGGCTTTAAGTCGATTCAATAACAAATGGCGAAAACGGACGGATTTCTCAGGTTTTTACTACATATGAACACTTTTCACATTCTCCCGTGCAAGGCGGCTGCTAGACTTAGCTTCATGTAAAATCTTCAGGTCCTAGCTCATGTCCAAGGCACCAAAGAAGGGTAAAAGGTCAATAATCGATAACTAAAACTTGAATTGCACCGTTTGTTACTGGCTATTACATCAACTTAGAAGCTTCTTCTGTGTTCTACTATGGTGCTTGTAGTGTCTCGCGCATACCGCAGCACGCGACATAGCTTTCCAGACGATAAATGTAACCGTTTCAAAGAGAAGAGCGGCCAATGTGACTATCTGGCTATATGTCGGTTCGATAACAAATGACGAAAACGGACGGATTTCTCAGGTTTTTACTACATATGAACACTTTTCACATTCTCTCGCGCAATGCGGCTTCTAGTCTTCCCTTCATGCAAAATCCTAAGGTCGTAGCCCATGTCCAAGGCACCAAAGCCGGCTAAAAATCAATAATCGATAACCATAACTTGAGTTGTACTGCTCCTTAGTGGCTGTTACATCAAATTAAAAGCTTCTTCTGTGTTCTACTATGGTGCTTCCAGTGTCTCCGCATACCGCAGCACGCGACAAAGCTTTGCACCAGATATATGTAACCGTTTCAGGTTGAAAACGGCCAATGTGATGATCTGGCATTACGTCGATTCGAAAGCAGATGACGAAAACGCGCGGGTTTCTTAGGTTTTTACTGCACATGAAAACTTTTCACATTCTCCCGTGCAACGTGGTTGCTAGACGTCCCCTCATGCCAAATCTTGAGGTCCTAGCCCATGTCCAAGGCACCAAAGCTGGCTAAAAATTCAATAATCGATAACTAAAACTTGATTTGTACTGCTTCTTACTGGCTATTACACCAAATTAAAAGCTTCTTCTGTGTTCTACTATGGTGGTTTTAGTGTCTCCGCAATCGCAGCACGCTACATAGCATTGCAAACGATAAATGTAACCGTTTCAGAGAGAAAACGGCCAATGTGACGATCTCGCATTACGTGGATTCAAAAGCAGATGTGAAAACGGGCGGATTTGTTAGGTTTTTAGTTCATATGAACACTTTTCACATTCTCTCGTGTAACGTGGCTGCCAGACCTTGTTTAATGCCAAATCTTAAGGTAGTAGGTCATTTTACTGGCAAAGCCGGCTAATAAATCAATAATCGATAACTAAAACCTGAATTGTACTGTTTCCTACGGGCTACTTACATAAACCTAGAAGCTTCTTCTATGTTCTACTGTGTTGCTATTAGTGCCTCCGCATACCGCAGCACACAACATAAGTTTGCAGACGATGAAGGTAACCGCTTCACAGAGAAATTTCAAATTCTGTGTCTGTGTCTATTGCCTGCTCATATAGTTTAAAGCAGGTTGCTCTAAATGCCCAGTGGATCTGATTCCCGTGATACCCATTCTAAACAATCTCGGATTGGGAAAGACCAAGCTCAGCTTATACTTATAGTCTGGGAAGTTGACATATCTTAGACAGTAAAATATGATGGTTAAAGATGTCCACTGAGTATTCCCATATACACTGAAGTTAGCTTTGAACAACAAATTATTAATTGGCCACCTACTCTTGACTCAATAGCTACTAAGATCTTTCACTGGTGAAGGAGTTGACGACGTTGTTACGTCCATTAGAGGCTTCTGTAGTTTTCTGAGAATGATGTGATATAATTGTGCCTTGTGATTTTCTGTGGAGTTCCAGAATAAGTTCTACACTGGTGCAGGACATTCATTCCTGCTGTTCTTATTCGAGGCAATCCTGGATTCTGAATCTCAAGCACCAGTGGATTAGAAACAGCAATGCAACCTCTGTCTTCCTGGCTGTCCACTATTTCAAAGTGCTGTGGTTGACAGTCTCTTCTCATTGTGCAGTGCTTGTAGATTATTGTAAATGGATAAACTGCAATATTTAGAACATCTCATTCTAAACTTTCTAAAGAACGAGACTTTTCTGTCGCGACCACTTTTTGTGTGAGGTGATAAATACCAGGAATTTTGTTGCATTTTGAGAACCTAATGGTGACATACATTAGTGTCTGTGTAAATTAATGGAACTGGATTTTTTCTGAGGTCGGCAGTTTTCCGAAGGTCGGCGTTTTCCCACGATATCGTCGTTTTTCCCCGAGGCTGGCGGTTTACCCCGAGGTCGGCGTTTTTCCCCCGAGGTCGGCGTTTTACCCCGACGTCGGCGTTTTTCCCTCGACGTCTGCGTTTTTCCCCGAGGTCGGCGTTTTTTCCCTAGGTCTGCGTTTTTGCACCGAGGTCGGATCGGCGATTTTTTCCCCAAGGTCCAGAAATCTACGAATATATTGAAAATCCAAAGTATTTTCATGTATATCGAACTATACTGATATGTCATGTCATCTTGAAACATATATCCGACCACTAGATATCGGTATTTATCGAGATAGCGATATATTTCGATATATCTATTTATTTCGAGAATCGTTTTCTTAGGGGTACAGATTTATTTCGAGACGTCCAGTTTTTTCTCATTATCGATTTATTTCGGTATATTGACTTATTTCGAGGCACACATTATATCGAGATGTCGATTTATTTCGAGATATCTATCTATACTGAGCAGTCCATTTATTTCGAGGTATCGATTGGTTTCGAAGTACACGTTTACGTCGAGTTATCGATTTATTTTGATATACCGACGCAATCGGGTTGTCTATATATTTCGAGGTATCGATATATTTCAATGTATCGGTGTACTTCAGATATCAATTAATATCGAGACATCGATATATTTCAAGGAACCTCTATATCTCAAGTAATCCATAAATTTCTAGATATCGTATTTTTAGAGATATCTTTATATTACGAGGTACCTTTATATTTCAAGATATCGATATGTTTCTATACCTCGATTTATCTCGAGAGCTCCTTGAGTTTCGAGATATCGTTCTATATGGTAAGCTGAATGCATCTAGATGTCGATATATTTCGGGATATCGAATCATTTCGATGTAGCAGTCTTTTGGAGGAGTCGATTTATTTCGAAGTTTCGATTTTTCTCATTGTGTCGATTTATTTCGAGGTTGCGATTTATTTCGGGGTGGCCTTTTATTTCTAGGTGTTGATTTATTTCGAGGTGTCGATATATTTCGATGTGACGATATATTTCGACGTTACTTGTCGACTGCATCAGCTTAGAACCTATTTCGTACAGAGTGGTGCGACTGCATACCTCAGAAGGCGACATTGATATCCAGACGATGAATGTAAACGTTTCCGAGAGAAAAGCGTCCAATGTGACGAATTGGCACTACGTCATTATGAAAACAAATGACGGAAACGTGAGGTTTCTGCCACTCAAAGTGCTGCCAACTTTCACCCCAACCCCTCCTCACTCTCCCCAGTCGTGGCGATCAGCTGGTGTGATAGAAATGGACACAGGAAAGTAATAACGTTCCATGAAATCCCATTCTAGGGAGGTTCAAGGGTAAATGTTCCAGACGGTTTATTTGCATTAAGACACGCATACTGGACATCTACAATGTCACATCTGCCAGATCGTTTCTATTGTCAGCAGTGGAAAACAAAACAGCGTACTGAAAAAGCCATAGTGAAACGCGGTTTTTGGTAGACGAAATAATAGGAATACTCTAGCCACTGATAATGATGATCTAATGAGAATTCTGGTATTGTTTTGAAAGATGCATTTAAATATGCATTGAACGTAGCTCCAAATTATTTTGAGAATTATAATTGCGGTATGATGAATCTACACTGGAGATTTGGTAATGCAAAACATTTCGATCTGAGAATACTTTACGTGATAGAACGGCATTGACCTTGTGTGTCATTAGGGTAAAGTTAATTTGCCGCCATTAACAAAAAATTTATCCGCCATTAACATAAAATCTATTTTTCAGCGCACTTCAATAAGGACTCACTTCAGATGATTGGACAATTAAAGAGAACTCAAACCGTTATTTTAATAGTATTCGTAGGTCCAATGCAGCATTTACCGTGGACAGTCCCTGAGCCAAGACTGTCAATTTTATGTAGGGAGCACTACTTTAAGAAAGCACTCCGTGTTCAGGCCACAAGTGGCCAATCAGGACCATCCGACCGCCACGTCATTCGCACTGAGGGTGGAGGAGGAGCTGGCTCTCCCACTCGTTGTGGTAGTTTCCTTTGACTTGAGCCGCTACTATTCGGTCGAGTAGTTCCTCAATTGGCATCGCAAAGCTGAGTGCAACCCGAAAAATGGAAACAGCGCATAGCGGATCGGATGGTCACCCATCCAAGTGCCGACCACGCCCGAAAGTGCTAAACTTCAGTGATCTGACGGGAACCGGTGTATCCACTGCGGCAAGGCCGTTGCCCCTCCAACTTTTACATGATATTTTTGATCGTAGATCAGGTCTGATGGCTGGAAAGAATGGACGTTTACCATGTTATGCACATTTATATTTTCACTACGTCGACACAGCTGGTCCAATTTCGACCACAGGTGATGGTAGCCATAATGATGGAGCCAAGCATCCTGTGTACATTAGTTGCACCCATGTGTGGGGATCACAGCATTCGTGACATTTAAATTTGTTACTTCTTTGGTACTATATTCGCAATAAATTTTGCAGACAGTATCCGCATATGACGCTGAATGTACCTACAAAATTATATCATTGTACGACACATGTTTCAGGAGATACGTCATAAAAACTCAGGACAAGGCCAGACGCTGCATAGTACGGACGTGGACGCACAGCTGTAAATAAATGCCTGGTCAACACCAAGCTTTTCCGCTAGTCATCTATACAGATAAAAAAATCCCCAATATTGCCCACCAGCGTATTTTTGAAAAACCTTTATTTTGTCATCCATTTTTTTCCTGTAAAAATCGTAAAAGCCGAGCATCATTGTGTTTTTAAAAATCGTTTCCTATTGTCATCTCTTTTTATGTATTTTAAACCATCTATCGCTTGTGTAACCTGTGGCTACAAGTCCATTCCCTTTATGGGGTAATCGAAATAATGAACAACGGAAAAAAGTGTGGGTCAATTTCTTCCTCATTTTTCGGAACTTCTGATAATAGTAAATCGTTGGCCCTTTGAGGGCGTGGTAGGTACATACAAGAGATTAGTGTAAGATTAGAATTTGGGTTAGATACAGTGCCAGGAGGTTTTGTTTCTATCTGGCTAGCTTCAGAGTACTTCACCATCTACTAAGTGATGCGTTTCATTGGGAATGGTGTGTTCTGTGCTAGGTCTACCCTTACTCCACAATGCTGTTCCCTCGATGCTATTAAAACCAGGATGTTATCAAAATATATGCACAGTGGCAGACTGGAGTCTGCAGAAATATTTCCAGTGGTGGGGAGGGGGGAAGGCGCGTCGGGGCTGGAATGCATGATTCTGAAACTGGCACTCTGTGTACAAATCAGCTGGTCAGTTACGAGGTGCATCAAGCTACAAGACCCTAACTGTATAAGCGCTACAACTGGTCAAAGCTAAGGTTTAGCAGTATTGTGGAGAATTCTTATCTGGAAGAGTATGAGTATACTGTAACGAATAAAAACTCTTTACTCCAGATTCCAAGGATGGTTAGGGGCGACGGGTGAAAGTGCCCTTTTGCCAATCCTCCCCTCCCCACCTCCTCCCCTCCCCCTCCCCTTCCCCCTCGCGGACGCCAATGGCTGGCCCGTTCATTTTGAGAACATCAGAGTTGCAGTAACCTTTCTGAGAAACTGTTCTAGATGTCCTTGCGCGTCAATCTTACCACTCAGAACAGCAGTGGGAATGTCGGTTATCGCTGAAACAACTGGTTTTCGGCTCTTATCAGTTTCCCAGCCTCACTTTAACCTAATTGTTAAAGCCCGTCACAATACCAGTTCTTGTAATAACCGATTTTCAGTCTTTTATTTACATTATTTCCTCTAGTAAACGTAGAAATCAAACAAAGATTTAAAAAAAATTTACTTTCTCAGTTTATTGATAAATGGAATCAAAACGTCAAATACATTTATGACGACCTGCAGCCGTCCAGAACGAAATTAGAATTATATTAATACCGTCAGCTGCTCACGGGTGTCGATAAATATCAACGGGGACAGGTGACAATGTGTGCACGTCTGGGACTCGAACCGGGATATCCTGCTTACGTGGCAGGCGCTCTGCCCATCTGAGCCACCGAGGGCACAGACGATAGTGTGACTGCAGGTACTATCTCGCGCACGCCTCCCGCGAGACTCACATTCTCATCTTGCATATGCACACACTACATTCGTAGTATCCCACACCAACACACTCATTACTCGTGGAACACATTCTTACCAAGTCCCGTAGCAGTTCGGGGAATACTTGTGCATCTTCACAGAAGAAGGTCATGGCTGGTATTGCCAGAACCATATACTTATATGGATATGGACATGTCTTCCACGAGGAATGAGTGTGTTGGAGTGGGACTCTACGACTGTAGTGTATGGACATTCAAGGTGAGAATGTGAGTCTCGCAGGAGGCGTGCGCGAGATAGTCCCTGCAGTCGAACCATACACTGTGCCCTCGGTGGCCTAGATGGATAGAGCGTCTGTCATTTTAGCAAGAGATCCCGGGTTCGAGTCCCGGTCGCGGCACACATTTTCACTTGTCCACGTTGATATTTATCAACGCCCTTGAGCAACTGACGGTATTAATATAATTCTAATTTCTTTCAATTAAATAGTCCAATAAAACTTTGTCCGATGTTCGCTGCTTCTCTCAAAATATAGCGAGTGCTTCTATACTACAGAAAACTGCCAGTATTATCCTACTGATTTTAGTTTTTAGAACTCTGATCAAAAATTATATTGAAATCGGTTATCACAGCACTATGCGGGCATTACGTATAGTCCAGCGATACAGAGTGAAAACTGCGGCAGGAGAACTCTCTTTTTCGTTTTAATTTCTCTGTTAAAGGCTAAAAGCAGATAACGGCATACTACGTAGACACAGGCAGCAGATCACGCACTTTCTATTTTTATCCCGAACTATGAATGATTTGTAAAATTTTAACTTTTTTCCTTGTATGATGTCGCAAGTGACCAAATCGACCATTGTGCTTCACTCGTACTGCATATCGTAAAATACTTCCAGGCTTTCAGATGGTGCCATTCTGTGTTACAACTGACGTTCGACAACAGCGAGAAACTGCGTCCATTCTCGCGAACTGCTTGTATAACAGGCACGCACAGTATTGTCTCGGCAATGTTGGACCAATTCATTTGTTGCTCGTTTCTATCAGCAGTGTTATTAAAGCGGCATACATCACTTTACCCATTTTTTCTGTAATAACGCAGTATTTTAGAACTATGGAAATCTTACGAATAAAAATTACTCGTCTTTTTTAAAAAAGGTTTATTTGAAAACTAAAAATTTTACTACGACAGCTGTGGCTAATTGGTATATCTGTTTTTACGTGGTTATCAGGAAAAAATAAAAAGATACTTGTTATAACCGAGAGCAAACAAATACCGAAAGACATCGGTTATTCAGAACTAAAATACCCATGTCGTTATAACTGATCGGTTTTTCTATCTCTAAACTGCAATGTCGCCACAGAAAAGTGTGTCGTTCCATCAATGTCCATAGCAACTTTGAGATATGTGAGTGTTTATGCGCAATATCGGCAAATGGAAACACGAAGTGGTAATAAGCACCTGAGCGATAGAATTTATTTCACAGTCAGAAAAGTCGAGTGAGAGGCAAGACTGAATCACTGTAATAGAAATTATATGGAAAGCTGTGTAAAGGAAAATTTCCAGTTCTTTCGTGGATTCCAAAATTGAAGCCAAGTCCGGGACATCAAGGTGACATAGTCTTATACGGATAGTATTCCATGACTAACGTAATTGGCCCACATACTGTACTGGTATACTGATAATATTACACTACTCAGGTAATTTACCTGAAGTAATTTACAAACATGTAACTATAACATTCGCTACTACTCATTACGCTAATTGACCTTCAGCCATTAAGCGCAAGCGCAGATCTCAGTTATGATACGTGCGCCATCCAAAAATTTATCAAGGTGGTAACTCAACACAACTACAAACGATCATTGTGTGCAAAATATATAGAACACCTCATAAGAAGAACATGACGGGTTTGAATCATTCCCACCGCAAAGGATGAAATATTCAGGCTTGCACATAAGACCACTTGATAACTAACCAGAAATTCAGATTAGTTGTAGCTTCGGTGACAATCGCCTTTTTTACATTTTCCCCGTTAACTAGATAATTATGAAACGTAACAACTACTCTAAAATATCTGCAGCAACGGACTTGCCGCGGAGGTTACATCGGTTCACGTGAGATCACCGAAGTTAAGTGCGTTGTCGGGCGTTGAAGGCAATTGGATGGGTGATCATCCAGTCCGCCATGCGCTCTTGCCATTTTTCGGGGTGCACTAAGCCTCATGATGCCAATCGAGGAGTTACTCGACCCAATAGTAGCGGCTCCGGTCAAAGAAAACCATCATAACGACTGGGAGAACAGTGTGCTGACCCCCGCCCCTCCTGTTCGCATCCTCCACGGATGATGACACGGCGGTCGGATGGTCCCGTCCCAGCAGGCCACTCGTGGCCTGAAGACGGAGTGCTTACAAAGCAAACTACTCGCCAGTGGATGGTCGTACTACTGAGACCTTGATTCCTGGCATCAATAACAGATGGCAGCACAAGAGGTTGCCTTACGCCTACTGCCGAATTTTGCGATCTGTCGTAAGCCTGCGTAAGCACGTGGGGCCTTCCGTCTTAAGTGCAAGCATATCCATTGCGTTTTCTGCCGCGCGACTTGAGTGGAATGTTTCATTATTTCTGAAATATTATAGAAATGTTTTTCGTTGTATATCCTCACAATCGGTACTGAATTCACTGTAAAATTACTTGCTCACTTTTCGGAACTTCCGTTCATAGTAAATCGATACTATTTGAAGCCGTGGTAGACACGAGTCTAGTGTGCTTCACCTACAGCACCTTCTGTGTCAGTCTCGGTTCCTATGTCGCTTATTTCACAACTAACAGTTCGTTATCTACTGAGTATACTGTCTGTTGCACGACACTATCCCTCCCACGCTGCTAAATGTAGGTCGTCGGCAAAATATGACTGCAGTGGAACAAGGGCGTCTGCAGAAATTTCCCCAGGAGGTGGTGGTGGCATTGTTAGTGGTGTGTGTGTGTGTGTGTGTGTGTGTGTGTGTGTGTGTGTGTGTGTGTGTGTGTGTGTGCGTGTGTGTGTGGAGGCCATTACTATGAAATTCACGCAGTCCAGACCGCCAAGGAAAATAAACCTTGAGATTTGGAAAGGGTGTTGATCTTATACCGCTTATGCTGCATATTTCGAAATTCCACCTCTAAGGGGGATACACAGGAAATGAAAGGATTTTTGAAACATGTAGCTATTAAGGTAATTTTGAAGCTTGGCAGACGAAAACTTGTATCTGGTTTCTAGGTCAGAAATAAAGAAATATGTGTTCCAGTATTATTGGGAATTTAACCTCTATGAGGTGAAATAGTGGATGAACATTTTATTTTGAGATAAAAAATTATGGAAGAACTATGGAAGTATTTTTAAGGCTACATCTACGAAAATTGGTATTTGACTTCAAGGTTACAAATAAGAAAATACGTATTTTCGTGTTTTTGGAAGTTCAACCTCTAAGGGGATGAAATAGAGTGAGCTGGTGCGTTTCTGGCGCCAGTTTCCGTCGATCGTTGTTTCGATGTTTGAGTCGCGGTCCAGAGGACACTGCTCCCTAAGCGACTGTAGTAGTTCCCTGTGCGGCCCAACATCGGGCTTACCGCGCTTACACTGGACACAGTTGCCAACAAATCGCCTGCCATCACCATATAGGTTGGGCCAAAACATGTGTTCCCGAACTCGGTTCAAGGACTTGTAGAACCCCAAATGATCCCCTACCGCCGAATAGTGGAAATATCTGAGTGCCATGCTAACTCGTTCCTGTGGAATACAGACCTTCCCTTCACCACGGTTGTCTTCCCCTTTACACAAGACCCCCCCCCCCCCCCCACCCCCCGAAGACCTCGCCATCCGCCAACTGCTGCCGAATCGGTCCCCACCCGGGGTCCTCAACCTGTTTGCCGGCTAAGTCGCAGAAGAAGCCGGGTGTCTCGGAGAGAAGGAAATTCTCCCGAAGATCCGGCTCCACGTGGCCCTTGCCTTCCCTAGACTCTACCGCGAACATACGGCTGAGAGCGTCGCCAATTCATTGTCTCTTCCACTAATATGCCGAACCTGGAGATAAGTCTTGTCATCTTAACTTCGGTATGATTTTTAGCGATCTTATTAATCAAAGCCAAGTAACTCACGGAGGCTCATTGGTTTCAGTCCAGTTGTATTGCTCACCTGTTCTCCAGATAAGGTTGTGTAGTTTATGTCTCAGAGAAGTGTCTGCCCTTGATGTGTGTTTTGTTAGAGATAATTGGCAGCGGTCGACGCTAACATACTGCGAGCAGAGCACCACGGCGGCAGAGAGATATTTAAGGCCATGTCCTCTCCTTTACATCCTGGGTTATGTTGTCACTTTTGCGTGATTCCATCTTTCCGGTGCTGAACTATAGCATCCAAAGTTCAATTGCATTGCCAAGTTGAGTATATTTCTATGTCATTCTCTGCCTCGTGGATCTCTTGTATTGATTAGAATCCTTAGTCTGCTCGCGTCTATCGCCAATTCACGCGAAATATTGAAGCAACCTTATTTTAAGGGTATTGTCATATAGTCATGTTCTAGTTGTAATCATTCTAAGAATATTGTTGATTAATCAACTGAGTAAGTAAATTTGAAGGTCCGTTTGGTCAAAATTAAAGGACCCCCTTAATTGTTTTACTCATTTTTATACAGTTTTGTTTAGGAAAGTTGGCTAGCCGAACGTTAAATATCTGTATTCTTACGCTTAATCTGTTTCTCCCCTGATTGCAAGTAGTGAGAGTTCTGCTATGAATTTTATGGACATTTGTGCTATTTTAGTAAAGCTTTACCTAAGTATATTTACATAGTCATATTCAAATTTCAAGTTTTACGGGTCTCGTTCCACTTATTTATTATTTGTCCAACTGATCTGGCCTTGTAAGGCAGTCTCCTCTATTATTGTGATTGTGATTTTATAATGCTATTGATTGTAATAAAATATGTAGCAACTACAACGGATTACTATTGTGATTTTGGTGTGTCACTACCATACCCCATTTCATAGAGGATGAAATGTTTCATGAAATATATGAAAACCTGTTTTTGATACATTCAACCATTAAGAGGGGTGGAATATAGGATGTAATGTTTTATGAAAGTATTTCAGTGCGAAAGAATTTTTAAAGCGAAATCTATGAAAATTGTGTTATTGAAAAATACGTGTTTCACTGTTTTTGGAACTACAACCTCCAAGAAGGTGCAATAGGAGCACAGGTTTCACTGACCCATAGCCTTCCAGCCCAACCTGCAAAGTATATGGACTTGAAATTTGATGAAGGTGTAAATCTTACGCTGAAAGCATCATTTAAGAAGAGATTGTTCGAAATTTCACTCCTAAGGGGGTGAAATATGGGTTGAAAGTTTTTTTTAATATATGTCCCTATGTCCCTATTGAAGCTATAACTACAAAACTACGAAAATTGATATTTGGTGTCTCAGTCAGAAACAAAAAAGAAACAAGTTTTTAGCATTTTCCGAAATTCTTCCATTGGGGGATAAAATAATTAGTGAAGGTTTTTTGAAAATAAATAATTATTAAAGAACTACTGAAGCATTTCTATAGCTACATCTATGAAAATAGGTATTTGACATCTCGGTTGGATGTAAAATAAATGTGTTTCGTTGCTTTTGGAAATTTAACTCACTAACAGAGTGAAATAGGGGATGAAATGTTTTATGAAATATTTCACTATGAAAGAATTTTTAGAATTAAATGGATGAAGATTTGAATTTGGCTCCTCGGCTCTAAATAGAAGAATATGTGTTTAATTGTTTTTGAAAACCCAACCCCTAAAGGGTGTGAGATGTTTCAGAAAATGGTTCATTATGAAAGGATTGCTAAATATATCTGACAATTCGTATTCGGCTAATGTGTTACAATTTTTAAAATCTACGTGTTTTTCTGGTTTTGGAACTTCGAGCATAAGGGGATGAAAATTTGAATGAAATATTTATTGCGTTATATTAAAATATTTTAAATCTGCATCTATGAAAACCGGTATTTCACTTCTCAATTAGATATAAAGAAATATGCGTTAGGGAATGAAAGACTCTACGGAGATATCACCACAAGAATACAAACGGCTTGATTAACAAAAACCTTGGACTCCAGCTGTCAGCATTGCTTTTTGATCATTCAGTAAAAGACCATGCTTCAACGGTGCTAAGTTTAGAAAGTTTAGAAAGTGTTGCAGTTTATAAAAGACATAAAAAAACGATTAAAGAAAAAAATTCTTTGCAGACCATGAACGGTCTACGCAAGTAGAGAAGCGGATGATAAGCTAGCTCTTTATGCAAATGAGTTGGTCAGTGTACGTTCCGAGACATGTCATGCAGCAGGAACGGAATCCTATAGTTGCTACGATTGGCTAAAGGAAAAGTTTGGCAGAATCACTCGAAATCACTTCTGCAAGTGGCTAAGAATCTCATAATGAATAAAAATTCTGTACTGAGAATTCCAAGGTGGGAGATGCAAGATTCCTCCCTCCCCCTTCCCCCTCCTCACAATGCTATCCTTCTTTACCTACAGCAAAAAATAAATAAATTAATTAATAAACAAAACTAGAGAAACTTCTACTGTGAAACTATTTGCATACAAGAGAACGGCCCTTGAAATTTAACTCTTCAAAGTTTTAAGCCCTGCTCATTCCGGATATTGATTAGAAAGTGTTAATCCACAGGTGAAACCTGAGTATATAATCCCTGTGACATTTGATCAACGGTGTTCCATAAGGACAGGTTCTCATTCAAAACGTTCGAAAATTCAATTTCTTTGTAGTTGCATTTTTTAAAGGTGTACTTGTCTAGACTCTTGGAACGGAAAGGTTTTTTTTTTTAATCCGTGCTTTACACAAGTTTCTACAGTCCATTGTTTGAAGCAGTGTCACGGCTGCCATGAGCCGCGCGGGGTACCCGCCATGTCTCCAACGCCTTGTCACGGTTCTCGCGGCTCCCCCCGTTGGAGGTTCGAGTCCTCCCTCGGGCATGGTTGTGTGTGTGTGTTGTCCTTAGCATAAGTTAGTGTAAGTAGTGTGTAAACATAGGGACTGATGGTTCAAATGGTTCTGAGCACTTTGGGACTTAACATCTGAGGTCATCAGTTTCCTAGAACTTAGAACGACTTAAACCTAACTAAATTAAGGACATCACACACATCCATGCTCGAGGCAGGATTTGAACCTGCGACCGTAGCGGGAGCGTGGCTCCCGACTGAAGCTTCTACAACCGCTCGGCCACATCGGCCGGTCTGTCATGTATTCTAGAAGAGCTGCACGGTCGTCGGTGGCGCCTGTTCTTTCGAGAAGAGTTACTATCTTCATATCTATGGTTAAACGTTACCCAGCCATTGACCTTCGTCTGTGCGAATGCGCACAGGTTGCCGGAACTCACCTTAGTGTGAGCCAGTAATGAGTGGATGGACAAATACCTATTAAGTACATTACGTAATCGGATTGTGGACGTTTGAGGATGTGAGTCTCACGGGAAGCGTGCGAGGGATAAATTCCTGCAGTCCTGATGTTCATTTGTGCCCTCGATGGCTCAGATGGATTGGGCGTCTGACATGTAAGCAGGAGATCTTGGGTTCGAGTCCCAGTAGGGGCACACTTTTCAGCTGTCCCCATCGAAGTATATCAACAACACCTGTTGGCAGCTGAGGGTTTCAATTAATTATCAGTTGTGAAGGTGATTCGATGAACCCTTTGCCAGGAACTTTAATGTGTTTTGCAGGGTATCCATATAGATGTAGATGATAACTCGTCCCGTGTCGCACGTGCTCAAAATGATTCATACTGCAGAATGCATGCAAACATACTCACCGAAAATACGGACGAATATCAAGTGCAGGCTGCCGAGTGCTGCATATCCAGCTTAGACAGATCGGCTTTTCATCTACATCTACATGACTACATCTACATGACTACTCTGCAATTCACATTTAAGTGCTTGGCAGAGGGTTCATCGAACCACAATCATACTATCCCTCTACTATTCCACTCCCGAACAGCGAGCGGGAAAAACGAACACCTAAACCTTTCTGTTCGAGCTCTGATTTCTCTTATTTTATTTTGATGATCATTCCTACCTATGTAGGTTGGGCTCAACAAAATATTTTCGCATTCGGAAGAGTAAGTTGGTGACTGAAATTTCGTAAAAAGGTCTCGCCGCGACGAAAAACGTCTATGCTGTAATGACTTCCATCCCAACTCGTGTATCATATCTGCCACACTCTCTCCCCTATAACGCGATAATACAAAACAAGCTGCCCTTCTTTGCACCCTCTCGATGTCCTCCGTCAATCCCACCTGGTAAGGATCCCACACCGCGCAGCAATATTCTAACAGAGGACGAACGAGTGTAGTGTAAGCTGTCCCTTTAGTGGACTTGTTGCATCTTCTAAGTGTCCTGCCAATGAAACGCAACCTTTGGCTCGCCTTCCCGACAATATTATCTATGTGGTCCTTCCAACTGAAGTTGTTTGTAATTTTAACACCCAGGTACTTAGTTGAATTGACTGCCTTGAGAATTGTACTATTTATCGAGTAATCGAATTCCAACGGATTTCTTTTGGAACTCATGTGGATCATCTCACACTTTTCGTTATTTAGCGTCAACTGCCACCTGACACACCATACAGCAATCTTTTCTAAATCGCTTTGTAGCTGATACTGGTCTTCGGATGACCTTACTAGACGGTAAATTACAGCATCATCTGCGAACAACCTAAGAGAACTGCTCAGATTGTCACCCAGGTCATTTATATAGATCAGGAACAGTAGAGGTCCCAGGACGCTTCCCTGGGGAACACCTGATATCACTTCAGTTTTACTCGATGATTTGCCGTCTAGTACTGCGAACTGCGACCTTCCTGCCAAGAAGAACAGGAAGTTGCTGTCTAGGAACAATCAGAGGTAGAGGAAGGGTTGATAAATATTCCTTTAATTGCAGACTAAACGTAAATAACGAAAATACATTTTTGGTAAAAATTTGTCAAAAATAATCGTTTGCCCTCCGTATTGGATTAGCTGTTTTGAATATTGAAAATCTGACTTCAGATTCGTTTTCAGCGACATTAAGAATATATATGTAACACTCAGTTCATGCAAATCGAAGTAATAATATAACTAAATGTTTTCCCTAAACTTTGAACACTTTTTTTTCGAGTAACGATTTTCTCAGAACGGCATGCAGTATAAATTAAAAGTGGTTCGATCTCTTAACTTCTACCTCTGACCCCTAAAAGTAAACACTTTCCTTAGGAACTTATAGCTATAATATGACATTTGTTAATATTAACTAATTTTTGTGTAGGCATAAGGAGTGAAACAAACCCCCCAAAATCGAACTCAAAGTTCGAATTAGCACTGTATCGTTAAATTTAAGGTTGTTTCATTGCGGTTAGGTATGCGCTCCCATAAATTTTATGTATTATCGACTGATGTTATCCATTTTCAATTTCAAAGAAATAATGTAGTATCAACTGATGTTACCCATTTTTGAATTCAGGTAACATCTCAGGTGCCACACTGCACGCACTCTACGTACTCCAGTCTCGCAGGCCCTTGATCAAATCATAATTACGGGCGCCATTTTTTATTGAAAATCTAAAATTAAGCTCATAGTATTATCACTCGTAATTCCCAAACAGATCCTTCGAATGTATTTTCATTGTCTCAAAAAAATTTTCAAATGTACCCTTTTTTGCTCATTTGTATGAGAACCTGGCCGTAACGCCGGAATATAGTCACGAGATTTTTTTTCAGAGATGCTGTACGTTCGCGAGAAGACTTTCGTTCTGCGCGTGTCGAAGGACATTCCTCAGATATTACTGTGTGTGTGCTACTCAGTCGTGCCATTTAAGTGTACATCTTTGCATAGTTTTCCTTTCACGATGTAAACAGTGTTCCGCTCAGTTGCTAACTGGCCAGTGAGTGGTTCCGAAGGTATCGGATGTGCGGTGCGTTCGGTCTGCTAGGACAACAGCAGACTAGCGTGGTGCGATGGCAGAAGCAGACACTGAGGGAGCTAGCTGCTGGGACGCCAGCGAACAATTTATGCCAAGTAAGACGAAGATGACTATTCTAAAATTACGAGCCGTCTCAAAAGTGTTTACCATTGGTAAATCTTGCAGTTGAGTCTGACAAAACTGGCAGTTTTGCCTACAGATACATTACAGAGAGAGATACAGGAAATCCCCCCACCCCCCTCAATGAATTTTTGGTTGTGATGACAGGCCGATTGGTAGTGTAGCCCGAGATCTAAGTTAGGTTGGAAGGTGGTAATTTGATTGAGAGTTGTTTACGCCAACGATTATGAATGCCGACTAAACGTTGTGCGAGCAGATTGCCCTGTAGCGTAGCCTAGTGTTTCCGCCCGCGCCACATTTAACACACATTCTCTAACTGTGTACAAAAGTCTCACAACAGCAACGATAACTGCGTTTCTTGTGGGGGGAGGGTAGAGTCCAC
Organism: Schistocerca gregaria; assembly: GCF_023897955.1. Lineage (NCBI taxonomy): Eukaryota > Metazoa > Arthropoda > Insecta > Orthoptera > Acrididae > Schistocerca > Schistocerca gregaria. Next base: position 1,367,685 of record NW_026061844.1, on the reverse strand, counting down.
TATGTAACTTTCACTGCAAATTTTAGTAACCGCCGAAACTAACCGAAATAGAAGCGTAATTTTAACTATATTTCCTTTTGTGGGAAAATAATGGTTCTCCTCTTTCGGCAGCAACTGTAATATGTAGGCGACTTATTAGTTTTTTTTAAAACTATGAATCATGATTTCAATAGACGCAGTGCTTTTTTTACGTTACTTGATTTGTGGTCTATAGTAAACATTGCAACGAACTGGTAAATTCTTTAAAGTTTGACGTGTGTTACATAGACGACGTCTGCAATGTTCGTAAAGCCAAGTTTGCATATATTCTGTGTCTGTTTTTTTGGCCATGTACTGTATAATTAAGGGGAGGAGGATTATGTTCAAGGAGCAGTGTATTAGCAGTCTATGGAGAAATTGAGAATTTGGATCTAACGAACGGCATGCTCGGGCAGTTCGTGCTATTCTGTTGACCACTGTGTAATTCGGACACAGTGATCATTGCCTCTCCCTAGTAACCAGGGGACTCGGGTGCTAATCCTGGTCTGGCACAAATTTTCAACAGTGCCCATTGACTAAAGTCTGTGCCCATTGTCAACTAATGTCATTGTTTCGGTGTTAAATTGTATTTTGTTTACGATACGTAGTTTAGCTTTTTCATGGATAACAGCTTTGAAAAGCGTATAGGTTATATTGATATTCTCTCGTCGTTAGTCCAAGGCAACTATAGCGATTTATAAACACAGCTGTAGTTCGTATTAAGCCTACATACGTAATTGTGTCCTGTTTTTCTTTACCAAGAATTACTTCGTAAGTAATTCCCCTGTAGTGGTATTTTGTTTTAGTATTTTGTTTAAATATATATAGACTGCAGGCTTGGATGAAATATGAAACACATGTCCGAAGTTCTTGTTGATTCTGCAGATACTGTTTCATCCGTACTAGGGGCCAAAACATTTCATCTAATACAGAAGGACACAATTTGTCTCGAGATTTAGCAATTTTTCGTAATAGTTGCCTTGCTTCGATATATTTTTCTCTAATTCTTGTTTGGATTTAATCTTAAAACACACTAACTCTTCCACCAGTTATTCGATATGTGGTTTCATACCTTTCGTAGCCTAGAGTTCCTAAACGGTCGATAATATTAATAATTTCCTTTCTCAATTTTATTTTCTGTAAAATCTCCTGTTTATGGTTATTGCTAACGTGTTTCACGTTCTCACTTTTATTATTTTTATTTTTCTAGTTTTGTGACTGGTAGCCAAATGTTCTTTGAATCTGGTTTTTAATTCTGAAATAGGTCAAGAGAAGATTGCGATATATTTGAGGAGAGTGGCTTGGAGATTTTCTATAATAGACGTACACAGGTCATGGGGATCCTTACCTATATAAATTTACTTCGAGTGTGATGTAGCCCATTCTCTTGTCATGATCTCGGCCGTATCGTAGCACATTGTCTCGGTTAGGTTGGAGATTTCTCTTGAGAGTTGCCGAAGTCAACGAAAGTGATTACAAAGTAAAGACTGTGCTAACAGAACGATCTGTAGCGTAGTCCAACACGTTCTTTCTGTCCTTTTAAAGCCTCTTTTAATTAAAAATAACTAAAGCTGCAAGATACAATCACAAAAACTGTGTTACGTAATAGAGTAATCTCAGACTATTGTTGTGTAAGTTGTGTGCGTACAGTATTTTTTTTGTCAGTGAATATACATTTTTTTACTCATTTGCTGGGTTTCAGTTTTCCCCTTTAACGGCAAAAAACCTTTTCCTGTGAAGGGCCCATTAGCTTGTCGGTTATATTTGTGACTTTCTCGACGGTCAGTAATTTCGTGATAGTCCATCCACCGGCGTCATTGTTAACATCGAATATAGATTTAAGTATTAGGAAGGCTAATATGAAGCTAATGCATGAGTAGGTCTAACAATTAATAAAAATAGAAATGTGGGTAAGATACTACAAACAGCATAGTGAACGCATTGTTGTGGCCAAGATAGCCACGAATCCCACGCCTACCAAAGTCGTAAAAGTAGTCCGCAGATGATTATGAAACTGATGGAATGTGTGATGAGATAAAAGAAATCATTCAGATAGTGATGGGAGATGAAAATTTAATATTAATGGGTGACTGGAATTCGACAGTAGGAAATGGAAGAAAAGGAAACGTAGTAGGTGAATATGGAATGGGGGTAAAAAATGAAAGAGGAAGCCGCCTGGTAGGTTTTTTCCCAGAGCATAACTTAATCATAGCTAACACTTGGTTCAAAAATCATAAAAGACCTGGAGATACTGCAATATTTCATATAGATTATATAATGGTAAGACAGAGATTTAGGAACCAGATTTTAAATTGTATGACATTTCCAGGGGCAAATGTGGTCTCTGATAACAATATATTGATTATGAACTGTAGATAAAAACTGAAGAAACTGGAAAAACGTGGGAATTTAGGGATATGGGACCTGGAAGAACTGACAGAATCAGAAGTTGTAGAGTGTTTCAGGAAGTGCATTAGGGAACGATCTACAGGAATGGGGCAAAGTAATACAGTGTGATGGGGGATCTGAGTGGTGTACTGTCAAGGGGGAGGGGGTTCCTCAGGGATCAGTGTTGGGGCCGCTCCTGTTCCTTATTTATATAAATGATATGCCCTCAAGTATTACGGGTAACTCAAAAATATTTCTGTTTGCTGATGACACTAGCTTGGTAGTAAAGGATGTTGTGTGCAACATTGACTCCGTTTCAAGTAGTGCAGTACATGACCTCAGTCAATGGCTTATAGAAAATAAACTAACGTTAAATCACAGTAAGATTCAGTTTTTACAGTTTCTAACACACAATTCAACAAAACCTGACGTTTTAATCTCACAGCATGGGCATATGATTAGTGATACTAAACGGTTCAAATTCCTAGGTGTTCAAATAAATAGTAAGGTGTTGTGGAAAGCCCACGTTCAGGATCTTGCTCAAAGACTTAATACTGCCATTTTCACTATTCGAACGGTACCGAAAGTGAGTGATACTTCGACAAGTAAATTAGTCTACTTTGCCTATTTCCATTCACTTATGTCATATGGTATTATGTTTTTGGGTAACTCTTCCCATTCTAGAAGGATATTTTTGGCTCAGAAACTGGAGGTTCGGGCAAAAAGTGGTGTGAGTTCACGAACCACTTGTCGACCTCTGTTCAGGGAGTCTGGGTATTTTGACCTTGGCCTCTCAATATGTATATTCCTTATTGTCGTTTCTTGTTACCAATATTAGTTTATTTCCAACAATAAGCAGCTTTCACTCGGTTAATACTCGGCAGAAGTCAAACTCCCATTTGGTTCGGACTTCCTTAATTCTTGTGCAAAAATGTGTGCAGTATACTGCTGCATCCATTTTCAATAAGCTGCCACTCGAATTCAAAAATCTTTGCAGTAATCCACGCGCTTTCAAATCGAAACTGGAGTGTTTCCTCATGGGTCACTCCTTTTATCCTGTCAAGGAGTTAATTGAAAAATTAAGCTGATTCTCATTGTACTGCTGATAGCGTTTGCTTAAACTTATGGACTGATTTTCTCTCAGGTTCATGAACATGTATTTTTATCTGTTATTACTTTTATGTTGTAAGTTCATGTGTCGCCCTAACCGCCGTCTGCTTCACGTCTGCTGTTCAGCGAGCTACCTTAATTTAAGTATTAACTGTATTTTTCTTACTTGTCACTTCTTCTTCCGTGTGTTTTTGCTTTTAGGAAGCTTTAATTGTCGAGTGCTAGTAATAGAGTTACATAGATTTCGTGTTTGTTTTGAATACAGTCAGAGAGAGTCCTTGTAGTCAGCCATAGTGCCAGTAATGCTAGTATTTGTTTTGAATACAGTCCAGAGACAGGTAGTACTATTTTCATTGTTTTCTACAAGAAGTCGTTAGCAATCACAGTTTAGTCAGTAATCAGCCACCTTTAGTGAATTAGCAGTCTACTTAAAAGTTGAAACTTCCTGGCAGATTAAAACTGTGTGCCCGACCGAGACTCGAACTCGGGACCTTTGCCTTTCGCGGGCAAGTGCTCTACCAACTGAGCTACCGAAGCACGACTCACGTCCGGTACTCACAGCTTTACTTCTGCCAGTATCCGTCTCCTACCTTCCAAACTTTACAGAAGCTCTTCTGCGAAACGTGCAGAACTAGCACTCCTGAAAGAAAGGATACTGCGGAGACATGGCGTAGCCACAGCCTGGGGGATGTTTCCAGAATGAGATTTTCACTCTGCAGCGTAGTGTGCGCTGATATGAAACTTCCTGGCAGATTAAAACTGTGTGCCCGACCGAGACTCGAACTCGGGACCTTTGCCTTTCGCGGGCAAGTGCTCTACCAACTGAGCTACCGAAGCACGACTCACGTCCGGTACTCACAGCTTTACTTCTGCCAGTATCCGTCTCCTACCTTCCAAACTTTACAGAAGCTCTTCTGCGAAACGTGCAGAACTAGCACTCCTGAAAGAAAGGATACTGCGGAGACATGGCTTAGCCACAGCCTGGGGGATGTTTCCAGAATGAGATTTTCACTCTGCAGCGGAGTGTGCGCTGATATGAAACTTCCTGGCAGATTAAAACTGTGTGCCCGGCCACTTGCCCGCGAAAGGCAAAGGTCCCGAGTTCGAGTCTCGGTCGGGCACACAGTTTTAATCTGCCAGGAAGTTTCATATCAGCGCACACTCCGCTGCAGAGTGAAAATATCATTCTGGAAACATCCCCCAGGCTGTGGCTAAGCCATGTCTCCGCAGTATCCTTTCTTTCAGGAGTGCTAGTTCTGCACGTTTCGCAGAAGAGCTTCTGTAAAGTTTGGAAGGTAGGAGACGGATACTGGCAGAAGTAAAGCTGTGAGTACCGGACGTGAGTCGTGCTTCGGTAGCTCAGTTGGTAGAGCACTTGCCCGCGAAAGGCAAAGGTCCCGAGTTCGAGTCTCGGTCGGGCACACAGTTTTAATCTGCCAGGAAGTTTCATATCAGCGCACACTCCGCTGCAGAGTGAAAATCTCATTCTGGATACTTAAAAGTTGATTAAGTCTCTTCGGTAAATTGATTCCTTAGGATGGATAGGATGTGTGACTGCTGTGTACGGACGCTGGCCACTCTTCGCGAACAGCTGAGCGTGTTGATGGCCGCGGTCAGCCATCTTCAGGCTGCTGCCTCGGAGTGTAGCGGCAGTGGGGAGTCTGGTGCGTCGCATGGTGCACCTCAGGTGTTAGATGCTTCACCCACTGTCCCTGCTGTCGAGACATCTTCGCGGGTACCGGGCACAGTTGGGCCAATGTGGAGGCTGGCCGTGTGGCATCGCCCGCTCTGCCTGTGAATGGACATGTGGCTGCTCCTTCAGCAAGGTCCGAGCAGGCACACGGGGGGAGGAGTTTATTAGTTATTGGGAGCTCCAACGTTAGGCTGGTGATGGAGCCCCTTAGGGAAATAGCGGAAAGGTCGGGGAAGAAGGCCAGTGTTCACTCTGTCTGCTTGCCGGGGGGTCTCATTCGAGATGTGGAGGGGGCCCTACTGGCGGCGATAGAGAGCACTGGGTGCACCCGACTGCAAATTGTTGCTGATGTCGGCACCAATGACTCCTGCCGTCTGGGTTCAGAGGTCATCCTCATTTCGTACAGGCGGTTGGCGGATTGTATGAAGGCGGAAAGCCTCGCTCGCGGGGTGGAATCAGAGCTAACTATTTGTAGTATCGTTCCCAGAACCGATCGCGGTCCTCTGGTTTGGAGCCGAGTGGAAGGCTTAAACCAGAGGCTCAGAAGATTCTTCGGAGAGCTGGGGTGCAAATTTCTCGACCTCCGCAATAGGGTGCAGAAATGTAGGGTCCCCCTGAATAGGTCAGGCATGCACTACACGCCGGAAGCGGCTACGAGGGTAGCGGAGTACGTGTGGAGTGCACATGGGGTATTTTTTAGGTTAGAGAATTCCCTCCCTAGACCCGACAAGACGCCTCCTGAGACGCGGCAAGGCAGGAGTAGGCAAAATGCAACAGGGAATAACAATATTAATGTGCTAATAGTAAACTGACTACGAGACAAGAAAAAATGTATTCATAGGTGAAAGCTCAAAGCTACGGGTAAAATGTCCCTAGGCTTATCGTCTCAAAGAAGAGATGGCACAGAGAAACAAGTGGGCATGTCTTACATAGCAAGCAGCCATTTAAACCGACATTTAGGACCTTCAAATAAGGATTTGGACTAAAATACTTTCATATTCGCACTAAGTGTAAATAAAACTGGTACAATCACCAATAAACAAAATTATTTTCATTGTTTTCGGGGTTCCTTTTGCCTTTCGGAATAAATATATTGCGAATCAGTAGTTAACATGCCTGGTTCCCCAAACAGGAGACGACTAGAAACTTCCGAAATGTGGTGGTGTAGAAGAATGCTAAAAAAGCTTTGATCGAATAGCTGAAGGGGAGATACGAAATCAGATTAGGGAGCAGAGAAATTAATGGCACAAATTGACAAAAAGAAGCGATCGTGGGTAAATGTCATATTTCGATTCCACCCATCCACTGTGACCCATGACGTTCTGCATGACGTTGATTAGTTGCATTTCGAAGGATACCAGTGGCCTTATTAAATGTTAACTGTGATTGCCTTCGTTTCTAGAACAATTTATAATGTTCGTTAACTATGATTTTTTTCGGAATATATCGTGATGAACTCTGGGAGGAACCACTGAACACAGCTTAAATTGTCGTTGAAGAAACGAGTAGTGATTGTATTTTTATCTTTCTTATCCGACACGTTGGGGTATCCAAGGTATAATGGGGTACACAGTTGAAAACTTTGATTAAATGTACAAAATTGATAAATAAGAGAGCTACAAATTTTTATATGAACACATTATGATGTATTAATCAGAAAAATACAAGAACATTGCCATAAAATAAAACAACAATATTTTCTGACTCAAAAACAGAAATTTATATCATTTGCACGCGGTAGTATGGGGTGGTAAATACAAGTGATTACAAAAACGTATAAAATTATCGGAAATGCAGAAAATATTGGCTTGCTCGGAATTTTTTTTAGTTCAAAGTGAGTATTAATGTCAAACTACAGTTTTCATGTATCGTATCCTTTTCTTGAGGCTGTTTACAAAATTCACACACGGGGAGACACTCATCATCTTCGCTATCTATTCCTGCACAAGAATCGTGTGTCCATTTTTTGCACGTGGAACAAGCTACCCAACCTCCAACTGATTTTGAATATAACCCACCACAATATACACATTGACAGTCAGAACTTTCCTCGTAATCACTCTCGTTAGTATTGTATTCTCTCTCCTTTTTTCCATTTACCTTCAGATTCTTTCTCTCTTTTTTGAGTTCTTAACTTTATTCTCTTTCGCAAAAGGTTTTCTGTTTGCTCTTTCTTCTTTGTCAAAGTTCTTTTTTCTGTTTCTCCCATTAATGACTTTTAACTCTTTTTTTGTACGGCGAATCAGTTAAAACAACGTTCTTCCCCATTTTCAGTCTCGCTCTTTTCTTGCTTTCGTTAACTTTTGACAAGAAAATCAGAATCTCAGGTGAAATATGAAATGAGGAGGTTGTGTTGTCAGTTGTCATCCAAGAGCACCCAAGATTAGAACAATTAGCCCCAATAACTTTGTTATTCTTAGGCGGCAGTTCATTGTAACAAATAGCTGAAACCTCGTCCGCTTGATTATCCAGCCCGTTTGAGTCGTCTTTTTCAGCTGGTGTGCTAGGTGGAGGCAATTACAATTGTTCAGATATAATAACCCCTTTATCTGACGGCCTATCACGTCCGCTGTCAGTTGTGTGTGCCGGGAGGAAGTGTGCGTCGTGAATATGGATGGGTCCGTGGGCCATATTGCAGTAGCTTCGAAACCTTTAATAGCGGTTTTCATTTTTGCGCTTTAGACGAAATCTGAACCAAAAAGCGTTGAAATTTGAAAGACAGTTACGACTTTCCCTGCGTGGCTTCGCAGCCATTTTCGAAGCTGATCACTATAACGAGGATTTATAAAACAAACATCAAGCGGCTGAAGTCTGTGAGAGCAATGTGGTGGTGAAGAAACGCCACTCTCCCTCGCGTTGTCCATAACGTCATTGTTCGTGGTATGAGCTGAGTGGCCATCTGATATAAGGAGAACTGGGACGTGCTTTGATGCCTTAGAAAATACCACAAATTGTGGAAACCATACAAAGAATGACTCTGTGGCCATCCATGCGGTGCTGTGGACCTCAGCGCAACCTCCTGCTGCCAGTCCTAACTCAAATTCTTTCTGCTTCTTCTTTCGTGGAAAAATAATCGTAGGAGGAATGTCAGCTCCGCTTGCTGAAGTACTAATGAGGCTGGTTGCAGTTTCGCCCCTTTTTGCAGAGGTTAACGATCGCACTGGACGGTTCCCTTTGCAAGCTGCGATGTTCGATTGGTTTTTAGCATTAACCGAGACGCCTGTTCCATCACAATTAGTTATTTGAGAAGTCATTAGTTTGTGATTGTCAGTTACATTTGTTAGCAACGAAAAAAACCTATCGACAGCTACTTTGTTAAAATCAATGATTCTTGTACTAGATTTTGCTTCGGGCTTGCGAACAAATCCGAATTTGCTTCTTCATTGTTTCATGATGTAATAAAGATTTCTATTTGTTTTGCTCGAAATTTTCGAAAAGGTATCTGGGGAACGTGCAAAAATTGAAATGGCAAAACTGTGCACCTGCCGAAATACGAGTGCGTATACTCATTTGAAAAAATGTTCCTAAACTGCTTCTGATACGCTAGAGGTTACCGCACAGTAAACAGCAATTGTAGTTGACCGTTTGCCTGCACCGTATAGAGTACGGTCAATAAAATATTTTTGTAGGGAGGACACATCATCTCATCCTGAATGAAGAGTTCATCTATACGTGTAAATGTAACCACTTGTGCCAGAGGGAGTGTGTTGGTAGCCTTACTGTTCATGTTGTATATTAACATTACAGATAATATAAGTAAGCTCACATATTTCGAAAATGATGCAGATATCGACATAGAGGTAACAAAGTCCGTGTGAAGCGATATACACATACAGGGGATAATAAAAATGTGACCACCTATACTTGCATCTACATGGATACTCTGCAAATCACATTTAAGTGCCTGGCAGATTGTTCATCGAACCACCTTCACAAGTCTCTATTATTCCAATCTCGCATAGCACCCGGAAAGAATGATCACCTGTGTCTTTCCATACGAGCTCTGACTTCCCTTATTTTATCGTTGTGGTCGTTTCTCCCTACGTAGGTCGGTGTCAACAAAATATTTTCGCATTCGGAGGAAAAAGTTGGTGATTGGAATTTCGTGAGAAGATTCCGTCGCAAAGAAAAACGCTTTTCTTTTAATGATGTCCAGCCAAAATCCTGTATCATTTGTGTGACACACTCTCTCATATTTCGCGATAATAGGAGGACGTGCTGCCTTTCATTGGACTTTTTAGATCTACTCCGTCAGTCCTATCTTGTAAGGATCCCACATTTCCCAGCAGTATTCTAAAAGAGGACGGACAAGCGTAGTGTAGGCAGTGTCCTTTCTAGGTCTGTTACGTTTTCTAAGTGTTGTGCCAATAAAACGCAGTCTTTGGTTAGCCTTAACCGCAACATTTTCTATGTGTTCTTTCCAATTTAAGTTGTTCGTTATTGTATAATAATAATGGCGTGTGACGAGGGCCTCCCATCGGGTAGACCGTTCGCCTGGTGCAAGTCTTTCGATTTGACGCCACTTTGGCGACTTGCGCGTCGATGGGGATGAAATGATGATTAGTACAACACAACACCCAGTCCCTGGGCGGAGAAAATCTCCGACCCAGCCGGGAATCGAAGGAATCTTAGGATTGACAGTCTGTCGTGCTGACCACTCAGCTACCGGGGGCGGACGTTAGTTATTGTAATACCTTGTTATTTAGTTGACTTTACGGCTTTTAGATTAGACTGCAACTTCTCTCATAGTGATTAGTCCATTCTGCTTCACCAGCAATATTGCGGGATCAGTAACGACCTGATTTGTTGATATTGCGGGCGTACCTTAACTGGCTTCTGTCTTCATTGATTAGCGGCTACCTTTGAAATGGTTGTACCACTCCTTTAGCCCTGCAGTACCCATTACTTTGTCCACAAACACACGATGGTTTCAACTTGAGAATCGCCAAGCTTGGAGCCAAATGTGATGTAAAGACGTCATTTTGCTCAGAATACTAAATCCAACGTGTACGACTTGCAAGTGTTCCGAAGTAGTGGAGAAAATCAGGTATGTGTGCTAAATATGCCTGAAAACATGAGCCCATGCGCGCCCTGATACCATTGTTGATTTCAACAATTAAAAAAGGTCGGATATTTTTTGAACAGCTCATGTATATAAGCCATCGCCAGTGATGTCGAAAGAGCAAGATACCCCTAACTACGCCAGTTGATTAGGTAGTTCGAATGGAGCGGTCTATTGTCTGACGTATCTCCATAACAGCTCCGAACCGAATACCCCAAAGTTCGACAAATGGTTCAAATGGCTCTGAGCACTATGGGTCTTAACATCTATGGTCATCAGTCTCCTAGAACTTAGAACTACGTAAACCTAACTAACCTAAGGACATCACACAACACCCAGCCATCACGAGGCAGACAAAACCCCTGACCCCGCCGTGAATCGAACCCGGGAACCCAGACGCGGAAAGCGAGAACGCTACCTTCACGTCAGGAATCAAGCTGAGCTCAGAAGGGCGCAAGTCCGGGTCTGTCTCAGGCCGATACTGATCTTCGGCCTGACGTGGCTGCTTGTCCTGTTCCAGGTGTTGCCCCTCAGTCTGCAAGATCCGAGCAGTCGCAGAGGGTGGTCTTACTGGTAGTTGGGAGCTCCAACGTCAGGCGCGTAATGGGGCAGAGAGGGGAAGAAAACCAATGTGCAATCCGTGTGCATACCGGGGTGAGTCATTCCAGATGTGAAAAAGGGTCCTTCCGGATGCCATGAAGGGTACAGGTTGCACCCATTTGCAGGTGGTCGCTCATGTCGGCACCAATGATGTGTGTCGCTATGGATCGGAGGAAACCCTCCCTGGCTATCTGATTTGGTGAAGACTGCCAGTCTCGCTAGCCGGATGAAAGCAGAGCTCACCGCTCACCATCTGTAGCATCGTCGACAGGACTGACTGCGGGCCTTTGGTAAAGAGCTGAGTAAAGGGTCTGAATCAGAGGCTGAGATTGTTCTGCGACCGTGTGGGCTGCAGATTCCTCGACTTGAGCCATAGGGTGGTGGGGTTTCGGGTTCCGCTGGATAGGTCAGGAGTCCACTACACGCAACAAGCGGCTACACGGGTAGCAGGGGTTGTGTGGCGTGAGCTGGGCGGTTTTTTAGGTTAGATGGCATTGGGCAAGTACAGAAAGGGCGGCAGCTTCAACGAGTTCGGGGCAAAGCAGGACATGCGGGGACCAAGCAGCAATCGGTATTGTAATGGTAAACTGTCGAAGCTGCGTTGGTAAAGTACCGGAACTTCAAGCGCTGATAGAAAGTACCGAAGCTGAAATCGTTATAGGTACAGAAAGCTGGCTGAAACCAGAGAGAAATTCTGCCGAAATTTTTACAAAGGTACAGACAGATAGAAATGATAGATTGCATGCAACCGGTGGTGGAGAGTTAGTCGCTGTTAGTAGAAGTTTATCCTGTAGTTAAGTAGAAGTGGATAGTTCCTGTGAATTATTATGGGTGGAGGTTACACGCAACAGCCGAGCTAGGTTAATAATTGGCTCCTTTTACTGACCTCCCGACCCAGCTGCATTAGTGGCAGAACAACTGAGAGAAAATTTGGAATACATTTCAAATCAATTTTCTCAGCATGTTATAGTCTTAGGTAGAGATTTCAATTTACCAGATATAGACTGGGACACTCAGATGTTTAGGATGGGTCGTAGGGACAGAGCGTCGAGTGACATTATACTGAGTGCGCTATCCGAAAATTACCTCAGGCAATTAAACAGAGAACCGACTCGTGGAGATAACATCTTGGACCTACTGATAACAAACAGACCCGAACTTTTCGACTCTGTATGTGCAGAACAGGGATTAGTGATCATAAGGCTGTTGCAACATCCCTGAATATGGAAGTTAATAGGAATATAAAAAGAGGGAGGAAGGCTTACGTGTTTAGCAAGGGTAATAGAAGGCAGATTTCAGTCTACCTAACAGATCAAAACGAAAATTTCTGTTCTGACACTGACAATGTTCAGTATTTATGGAAAAAGTTCAAGGCAATTGTAAAATGCGTTTTATACAGGTACGTGTAGAGTAAAACTTTGAGGGACGGGATAAACCCACCGTGGTTCAACAACAAAGTTAGGAAACTACTGCGAAAGCAAAGACAGCTTCACTCCAAGTATAAACGCAGCCAAAACCTCTCAGACAAACAGAAGCTAAACGATGTCAAACTTAGCGTAAGGAGGGCTATGCGTGAAGCGTTCAGTGAATTCGAAAGTAAAATTCTATGTACCGACTTGACAGAATATCCTAGAAAGTTCTGGTCTCACGTTAAATCAGTAAGTGGTTGGAAACAGCATGTCCAGACACTCCGGGGTGATGATGGCATTGAAACAGAGGATGACAGGCGTAAAGCTGAAATACTAAACACATTTTTCCAAAGATGTTTCATAGAGGAAGACCGCACTGCAGTTCCTTCTCTAAATCCTAGCACAAACGAGAAAATGGCTGACATCGAAATAAGTGTCCAAGGAGTAGAAAAGCAACTGGAATCACTCAACAGAGGAAAGTCCACTGAACCTGACGGGGTACCAATTCGATTCTACACAGTACGCGAAAGAACTTGCCCTCCCTTTTAACAGCCGTGTACCGCAAGTCTCTAGGGGAACGGAAGGCTCCAAATGATTGGAAAAGAGCACAGGTAGTCCGAGTCTTCAAGAAGGGTCGTAGAGCAGATGCGCAAAACTATAGACCTATATCTCTGACGTCGATCTGTTGTAGAATTTTAGAACATGTTTTTTGCTCGAGTATCATGTAGTTTTTGGAAACCCAGAATCTACTCTGTAGGAATCAACATGGATTCCGGAAACATCCATCGTGTGAGACCCAACTCACTTTATTTGTTCATGAGACCCAGAAAATATTAGATACAGGCTCCCAGGTAGATGCTATTTTTCTCGACTTCCGGAAGGCGTTCGATACAGTTCCGCACTGTCGCCTGATAAATAAAGTAAGAGCCCACGGAATATCAGATCAGCTCTCTGGTTGGATTGAAGAGTTTTAACAAACAGAACACAGCATGTTGTTATCACTGGAGAGACGTCTACAGACGTTAAAATAATCTCTGGCGTGCCACAGGGGAGTGTTATGGGACCATTACTTTTCACAATATATATAAATGAGGTAGTAGATAGTGTCGGAAGTTCCATGCGGTTTTTCGCGGATGATTCTGTAGCATACACAGAAGTTGCAGCATTAGAAAATTGTAGCGAAATGCCGGAAGATCTGCAGCGGATAGGCCATTGGTGCAGGGAGTGGAAACTGACCCTTAACATATACAAATGTAATGTATTGCGAATACATAGAAAGAAGGATCCTTTATTGTATGATTATATGATAGCGGATCAAACACTGGTAGCAGTTACTTCTGTAAAATATCTCGGAGTATGCGTGCGGAACGATTTGAAGTGGAATGATCATATAAAATTAACTGTTGGTAAGGCGCGTACCACGTTGAGATCCATTGGGAGAGTCCTTAGAAACTGTAGTTCATCAACAAAGGAGGTGGCTTCAAAAACACTCGTTCGACCTATACTTGAGTATTGCTCATCAGTGTGGGATCCGTACCAGATCGGGTTTGCGGAGGAGATAGAGAAGATTCAAAGAAGAGCGGCGCGTTTCGTCACAGGGTTATTTGGTAACCGTGATAGCGTTACGGAGATGTTTGACAAACTCAAGTGCCAGACTCTGCAAGAGAGCCGCTCTTCATCGCGGTGTAGCTTGCTCGCCAGATTTCGAGAGGGTGCGTTTCTGGATGAGGTATCGAATATATTGCTTCCCCCTACTTATACCTCCCGAGGAGTTCACGAATGTAAAATTAGAGAGATTAGAGAGCGCACGGAGGCTTTCAGACAGTCTTTCCTCCCGCGAACCATACGCGACTGGAACAGGAAAGGGAGGTAATGACAGTGGCACGTAAAGTGCCTTCCGCCACACACCTTTGGGTGGCTTGCGGAGTATAAATATAGATGTAGATGAGTGTGGTGCGTGATGCGGCGCTCCCCATCCCTATATACCGATCAAATCAGTCACGACTTGAACCGAGCGTGCCCGAACATTGTCCTACAAAATGATGGCCGCCTCCTGCAGAAACCGACGCCGCTTCTTTCTCTCAGTTGCTTTTCTACTTTGTAACACAGTCTGTTTCGTTTTAGAGTCCAAACAGCTTAACAGATATTGTTCAAATTTGTCATGGAGACAGTTTGAACCCTTAGAAAGAACATAGCCCACTTTAAAAAGCAAGAAATTTTTTTTTTGCATCAGTGAACGTAAACTACATTAAAACTTACTTATTTTGGTTGTATAACTTAAGAATTCTATAATGTATAAGTACTTCAGTAGTCGCCGCGCGGGATAGTCTCTCAAACGAAATTGCTCCCACGTCCGAGGCCTTTGAATATCACGTCTTCCATTCCGCTTGTAGTTCAGAATATTTTGGGGAAGTCTGGGACGTAGCATTCTCACCAGTCTTCACGATATTTTTGAATTTTTTAGTTTCTTTTGAAAATACTTAATTTTTCTCTAGTAACTTCATTCCTAATCATTTCTTGTTGTGCAGCTCTTCGAATTTCGTAGGAACCTCATCTCTGCCGTGTGATTTTTTTTGCTTTTTTTTTAACCATGTTTTCGCTTTCATAGCATAATACAGGAACCGCGACCACGTTATAGAATTTCGGGACAATCTTTTTGTACTTTATTGCCCAATATTCAGATAATAGTGTCACAGACAGCTTAGAATTTGTGTAATTTATTTTAAGTATCAGAGTAAAAATCAGATCTTACAGCGTAGCCTAAATGAAAGATTAAGAGACCAGTTCTAAAGCAGGATTATCCAAAACTAGTTTTAAACTGACTGAGTATTTTCCTCGGAGTGCACTTATTTCCGTTTTATTACTAGAAATTTTAAAGTTGTATTCATTGCATATTTCGTTCAGGTGGTACATAGATCTTTGGAGGTCATTTCGTGAACTTGAATCATGTCATCTACAAACAGAAGCACAATCAGGTATTTCTCATTCGTTATCCCAATTCCTTTGTCTTGTCGTAGTTCCTGCTTTCATTTATGAAGAACGAAGTCAATGTATATACTAAAAATGCTGACTTAATCTGCTCATTTAAATGTATTCCGAACGAGCTGCCGCAGTGGTTATTCCATGGTATGATGATGATGATGATGATGTTTGGTTTTTGGGGCGCTTAACTGCACGGTTATCAGCGCCTGTACAAAGCCCCAACCTTTACACAGTCCAGTTTCGCCACCTTCACGGATGATGATGAAATGATGACACCACAGACACCTACTTCCCGGGCGGAGAAAGCAACCCAGCCGTGAATCGAACCCGGAATCCCACCACCAGCAACGCTAGCTTCTACACGACGAGCTGCCAACTAGTACACTAGACTCGCATTCGGGAGGATGACGTTTAAATCCGCATCCGGCCATCCTGATACGTTTTCCGTAACTTTCCTGAATCGCTCCAAGCAAATGCTGGGATGGTTCCTTTTAAAGGGAACGGCGGACTTCTTTTACCCTTCCCTGACGCAGTGCCAACTCCTGCTCCGTTTCTAATGACCTCAACATCGATGGCCCCCTGTGGGTTCGGGGGTAAGAATAGGCCCACGGTATTCCTGCCTGTCGTAAGAGGCGACTAAAAGGAGTCTCAAACGTTTCGGCCTTATGTGATGGTCCCCTACCGGGTTTGACCTCCATCTTCTAAATTCTTCCGAAGAGCGAGCTGATTGGGGAAGGGCGCCTTACAAGGTGCAATGTGTCCATCGCTCATTACCATCTCTAGCTTGGTTGGTCGTCGTCGCATAGCTGTCCCGCCCACTCACCATCTCTAGGGCGTGGCTTTGTTCTTGGGTGCGGTTTTTGCAGTCTGCTCTGCTGTGTCGCTTTATGCGCCAATGACGATCATGGGCTACATTTCGCCTGAAATCCAGCATGGTAGCCAGTCCGTTGTGGTGGGGCCGCCATGTACCCTGTCGGTTGTAGCCCCCTGACAACACAGGGATCGCTCTACTGATGCCTGCGCCGTTAACTCCCCGCGTATGCCAAGGAGTAGATGCCTGTCTCCTTGGGGCATCGGGACTCCCGGCAATGGCCATCCCGCCAGGTGGTCGTTGCTGAGGCTGGGTGGCGCCCGTGGGGAGGGCCCTTGGTCGGAGTAGGTGGCATCAGGGCGGATGACCCGCGATGAAGCGTGGTACATCATCTCTTGCTGGCGGCCAGCCGCCAGCAGTCTCTAAGCGTTCTCGGCCTCAATACAACGCTCAGGCATATGATCCACAATCGTTCCCCTCCCTGGCCACACCATGGGAGGAACGAAAGGCTATGGTTGGCAGCGAACCTTATTCACCTCGCTATTTAGTCTGTACACGAGTCGATGGGGAATCGTTTATGGCGACCAAGCCTCAGTTTTTTGTCGAGCACTTGGAGGACAAGTTTGGGGAGGTGGAGGGCTTGTCCAAAATGCGCTCTGGGGCAGTATTGATCAAAACGGCATCCTCTGCACAGTCACGGCGGTTACTCGCTTGTGACAAGTTGGGGGATGTTTCCGTCACGATCACACCCCATAAGAGTCTCAACATGGTCCAGGGCATTATATTCCATAGGGACCTACTCTTGCAGTCAGACGACGAGCTACGCGCCAATTTAGAACGGCGGGGTGTTCACTTCGTCCGGCGCGTCCATCGGGGTCCGAGGGATAATCAGGTAGCCACCGGTGCCTTCATCTTGGCCTTCGAGGGTGACGTCCTACCCGAAAAGGTCAAGGTGATGGTCTACCGATGTGATGTGAAGCCCTATATCCCTCCCCCGATGAGGTGTTTCAAATGCTGGAAGTTCGGCCACATGTCATCTCGGTGTACTTCCAGCATGACATGCAGAGATTGTGGACGCCCTTCACATCCTAATACTGCATGTGCGCCGCCTCCCATATGTGTGAACTGCGGCGAACACCATTCCCCTTGCTCGCCAGACTGCAAGGTCCTACTGAAAGAACGAAGGATCATGGAATATAAGGCCCTGGACCGCATGACCTATACTGAGGCTAAGCGGAAATACGAGAGGCTACATCCTGTGGCTCTGACCAGCTCCTATGCCACCGCTGCCAAAACAGTAGTTTTGTCATCTGCTGCACCGATTCCACTGAACACTCTGAGCCGGAATACTACACCTGCCCCCTTGATGGTGGGGGGCACTTCCCCATCTGTTGCTCCTGCACCATCTACCTCAGGAGCAACGACCCCCCAACCATCGGGGACACAAGTCCCCAACTCTAAGCCGGAGAAGCGTCCGACTTCTTCGGCGACTCTCTCTCGCAAGGGATCCCTCGGGTCCCTCCCTTCCCAGGTTTCCACCTCTGGGAAGGGTGACGTCAGCCAATGGCTGAAAAGCAGGCCAGCGGCTGGTCGCAGGGCTTCCCGCTCCTCCTCCGTCCCGGAGACTGACTCGGTGGAGCCCTCCCAGCTAGTAAAGCCCAAGGAGCAGAGAGAGAAGACGAAGAAGAAGAAGGCCTCTAAGGCCAAGGAACGCGCGGTGGCATCCACCCCACCGCTCCATACAGGCTCTGCGTCTGGGGATGAGGTGGAGATCCTGGCGTCCGCTGAGGACCTGGATCTCGCCATACCCTCAGACGCCAAGGACGCCGATTGTACTGGTCCTCGATCGGTGACAGCAGGTGACCCAGTGACGTGATCTGCCTCCTCGGTCCCTTCACGCCTATTTCGCCCATGGACAAAGTGATTCTCCAGTGGAACTGCAGCGGTTTTTTCCACCACCTTGCTGAGCTCCGCCAACTCGTCAGCAGTCACCCTTTCTTCTGCATTGCTCTCCAGGAAACGTGGTTTCTGGCAATGCGGACCCCTGCCCTACGAGGGTATCGGGGTTATTATAAGAACCGGGCAGCTTATGAGAGGGTGTCTGGTGGAGTCTGCGTCTACGTCCTTAACTCTATCTACAGCGAGTGTGTGCCTCTTCATACACCCTTAGAGGCTGTCGCTGTAAGGATGTGGACGCCTCAGCCTATTACTGTCTGCAGTTTGTACCTTCCGCCGGATGGTGATGTCTCTCGTCATGTGTTGGCTGCATTGATAGGACAACTGCCGCCTCCCTTTGTGTTGCTGGGCGACTTTAACGCCCATAACCCCTTGTGGCGTAGCGCCGCGATTACTGGCCGGGGCAGAGATGTCGAGACTCTTCTGTCACAGCTTGACCTCTGCCTTTTAAACACGGGAGAGGCGACCCACTTTAGTGCGGTCCATGGCTCGTTTTCGGCCATTGACCTTTCTATTTGCAGCCCCGGACTTTCACCACCCATCCACTGGAGGGTCCATGACGACTTATGTGATAGTGACCATTTCCCCATTTTTCTGTCACTGCCACAGCGTCACTCTTCTGAACGCCCCTCCAGATGGGCTCTGAATAAGGCTGATTGGGACTTATTTACATCTGTCGCAGTGATCGCACCTCCTTCCACTGATCCGATTGATGCGGTGGTTCAGTCGGTCACCACCAGCATCGTTTCTGCGGCGGCATCTGCGATTCCCTGTACATCCGGGTCACCTCGGCGGAGGACTGTGCCGTGGTGGTCGCCCGAGATCGCAGAGGCGATTCGAGATCGCCGGCGGGCTCTTCAGCGCCATAAGCGGCACCCGTCGTTGGAGACCCTCATTGCTTTTAAACAGTTCCGCGCCCGAGCCCGACGCCTTATTCGCCAACGGAAGCAGGAGTGTTGGGAACGTTATGTTTCCACCATTGGCGTCCGTACCTCTGCATCGCAGGTTTGGGCCCAGATTCGGCGACTCCAAGGCTATCGGCCACCTGTCTCTGTCCCTGGGCTTTCGCTGAATGGAGCAGTGTGCACCGACTCCGACACGATTGCGGACCGGTTAGCAGAGCATTTTGCTCAGTGTTCCGCGTCAACGAACTACCCGTTGGCCTTCCGCTCCCGGAAAGAGCGGTTGGAAAGTCGGAGGCTTTCCTTTCACACGCGCCACGCGGAGTCGTACAATGCTCCTTTCAGCGAATGGGAATTCCAGAGCGCACTTTCTGCTTGCCCTGATACGGCTCCTGGACCAGACCGCATTCACAGCCAGATGCTGAAACACCTCTCAGTGCCTTGCCAGCGACGCCTCCTAGATCTTTTCAATCGCGTCTGGGTCGAGGGTGTTTTCCCGTCTCAATAGCGGGAAAGCATAGTCCTCCCCGTATTGAAACCTGGCAAGAACCCGCTGGAGGTGGACAGCTATCGCCCCATAAGCCTCACCAACGTTCCTTGCAAGTTGCTGGAACGTATGGTGAGCCGGAGGTTGAGTTGGCTCCTCGAGTCTCGGGGCCTTCTGGCTCCGTCTCAGGGTGGGTTCCGTAAAGGCCGCTCTGCCGTCGATAATCTGGTCTCCCTGGAGTCTGCCATCCGTACAGCCTTTGCACGCCGCCAACATCTGGTTGCCGTCTTCTTCGACATGCGGAAGGCATACGATACGACTTGGCGCCATCACATCCTGGCCACACTTCATGGGTGGGGCCTTAGGGGCCCGCTCCCGATTTTTATTCAGAATTTTCTTTCGTATCGTTCCTTCCGCGTGCAAGTAGCTGCGTCGCATAGTTCCTCCCGGGTCCAGGAGAACGGGGTCCCACAGGGGTCTGTCCTCAGTGTGTCCCTGTTTTTAATTGCCATCAATGGGCTCCTTGAGGCGGTGGGGTCGTCCGTCGAGGCTTCTTTATATGCGGACGACTTCTGCCTATATTACAGCTCCAGTGGCATCGCCGCTGCTGAACGGCAGCTGCAAGGTGCCATCCGCAAGGCGCAGTCATGGGCTGTAGCGCACGGCTTCCAGTTTTCGGCCGCGAAGACCTGCGTTATGCATTTCTGCCGGCGTCTCACGGTTCACCCTGAGCCGCGCCTTTACCTTGATGGTGAACCTCTTGCTGTGGTCGCGACGCATCGGTTCTTGGGACTGGTGTTCGATACCCGGTTGACTTGGCTGCCCCATATTAGGCAGCTGAAGCAAACATGCTGGCGGCACTTAAACGCTCTCCGTTGCTTAAGCCACACCAGGTGGGGTGCCGACCGGTCCACCCTCCTCCACCTATATCAAGCGCTGATCCAGTCCCGCCTTGATTATGGGTGTGTGGCGTACAGTTCTGCCTCGCCTTCAGCATTGCGATTGCTGGATCCCATACACCACTGCAGGATCCGCCTCGCCACGGGGCGTTCCAGACAAGCCCCGTCGACAGCATACTTGTGGAGGCTGGTGTCCCTCCATTGCGGTTCCGGCGTGACCGCCTTCTGGCCGCCTATGCCGCGCACGTTTATAGCATGCCAGGGCATCCAAACTACCGTCTCCTGTTCCCGCGCTCGATCGTCCATGTTCCAGACAGGCGGCCCCGGTCAGGGTGTCCCATTGCGGTTCGCCTCCGGGACCTTCTCCGTGGCCTTGACTTTTTTCCTCTGCCGCCTGTTTTCCGGGCCAATCTCCGTCTGCCCCCGTGGAGTGTGCCCCGACCGTGCCTTCGGCTCGACTTGGCACAGGGTCCGAAGGTCTCAGTGCCTCCGGAGGCCCTCCGCCGCCGCTTTCTTTCCATCCTGGCCGAGTTTCCGAACGCGGTGGTGGCCTACACCGACGGTTCGGTGGTCTCTGGTCACACTGGTTACGCTCTCACTCTACGGGATTATTGTGAGCAACGGTCATTGGCAGCTGGCTCCAGTGTATACACTGCCGAGTTGGTTGCCATCTATCGTGCCCTAGAGTTTCTCCGCTCCCGCTCAGGTGAGTCCTTTGTCATCTGTAGTGACTCCCTGAGCGGTTTACGAGCTCTTGACCAGTGTTTCCCTCGTTCCCGTCTGGTGATGTCCATCCAGGAGTCCCTCCATACTCTCGTCCGTTGCGGCCGCTCTGTCACCTTTGTTTGGTCCCCGGGTCACGTCGGCATCCCGGGTAACGAGCGGGTTGACGAACTGGCGAAACAGGCGGTCAGTTCCCCGGCCATGGAGATCGGTCTTTTAGAGAGTGACGTCCGATCCGTATTGCGGCAGAAGGTCCTTGCTGCTTGGCGTGATGAGTGGCGCACCCTGCCCTCTCCCAACAAACTTCGGGCAGTCAAGGAGACAACCAGTGTGTGGCGCTCCTCCATGCGGGGGTCTCGCAAGGACGCTGTCGTCCTCTGCCGGCTCCGCATAGGACATACCCGGCTCACGCATGCGTATCTCTTGTGCCGTGACGACCCGCCTCTCTGTCGCTGCGGATTGGCCCTGACCGTGGTACACGTCTTACTAGACTGCCCACTTTTAACTGCCCTCAGGCAGACGTTCGCGCTGCCTGATACACTCCCTGCTCTTTTAACCGATGACTCTACTATGGCTGACTTAGTTCTCCGTTTTATTCGAGCAGGGGGTTTTTATCATTCAATATGAGAGTCCCTTTTCATTTTTTTTTTAGTGTCGACTGTGGCTTTTGGCCTGGGGTTTTAGTTTGTGGTGTTTTAATGTGTCCCTTGGTTGTTGGCCTTTCCAGTTTTATTTTCATGGTCGGCCAATGACCGTCGCACTCTGTGTGTCTTTTAATCTCTTTTCTCTGGTCTTCGTCTATGTCTTTCTTGTACTGTGTCGTCCCTTGTCGTCTCCGTTATGTGTTTATTGCTTGTTGGACTTTTCTTCGTGTATTATTATGGTCGTGGAACAAGGGACCGATGACCTAAGTAGTCTGGTCCCTTTAACCCCCCACAAACCAACCTCAACATCGATGGCACATTAAATGCAATCCTCCTTCCGTCCTTCATTTAAAGGCATAGGTTTACGCAATAAGTCGGGCGTTAAAAGTTAAAAACTGCGTACTCGTCTAAGGCAGCACAATTTCATGGCGCGCAAATTATCGAGAATATATTCACCGAGCATTTGTGAAAGGCAGCACGTGGCGACTTCCAACAAACTTCACACATAATTTCGAAACTTGGCGAAACTTTTTTTCCCCTCTGACATCCCTGACATAATGATGAAAGGAAAAAGACTTTGATCACTTCTACATTTTCGCTCTTCGTGCAGTAAGGTGTCAGCATCAGGCTTGATGTTTCACTTTACTACTCACTTTATTCGCAACACATTTGTCACAGTATCCACATACGTCGCCGAATGTACCTGAAAATTATAGAATTGTACAACACCTAGTTCAGTAAATAAATATTGAGACGTTTTCGAAAAACTAGCTTCTCTTACAACAGAGCGTCTTCAACTGCAAAGGGTTATGTTTCTTCAGGTCAAGTTTTTAACACATTAACTGATACGGAATGTGAACGAACTTCTGAAGGTGTTTTACAAGTGGGACTTCCAGTTTTCAGACAGCAATTTGGAGGGGAGAAGGGGGCGGTGGTTACGCGGTCTATTTGGAACTTCAGTGTTTTCGCAAATGATGCTGTTGCCTGTAATAAAGTTCTGTTTGAAAGAAGTCACGCCCTCATAAGATTTCAGTGTAGTGCAAAGCATGACAACTTAGTTTAAATGTTCCCGAAATGTAAAATTGTTCGGTTCACAAAACGATATAACCTTATCCTACGAGTATAGTGCAGCGAGTCAAATTCGCTATCGCTCAACCCACATGAATACCTGGGTGTAAAAATTTCTAGAGATTTGAAATGGAACCGTCACATAGTCGCAGTCTTAGGGAAATACGGTGGCTGGCTGCAATTCGTTGGTAGAATTCTAGGAAAATACAATCAGTGTACAAAAGAAATTGCTTACAAATCACGCTTGTGACCCATCCCCCAATATTGCTCGAGATTCTTGGATCCTAATCAGATACAACTGCCAGGCGATACTGAATGTATACAGAGAAGGGCGGCACGAATGGTCACAGGTTTTTTGACGCGTTGGAGAATGTCACACAGTTTCTGATCAAATTGAACAGGCAGGCGCTTGGAAAGAAACGTAAAATATCCAGAGAAAGTCTACTTGGAATATTTCCGGAGGAATCCTTAACTGTTGAATATAGGCGAATGGTAGTCAATGGAGGGAATGACTGCGAATGCTCGTTCGATTTTCGTTCTCTTCCGTAGGCTGCGATGCAAACCAATCCTGATAATATTCCCGGTGTGAGATGTAGTTGGCAGCTCTGTAAATGCTGACCGGTGAGTCGCTTAAAGCCCAGGTGAAATTAATCTCGGAGGGACACATCATGCTCTCAACCGACTAAGCATATCCCCTAAGGATCGCCTAGAGCCTGTGACTAGTGCATTGAATGTAAATACGGAAAACCGCAAAAACTCACTTTTTGAACTATTTGTAATTCCATTAACTAGTTTTGTAACCTTTACAGACTCATCTTCAAATGTGGCACACAGAATTTCCGTCTCTCTGACGTGGAGACAGAGCGACAGTTACATGGCGACATGTGTCGGAAAACCAGTTATTCTACTTACTGACTAACGGACAGTTCATGGTAGACACAGACTATCCCGTGGAAGAGCAAAGTATCGCGAGGAGACCTAATTAGAAAGTTTCTAGAACTGACGTTACATGATGAAAGTAGGAATGGAATATACTGAAACCACCTACGTATTGTAACTGTAGGAAGCGTGAAGACCGGAAGAGACTAAGCACAGCACGCACAGAGGCTTTTAAGCAGCCACAGTTCGCACGCTCCATACGTCAGTGGAGTGGGAATAAGTCCTAATAACTGGTATACTGGCAAGTTCCATCTGTCACGCAATTCACGGTCGTTTATAGACTACAAATTATAAGCTGCCTATGTTTTGTTTAAATTTGGATTACAAGAAAATGGGCGTTTTGCAAAATGTCCTACATAAGTCTCCTCTTCATCAACACCACCACCATGAGTGTTCTGCCCTAGGGCAGGTCTTCACATGTAGCTCTCCATGCAGTCCCATCATTTGTTACCCTCTTGTTTTCTCACAACTATTTTCTGTTCTTACGCTGTCCACCACCTGGTATGTTCTGCGTCTTCTTCTTCTTCTTCTTCTTCTTCTTCTTCTTGCATTCACCATTTCCTTCATACCATCAATAAACAATCTCTTCTCATTCAGTGTCCATGCCAATTGTGTTTGCTCATCTTGCTACCTTTAAAATTTCTCTCTGTTCTCCCACTCAACACCACCTCATTTCTCACTGTGCCTGCCTATTTTATCCCCTATCAATGCACCCACATAAAAGCCTCCTGTTATGAAACGTCTCGTTGGCAATTGCTATACGTATTTTCACCTCCTTATTACTTCCAATGTCGTCCATAATAGCACGTCGCAGTTATCTAAAAACACTAAATTGTTGTGTGTCTTCCTGCCTAACGTTATAGTTGTTCTTGCTTTTCTTGCACCTATCACCGGACATTTTGCGATTTTCTTATTATTTCTCATTCCAATTTACTCACGCCTCTTGTTCAATTCTTTTAACATTTCAGTCATACTTCTTTCGCTCTCTGCCAATAACACCACATGATCCGCGAGTCTAATACATTCTGCTCTCCTAACAACAACCCGCTCCCGTCTATGTCGTTTCAAACGTTTTTGAATGACATGCTCCAAATATATTTACACTCTAAGGAGAATAAACGTATCCATGAGGACTTACCCCAGCGCGATGGAAATCGATACACGTGATGTTCATTCATGCCCAATAGTATCCGAACGACCTGAATTGAATTTCACCTGATTCACATGCAACCCACATAGCGCAACTGTCTAGCAGGTCTCCTTATCGCTCCTTGGTACAGTCGTTTGACTATTGAAAGTGGTTCCAACAAGTCACCACGAGAAAAAACTGTTCTGTATCGCAATAACTCAAGATGCAAAGTAATACCACGATACTACAAATATCACGGAACACCTTCTCACAGATAAGACTGCCCTTAAGGCTTGTAGCTCACATTTATTACAATAAATGACATACCTGACATTTTACCACTCTCATTATTACGTCAGATAGGTAATACACGTAGTAAATTCGTCGTATTCATGATTTCCTCTTCAAAGTAACATACCGTACTTATCATTGAACACAAAATGAGTTTAAAAATTGAAGTTATTCACGGGCAACCAGTTGAGAATATGTATGAACTTCAAATGACACGACGAACCGTCTCGTTTTGCATATGGATTCAAACCCAGGTCATGCAGACTAAGCAAAGATTTCGTGCCTGACGGAAACTAACAGTCACTCCTGATTAGGCATACAGAGAGTGATATACCTCGATTTTAGAGAGAGCCAGTTTGCAAATACCAACTTTAAATTACATAGCGCAAGCATTTTTGCCGGACGCGAATTCCTACCAAGCACCTATTGCTTCTGTTAACGAACGACGAGAGATGTTGAATCTTGGTTCTTAACAAGTAATTTACTTGAATTGCCGTGAGGTAAGGCTTTGTACTGGGCAGGGATTCGAACTCTGAACTTAATCGGATAGATATCGACGCACAATCAACTGTGACATTTCGGATTTTCTCGGCAGTAGCTAGATGTTTTAACTGAAATGACGAGACGAAACATAATTTTTTTTCCTTCGAAAGACTCCAACCCGGCATCTATCGCTGTTATATTCTGCAGAAAACGAACGTTAAATATGGGTTTGTTGCACCAGCAGCTACATGTGAGCGTGTTTGAACTAGAAATAATATGACGAAGAGTTCAGTGCTCACTGGGAATACAGCTCCACACATCATATCGCTTTTGACTACACACAAAGATACGTCAGCTTCCGAATTTTTGTCCAGCTCGGACTAACATCTTGAACTTACAGTGATCTCGCAAATAGTCCTGTGTCTCACTGGGTGTCAAAACGTCACATATCGTTAGTGTTGACAACGAATGAAAATACATTAAACATTAAAATAATTATCCACCAGCAGATAGGTGTTCTCATGCTAGAGCTTGATAATACATAATGAAATCTATAGTGCCGGGCCAGGATTCGAACCCATTCACGCGCAGTATGTGGAGATGTTGAGGAATCTGCAGTTCTGAACAAACAACAAATTGTAGCCGTGCTGTATTCTCACGAAGGGATCAAATTCAGCCTTAAGTACGGTCTATGTTGCATTCCCAGTTCAGAACCGATTTTATCGACATACAGAAGCTCAGATAAAATATGGACTAAATGTCCTGTGAGCCTACATAGCGTTTGTTTCGTCACTAGAAATAAATAACAAGTATAAGAAAGGTTTCTACGTGTCGCCGCTCCAGTCTTTATTGTGATTCATCCTAACGTCTACTTTGTAGAAAAGGAATATCATTTTTCATGTTAATTTCAGACCACAATGTCATTATATCTTCTTCACTTGGTGTAGCCAGAAGAGAATGGAATCTGTCTCTCCCTATCTAAAATCATTGACAGAAGTTGGAATCGAACCCAGTCCATAGATATACAAGCATATTATAAGTATGTGGCTCATTTTTCTATCGTAACGCCATTGCACCTCTCCGGATGAGAATTGACACACAGGCTTCCTGTAGTAATTTGCAGCAGGTTCAGTAAATTCATGTACTTGGTTGACCGAATCACAATGAACTAGCTGCCTCGACTACCCAGTGCATACATTCGACTTTATTTTGTAATCACCGAAATAAAATCACGTACCTGCCACCTACACAGAACAGCCAACAGTGTAGGATGCACAAATTTGAAAAGGAAGTGTTTCTTTCCACTTGAGCTACTGTATTGCGCCATCTCTTTGTTGAAAACGTCGTGCAGTGCAAATGTCGCATTTCATAAGTAAAGTTTTGTATTCCTAGAAACCCAAAATTTGCTTGTGAGCGGCGGGAAGAGGAGTTACCTGTTGTGCAGCATTGTAAGTTTTCACCATTGCACTATGAGCCGAAAGTATTTTTTTGCGATTTCCTTATCGATGTTTTATCTGACTGCTTGTAGCTCTTTCACAGAAGGGATAAAAACGTTACAGTCAGTGAGACTGGAAGTGCGAACCATAACAGATGCTATTTCTCAGGCCAGCGCATTACCATAGAGCTGGCGTAGAAGTACGTGTCTTAGCTTACTCTTACGAGTTCGATAATGTCTAGCACTCGTAAACCGCTATTTAAAGGACGAGATTAGTTGCGATTTCCACGTGCAACGACTTTCCTGGGCTGAAAACCGTAAATTTACAAACTTTTGTTACACCTAACGTGATAATAAATCAGATTATTTAATGGAAATGACAGGTAAAATCAAGTGAACTTTGAGGATAAATTCCGTGCGCACCAGGAAGGAACTCGTCGATCACATAGTTGCCAAACATACGTTGCCTTGTTGTAAAATCTCAGTTACAGTACCAGCAGAAAGAAGACGAACCGATGTGATCGTACAGCGGTCTGGGAACTGACCATAGCTGGTGTCTCCAAGTCGCGGTTGCTACGGCCTGGAATACGTAATGCGTCTGATTCGCATTTCTGTAACTAGGTTTAGGGACTGGAGCGTGGTTACTAATAATACTCCGAACTGACTGAAAACTAAGCATCATATATCAGTAACTCTCACAGTTGCTTTTATATTTATTTCGTAAGTGTACTAAAAACTAAGAAGCTCATTCAGAGAAGCAAAACAAACAAATAGAGAAAAAAAGAATGTGTGTGTGTATGATAGAGAGAGAGAGAGAGAGAGAGAGAGAGAGAGAGAGAGAGAGAGAGAGAGAGAGAGAGAGATCAAAAAGAATGAGAGAGAGTAAGAAATTGTTGTAAAGAAATTGAATCATGGTATGTAAAGAAACCTTTCATTAAAATGACATGTTACACATCATTACGAAATATCGTATTCATGATCTATGAAACAAGAATTGATCTAATGTAATCTAATCATATCATATTGACGGCTATCCATGAAGAGTCATAAATTACCGAAATTTTTGCCAATACCAGTAATGAAATCTAAACTTGAAAATAAAAGACGACAATTTTTGTAATAAACCGGGACTCCTAACAAGACCCTTTCGTCCCTCTTAACTAACCACGAAAGATGTCTGATATACCTCCATGCTCAAGTAACAAAGTGCGCATGCATTTAAAGATTAAGTGCATGATGTGAAGTTATATGACGGAGATACGAACCCAACACGTAATCGTATTGTTAGTTAAGTAAAATCAAATGTTACGTATCGGTTTTTCTTACCAGCTGCTAGGTGTTTGGATCTAAACTAAAGATACAAACTTTAGTACCTAAGCGACAATCTAACTGCACGCCTACCGTGCATCCACAAATATAGCTTAAATATCAGTTGCTTACTCACCAACGGTAAGGTGTGTGCGTGTTTGACAAGAAATAATGACACCTATTGCGATTGTTGGCAACACATGAATAGACATTAAAAGCGCACGTTGGTTTTCACTAGCGGGACGGTGTGCACGTTATAGGGCTTGAACTGAAACTATGAATATTTTTGTATTGGATCAGGATTCGGACCCACATACTTACCTTTGGAGGAGACCTAGAGAAGGTTGCAGTCTTGCGAAAAGGAACGAAATGGTTGAACTATAATGTTCCGAGAGATTCAGATCCTCGAAAGAGGAGAAACGAATTCGAATCACAGTCCAGCACCAAATTTTACAACGTCTCTAGTTCAATGAATTACAAGTAAAATAAGAGCCCCATCCTTTAAATGGCTATCGGTTCATAAAATAAAATAAAATTTTCTAATGTAAGTAAGTTTACTGGCGACTGTATTTCTGTTTACGATGACTTCCGCTATGTCATTTCCCAACGTAACCTGGCTCTGCCCAGTTGGTAATGATGGAACGTGATTTGTATTGCGAATTCTGGATTATAACGTCTTTCTTTTGAGGTTACCAGACGCAAAGTAAATCTGTTTGTGCTTCTTAAAAGTAAATGTCTGAACCCACGCATTGCTCCTGTGATAGTTCCACCAGGCCATTGTGCCCACATTTCCCAGCCCCAGGAGTGAGCTGCAACGGATGATGTGCTGAGCTTACAAAAGTAGTCACGGTGGATAAAACGCGAGTCTATTAAATGTTTAAGTAGAAACAAGCTTCTGACGCGGAGATTATGCTATTCTCATGTCAGCAGGATGTAAAGACCCTTGTAGGCATCATAGGCTCGATGTGAAGCCATTTTGAAATGTTCACAAATTCAGATATTTTCTTATTTCGTGAAGATCCACTGGGAAGTGTGAAGTTACCGGATAATTGGATTATTACCGTCATTATTACTATCATTTTCTTCATGCCGCTGCTGGAACACTGTACTTGAATATCAGTTCGTGCCTTTTGGTCACTATACAAGTAGTTTCACAAGAAGAGGTTCTTTCTCTGTCTACAGAATTCTTTTCATGTTAATATCAAACATCAGCAATTACTCATAGATTTCATTAAAACTAAAGTAATCGATGAAGACGTTACTTGATAACAAAAACGCTCTGCCTTTCTTCTATTACTTGCGCCTAGAAATGGCTGTCGAGTACTGCCAAACCAAAAGCCAAGAGATCTTACTGCCTGCCGATATACGTCGCTGTCAATTTTTCCATATGATTTGGTTGACGTGACCTGTTTCAAGTTGTGTATGACAGAGAATGTTTTAGAAAATCAATTGTTTTCCTTTGCAATAAAGAAAAAGATTTTCATTCTAAGCTATCCAAGTTCAAAATTTTTGGAATATTAGTTCCAGTTTAATATTCGCTTCTATAATGTAGGAAAGTATTTCGCACTTGCAAAACTCGGATCCGGCCCATTGACCTTACACTCAGCCGCCGGCCATAAATTCTGTCTCAGAGTGACACCAGATTAAGTAACCTAATATAGCGAAGATTATTTGCCAGTGCTCTCTCTCACCAGAAAATACGCAGTTCACTCACTAATTGGGCTCCATTAGTACACTGTAACAGTAATTTCTGTGTGTCTGCAATGCATTCGGATTGTAGAATTTAGCGGTGCTCTCTCTCCCACTTCTGTATACAATATGACTGACCTACACGGGCCCTTTATCGTTACAGGCCCTGAGCAGTGCTACATCATACTGACAACAGTAATGTTCTTATACTGACAATCTGACTGGTCGTTTTACCTGATTTTGTAATCATTTAAATAAGACAACATGACCTTCCAGTGGGAGACATTTCGTTCTCCCTTTTCCTTCTGTGACATTTTTCCGTAATCTATTTGCCTTCCAATCAGCGAAATGCGGTAGAGTACGGCCGGTAAACGATTTACAAATCACGATTTAGTCCCGTTAAGACGATTTCTTCAAACATTGTCGTTGCTAAAGGAATTTACTTTCGTCTTAAATCGTCTCAAGCAGCAACGTTCACAGACATCCCAAATACGTAAAAGCTCATTATCCTGGTACGAAGTTTGTAAAACAAACTTACCACAGTTTGTGTCAGGTTGATCTTTTCGTCTGATAGCTCAGCCTAAGTATCACAAGTAGTGTCCCTGTAGCTTTGGGAATCATTGGTTAATAACGAGTTTAACACCAGTGGGTATAGTATTGCTAAATATTCAAATTAATTATCAACCTAAGTCTGAGTTCATCCGCAGACTGTAGCGAATTTATAATACTGAAGCTAGACTTTGCATCCTTGTCCTCCTTGAGTGGGCATTGGAAGGCGTTTGCACACACGAACACAACACTATGAATACTTCGAACGCCATAGTTAACGTTGCTCTCATAAACTACTTTTGTTTTCTTAATTCTTCTAGGTGTTCAGGGTGCAATATGTGTTGTAGATACAGCCTTAGAGCAAAACATTGACCGCCGAGCCGTCCACATAAGGTGGACAACACAGTCGTGCTCCTCTCAGGATCCTGTGTCCGGCAGTATGCTCGATCAGCAACATTGTAGACTGCGGCACTTCCCAGAGGAAGTCTTGAGTTCAGTCTTAGTACATTATTCTTGACTAAGGCCGTAGTCTTGAGGTAAAACGCGAGACTAGCTAATATGACGTCTGGCGACCGGAAGCAGACAACGACAAAATTTTTATCGCCCCTTTGCTCTCGGTGCTGAAGCTATGCTTGTAATTCAAGCGAATCTACAATATATTTCGCTTTGTGTCACACTGGTAATAATAGTTTGGTTCAACAATGTCTTAGCGAAAGATTTCTTTACCGAGCATCTGCCTCTGAACACCGCATGCGTCTGAGTTCTCTGGGACCCGTTTGCTGCCTACCGGCGGGGGCTGAGGCACTGCGCTGCCTTCTGCCGACAACATCTGCTCCACTCCACACTCTCAACCATGTAAAATGCTTTAATGTTGTTGAGTAGTGACCCATAAAATCTGCCTACGATTTGTGTTTCACTCTTCATAGCAAAGAAGGCACAAAACCGTTTTTATTTGATGATTACTTTATTACATTAGAATGCAGTACATCAATGTGACGCAGAATTAATTTCATTGTTTCTGATCCAGTGCGCTATAATTAAAGCGTCACATTCTGTTCCTTTCCTTGCACAGGAGATTCTTCAAATAATTTATTATTGTCATGGATTCATATGTGTTACTCAAGGCACAGGGAGTAAATGCAATGTAATGTGTTTGGTTTCTTTCTTAGATTTTCTATGGTAAATGGATGCAAAAGATTGCGTCAATACCTATGAGAACCTGCTCTATAGCTACTAAGGCAAACTGCTTGTTTTGAGGTCCATAAATTAATTAATGGAGAAGTGAACGCTGTTCACAAATGATATTTAGAATATTCAATTGGATTTAAGGCGAAAAAATTGCCCATATTTGAAGCTACCCAGAGAAAAAGTAAGTTGCTAGAGACACTGTCAGCACATGTCTGCAGGGAAGTTTAGCATAGAGTAATCAAGTGGCTCATTTCCTTCATACTTATCACCCTGGCATGTGAGTCTTAAGTGAAGAACAATATTGAAATTCGTATCGTTGATGGTCGATTCGAATTTCTTCAGAGACGCTGGTATTGCGAAGCAGCTTGGAAGTCAGAACGCCATGATCTATGACGATTAACACAACTTACTGAGTCGAGCTACCAAGAAGATTTGATGTGTAAAGGTTTTCTTCCGATTTCGATACAGAATTTTTTCTGGAAATTCGCAGCTCCTTAAAAAAAAAGCTCGCACACGATGGTCCCTACCTCAGTTGGAACTGACGACTGATTGAGCCGTTCTGACACGAGACATGGGCGGTACCACCGGGTTACAGACACACTGCTACCTTTGCACCACTCTCATCATGGTATTGGTCGCTCAGCCTCATAACGCATCGTGAAAGATAATAAAAGTTGCCACTTATGTGAAGAATAGCATTTCTTTAGCCAAAAAATTGAATTTTCTGCCTCAGTATCTTAGTTTACGTAAGGATTATACAGCATGAGCCATTCAAATGGAAAGGTAATATCAAGTAAATTTAGTGAGCCAATTCAGTACCATAGGCGGAAGTGATTGCACTATCACAGTGTTGCCTAATGTTTGTGACGATGTTGCCAAATCTCAGGTGTGCTAGGAACAGCTGTGTAGCGGTATGCGTGGAGAATCCCCTGCTCGTGTCTTACGGGGATATGGAGAGGAACTGCAGGGTTTGGTTAGGATGCAGCGTTTTCTCCTAGCAGTTGTGTCAAACATTAAGGTGTATAATCTTCCCTCACGATTACAGTTTCCTACAAAATATATACAAATAAAACACTTACCTTGTTTCTTTCCGACAAAAGATTATTTCAGTACGATAAAAAGTTTTTGGAAATCTCTTATGCCCACCTGTCACCAAAGTAAGATAAACACTTTGCACCTCGAAATCGATTGCATGTATGTGCAGTCTTGTGATGCTTAAATAACGCTCAAAGGACATTTAGTCCATATTTTATCTGAGCTTCTGTATGTCGATAAAATCGGTTCTGATCTGGGAATGCAACTTAGACCGTACTTAACGCTCAATTTGATCCCTTCGTGAGAATACAGCACGGCTACAATTTGTTGTTTGTTCAGAACTGCAGATTCCTCAACATCTCCACATACTGCGCGTGAATGGGTTCGAATCCTGGCCCGGCACTATAGATTTCATTATGTATTATCAAGCTCTAGCATGAGAACACCTATCTGCTGGTGGATAATTATTTTAATGTTTAATGTATTTTCATTCGTTGTCAACACTAACGATATGTGACGTTTTTGACACCCAGTGAGACACAGGACTATTTGCGAGATCACTGTAAGTTCAAGATGTTAGTCCGAGCTGGACAAAAATTCGGAAGCTGACGTATTTTTGTGTGTAGTCAAAAGCGATATGATGTGTGGAGCTGTATTCCCAGTGAGCACTGAACTCTTCGTCATTTTATTTCTAGGTCAAACACGCTCACATGTAGCTGCTGGTGCAACAAACCCATATTTAACGTTCGTTTTCTGTAGAATATAACAGCGATAGATGCCGGGTTGGAGTCTTTCGAAGGAAAAAAAAAATATGTTTCGTCTCGTCATTTCAGTTAAAACATCTAGCTACTGCCGAGAAAATCCGAAATGTCACAGTCGATTGTGCGTCGATATCTATCCGATTAAGTTCTGAGTTCGAATCCCTGCCCAGTACAAAGCCTTACCTCACGGCAATTCAAGTAAGTTACTTGTCAAGAACCAAGATTCAACATCTCTCGTCGTTCGTTAACAGAAGCAATAGGTGCTTGGTAGGAATTCGCGTCCGGCAAAAATGCTTGCGCTATGTAATTTAAAGTTGGTATTTGCAAACTGGCTCTCTCTAAAATCGAGGTATATCACTCTCTGTATGCCTAATCAGGAGTGACTGTTAGTTTCCGTCAGGCACGAAATCTTTGCTTAGTCTGCATGACCTGGGTTTGAATCCATATGCAAAACGAGACGGTTCGTCGTGTCATTTGAAGTTCATACATATTCTCAACTGGTTGCCCGTGAATAACTTTAATTTTTAA
This sequence comes from Schistocerca gregaria, assembly GCF_023897955.1. Classification (NCBI taxonomy): domain Eukaryota; kingdom Metazoa; phylum Arthropoda; class Insecta; order Orthoptera; family Acrididae; genus Schistocerca; species Schistocerca gregaria. The sequence continues at coordinate 1,333,598 of NW_026061844.1, read as the reverse complement.
TCTCATTTTGTGTTCAATGATAAGTACGGTATGTTACATTGAAGAGGAAATCATGAATACGACGAATTTACTACGTGTATTACCTATCTGACGTAATAATGAGAGTGGTAAAATGTCAGGTATGTCATTTATTGTAATAAATGTGAGCTACAAGCCTTAAGGGCAGTCTTATCTGTGATAAGGTGTTCCGTGATATTTGTAGTATCGTGGTATTACTTTACATCTTGAGTTATTGCGATACAGAACAGTGTTTTCTTGTGGTGATTTGTTGGAACCATTTTCAATAGTCAAACGACTGTACCAAGGAGCGATAAGGGGACCTGCTAGACAGTTGCGTTATGTGGGTTGCATGTGAATCAGGCGAAATTCAATTCGTTCGTTAGGATAGTTTTGAGCATGACTGTACGTGTAGGGGCAAATGAATGATTAGAGTTGAAGAAAAACTGGATGATTAATTCAAGACAAAGAGCTTCACAAATTGATAAGTCGATAACGTGTTGGGCCACCTCTGGTCTTTCCGCGGGCAGTTACTAGGCTTGGCATTCACTGATAAAGTTAGTGGATACCCTTCTGACGGATATCGTACCAAATTCAGTTCAGTTGGTTCGTTACATCCTCAAAATCGCGACCTGCTTTAAAGAACCTGCCCATTGTGCTCCAGATGTTTAAAATTTTTGAGAGATATGGCGATCTTGCTGTGCAATGTATTGCCTTGCGTGTACAAACACGTAGATACGATATCCGTGTGTGGTGCGTAAATTGTCGGTAGGCACCTCACTTAGTGTCCCGAGCAGAGTTCAAGCCGCCATTAAGACAAAGGGTGGACGCACTGCATATTAATGTCCACTAACAGGTGTCTGTACACTCACTGATAGGATAGTGTATTTCGAAATGTTAGCAGAGGCCAGAAGTTGGAGCATTTGGTCTTCCTCTTAAAGCTTAAGTCGGGAGAGTCGTAGAATCTCTATAAAGAGACACCTCTGGCAACACTAGTTGAAAGTGGCCTTCAAACTAGCCGTCAGAGCTGCCGTAGCCGAGACGCCCCCTGGGTAAACGCTACGGACTTCTGCAGTCGCGCCTCGCGATCTGTCACGAATTATGGAATGTATTCGCAGATACCAATTGTAATACGACAACGGCTATACAGTTTGCAGGAAACGTACAGGATGTTCTGAAATTCCCATCACTACCTGCTACAACTTGTAGAGGGGACTGAGTACATAATACTCATATTTTAAATTGTAACCTGTCTCCCGAGACGTACCGTATACTAGAACCACTTGAAAACATGTTGGTAACGATGTCACTTTGACAAGTCATTTGTTACATTGAGGAGCCAAAGAAATATCGTTTATGGTCCCCGCGAGCACGCAGAAGTGCCTCAACACGCCGTGGCATGGACTCTGCTGATGGCTGAAGTCGCGCTGCAGGGAACTGACACCATGAAACCTGCAGAGCTGCCCATAAATCCGTAACAGTAAGAGGGAGCAGAGATCTCTTCTGATCAACACGTTGCAAGGCATTCCAGATATGCTAGTTAATGCTATAAAATTTACTAGAAACGTACAGTATGTTTGGGGAGTTTGGTAGCCAGCGAAAGTGTTTAGGCTCGGAAGAGTGTTTCTGCAGCGACCATGTAGCAATTGTGGTTGTGTGGGCCGCTCCTTTGTCCTGCTGGAATTACCCACTTCCGTCGGAATCCACAATGGACACGAATGGATGCAGGTGATCAGACAGGATGTATCTAGACGTATCAGGGATCCCACATCACTCCGAATGCGCACGCTCTACAACGTCACAGAGCCTTCACCAGATTGAACAGTCCGCAGTTGACATGCGGGGTCCATGGAGTCATGATGTTGTCTTCATACCCATACACGTCCATACTGTATATACATTTTGAAATGAGACACGTCCAACCAGGGATTATGTTTCGAGTCATCAACAGTCCAATGTTCGTACCGATGGGCCCAAATGAGGCGTAAAGCTTTGTGCTGTGCAGTCAGCAAGGGTACACGAGTGGGCCTTCGGCTCTGAAAGCCCATGTAGATGATGTTTCCATGAATGGTTCGCATGCTGATACTTGTTGATGGTCAAGCATTGAAATTTTCAGTTATTTTCGGAAGGGTTGCACTTTCGCCACGCTGAACGGTTCTCTTCAGATTCCATTCTTGCAGGATATTTTTCCGGCCGCAGAGATGTCGGAGATTTGTTGTTTTACTGGATTGCTAATATTCACGGTGCCCTCGTGGAATGGTCGTACAGGAAAATCCCCACTTCATCGCTACCTCGTAGATGCTGTGTCCCATCGGCCTTGCGCCCAGTATAAAACCACGTTCAAAGTCATTTAAATATTGATAACCTGCCATTGTAGCAGCAGTAACCGATCTAACAACTACGGTAGACACACGTCTTACATAGGCGTTGCCGGCGGCAGCACCATATTAAGCCTGTTTACATATCTCTCTGTTTGAATACGCATTATTATAATAATTTCTTTGGCATTTCAGTGTAGATGTGACCGAGTACATCTATTGTTCTACAGTTTCACTCTTTAATAACCAAAGAATCAAAAAAATCGGTCTTCAGAGACACTGGTTTTACAGGAGGGCGTTTTCCAATTTGAAATTAGAATGATATTATTTCCTTCAGCTGCTGAGAGGCGTTGATAGATATCAACGAAGACAGGTGAAAATGTGTGCCCCGACCGGAACTTGAACCAGGGATCTCCTGATTACATGGCAGTCGCTCTATCCATCTGAGCCACCGACGGCACAGAGGATAGTGAGACTACAGGGACTGACTCTCGCACGCCTCCCGCAAGACCCACATTCTCACCTTTGTATGTCCACACACTACATTCGTAGCGTCCTTTCGCACATGTCCGGAAGAACAGACACAATATCCATATAAATATATTTTCCAATTCGCATGCGCTGCGTCTCCACGGAGCACCACAGACGCACCTGCTGACGGTGAAGGCACCCTTACTCGAAGACGTTGTGCAATGGTAACGAAAAGCGTGTGGGGAGGAGTCAGACGTTGTGGACAACGATCTTGATAAAGGCGACCAGCAGCTCTTCCAGTACTGAGCGCTTTGGCCACACAGAATACTTGTGTCGGTGTATTCGGCAAAAGTTTGCTCAGAAATGTTGCTCTAACACTCACAGACACATGAACGAGACTCGATCCAGGTCAGAGAGGAGACAGCCGTCAAATGACATCATAGGATCAGACGTAAGTAACCCCCCCCCCCTCCAGTGATTATAACCCTGTTGCATACCACATTAGCGAAGGTGTATTTATACGGCTGTATCACGGATATACCTTTCCATACATGGGCTCCTCTTCAAAATATCGTCACTCAGTTCCCTAGAAGTTTTTAACGGGAATTTTGCAACATCCTGTATCTCTCCACTAACTATACAGTTCTTTCCAGAATTAGATCCCTCTGCAGTGGAGTGTGCGCCGATATGAAACTTCCCGGCAGATTAAAACTCTGTGCGGGACCGAGACTCGAACTCGGGACCTTTGCCTTTCGTGGGCGAGTGCTCTACCATCTGAGCTACCCAAACACGACTCACGCCCCGTCTAAACAGCTTTACTTCTGCAGTACCCCGTCTCCTACCTACAGCTGTTGTACGACATTCGAAATATACGGATGTATTTCAGAATTTCGGCGTAATGCAACTTCGCAGAAACATGGCTGAATTTTCCTGTATATTGTTATCATTAAAACCAAGCACCGTCTCAGTACCTAATACTTTTTGATATGGAGACAATTTTCAGCATTTCAAGCACTATTAAAGTTGGTAGGTGTAGGAAAAAAATACCAGTACCATACTGAAAATATCGGTGAGAAGCGATAGAATTCCTACAAACAACTTGGAGAAAATCATTTTGGGTTCTAAGCCATGTCATTATAAAACAGTGAAACAACTAAAATAACTACATTCCGACCATCGTTTGAACGATCCTCTTCAGAGCGAATAAATGCCACGAAATTTCAAATCAGCAGCAGCGAAATGAAAGGTCGATTTGGAAACAGTTTCTATTTCTTCTTTCTTATCTTCGATTAATTTCCCAAATATCTCGTTCGTTTCGTATGTTGCTTTCATTATACAAGGTGTTTCACATTTCTAGAGCTTGCAATTTTTCCTAGTAACTCATGCATGCAAACGTCATCTAACGAGGCTACAGAGCATCAAAATACAAGCGCCAGCTCCGGCAAATGTATGTAAGTAGAGTGTGATGCCGTGATCATGTATCAATTTGATCATGTATCATGATCCAGAAACGAATGAGTCGAAAGTTACATACCTCTGACGGCGGAATACAAGTACTGGTACTGTTGTTGCTAACTTTCAAAGCTGGTAGTATGGATCAAAGTAAGAAAAAATGTCCGGTAAACATGGGCTACAAAATGCATACCTGAGGAGCTATGAGCACTTGTTCAGCAGTGGAGATATGTTTTATGCTAGCGAAGATGAACAAGTCCTCACAGCTCTTAAGGTATGCATTTTACAGCCCATGTGTACTGGACATTCGGTCCATACTACCACCTCTGAAAGTTTCCTGCCCTACATCTCAGCTACAACACTACCGGTAGATCCTGTCACAAGTAACAGGAATGTCTTCTCTTCCAATTTTCCGTTATAGGGACATAACCTCAAATTTATAGATTTATCCATCTCCATCATCATAGAAAATTGGTAACATCTTCATTGAATCTTTCTGTGTACACATATTTTACAGACTCCAGCGCCTGTAACTTCGATACCCTGTAGCGTCGCTGGATGACGTTTCCAGACATCGATTCCTATGTAAAACTTCATCTGGTAGGTCCCCTCTACAGACGCGATAAGTGTGTAGCACGACGTGTGAAACATTCTGTATGCAAAGTGAATAACATGGGTGAATGGACTAGAACCGAAGCCCCCCCCCCTCCCATTATCTCTCTCTCTCTCTCTCTCTCTCTCTCTCTCTCTCTCTCTCTCTCTCTCTCTCTCTCTCTCTCTCTCTCTCATTCTCTCACTTTCATTCTCTCACTCTCTCTTCTCAACTATCAACTGCCAGCTTTCCTTTATGTCTTTTAAGTCTTAAAACTGCTGTCTGATTTCTGGCAGAGCTCTAGATAACATGCCGCTCACTGTATTTTATCGCTGGTTACATCATCTTAAATTCAAACTGTATATTTTGCTCAAAATTGTCAGAAGTTATTTTGTAACATCTATAGATGTTATAAATATGGGTTGAATTTCTTCAACCGATCTCTAGCGGCTAGTGTGTTCTCTCAAAATCGATTTTCCTCTAGCTCGTCTCCTCTAATTCCTGTGTAAATATTTTGGATCAGTATTTTCAGCCAGGACGTATGAAAGTGATGGTTCGATAGTATCCGCACTTATCACTATTTGCCTTATTTGGTGTTGGTGTTATTTTTTTCGTTTAGTCTGAAAATTTAGCAGTCACGTCAGTTAGCATAGATGTTGAGGAGTGAAGCAGCAAACGTCGACAGAGTGAGTCCTCACCGGTGCTGATAGAGCCTTCTGGTGGCGAAGCCCTGCACTACAGACAACTGAGTGTGTGAGGAACTAGTAGCGACATCTAGCAGCGAAGTGATGAACAGCAAAATGGCCGCGAAAATCGAGTGACTTAAATGTCTAGTTGCTGTTTATTTCTTCCTTTACACTATTATTACAAAACAGATTACGGCATCACTGCTCGGTTTGTCTGTTACCGTATTTTTGTGTATTTCACACATTACAAAATAATTCTGTTCTGGTAACATATAATGCAAACTACTTCTCGAGCGACATTAATGTACGCAGCATGTTACATTCATCATTCCCTCTTCGTAATTTAGTATTACTAATAGTTTTGTCCACACTTTTAAGCATTAAAAATGGATATGTGGCTCGGAACAGGACTACTGTTACATTAAATGTTAACAACATAATCGCACAGTATAGTGAGTTAAAGATTATTGAACAGCAACGAGAACTGTAAGTAAGTTTATGCAATGCAACGTTAGTGATATAATAGTACAACAGTAATAGGCGTTTGTCAGCCCTTTTTTTCTATTTTACAGTTTCACTCATTACTGATGGCAAATGCCTTGCAGAGAACGTAATATTCTGCATCTTCGGTACGGCCTTTACAATCTCTTTCATTGAACTGCACTTAACATGGAGAGGTAGTAATACAATTTTTTCTCTGATCTACAAGATACTTTTACAAAAAGTAGAGGCAGAGAGGTAGTCATGTAACTATTAATCGAAATATTATATGAACTATATGGGCGTGTTAGTAAAATCACCAAGAAATTCCTCTTATTAATTTTAAGTGTTATCTGTTTGATTCAGCATTCAGCTCACATAAAACCACGAGAAATATCGTTTTTATAAAAAAAAAAACAGTTTATGTCTTTAGTGACCTGTGTAATATCAAACATCTCATTTTGACACTAGAATAATTTGAGAAAAAAAAGGCCTGTTTTAGTTTTTGAAAATGCAATAAGTGAAAACAATGTATTTTAAAAGGTATTGTCAATTGTTACGAAACGATTTATTATACAGAATTTATAAATCGCATAGTAAATCATGATACTAAAAAGAACACCTTGTTGGCTTGTGACACAATACTTTGCATTTTCTTATGACTTTGACATAATTACTGCCTTTTCAGCACTGAGAATGAGTAAAATACATTATGTAATATATGAATCAGTATGATAAACTTTTTTCGAATATTCATTGTTAACTACAAGAAAATGGCAGATGTTTGGGTATTTACCTCAGAAGTATTCAGCACACGAAGGATAACAAAAATCATTTTTTTGGTAAGGTTTTTGTTTGATAGTTTCCTACAAATATTACTGATACCATAGTGAGATATATTAAGTACCTTAAAATATATGTAGATGTGGTCTGGTGAAGAAAGTGTGTAAATTAAATTTTAAAATGCTTGCACCAGCATAATCAGGTTTAGTTTGTAGTGTGGGAGTGAGCTCCACGTGGGACCCGAAGCACGGACCCCACGGGGGTGCCCGGCATGCGCCACATGCCAAGGCAGAGGTGGAGGCTAGTGTTCGGAAGTCTGAAAATTCCAGCGCCGGCCGGGGATTGAACCCCGGCCCGGCTGGGGCGAATAGCCCCAGCCGAGGCGCTGGAACGTTCCAGACCCCCTTACCACTAGACCACCGGTGACCCCGGCGGTTTCTTGCTCCATAGTCCAGCTAGTGGTCGTAGAGCACTTCCTGTTGTCCTCCGTGTTTACACCGAGGCAGCAGTGGCGTGGTGTAACAGGAAGTGTTTACTTGCGTCCGCTGGATGTCCACTTAGTGTACGACTTATTTACCCGGCTGACGTTCGTGTCGCTATAATCTCCTTAGTTGCGTTACAATTATATGCAGGGACTGAAAATCTGCCTATGCAGTTGCACGCAGTCGCATCTCACTATTTGAACCTCTGTAATTCGATCGTGTTGTCAAGACCCATGTCAGAACTGTTTATCGAAGAAAGCTCATGTGTTCGGTACATTTCATAAACGGAAGCGACTGGGATAACACACAGCCCGTAAACATTTTGTAATGAAGTGTCAGCCGGTATGTAATACTCGATATCTGGAGTTGTTTTATCGGTTATTAAGATAATCGTTTCACCCCTATACACTTAAAAAAATTCCCGTGTTTTCTCAATAAAGCATAAGCACAGTACATAAATCCCTCGCGAAAATGACATCGGAGAAGTACAAGTGTTCGAGTGCCACAGAAAACAAGTGGGTCCTTGAAGGTGTGGAACGGAGAGCAGAACTAAAATAAGATGTAACGTTTCGGGATTCCCTCATAGTCGCGTAGACACTCCAGAAGCAGGAAGATCCGTTTGATGACGTCTCTTGAGGAGTGAGGAAAAAATTCACTCTCAAATAAATACTGTACAAGATGCCTCGCCGCCTCTTGAAGGGTGTCATGGGATTCTGCAGCCGTGGACTCGGCGACCCGTGAGCCAACGCGGTGTTTCTGACCACATACATTTTAACTGCGGGTTCTCCGACGTGCAAAGGAAGCCGCGACAATGGGGAGGCTCTGCGTGCCGTTTTGTAATAAGAACGCCTCTCCACATTTTATCGTAGGAATGATATAAATTTTAAACTTCTTAGATCCACCGAGTCATTATGTATTCTTAAAATATCTTTAACTCTTTTTCAACACATATGTATCTTTTACCTCTTTCACTGAAGAAGCTGACCAACAGATTTTTTTTCAATTTCAGGTATTGGTTTTACTGCATTCTCCTTTAGCGTTTTGATCAGAAATTGTAGGTTAAGATACCTTTGCCTTATTGATTATCGTCTGCTATGCCAAACTTCGACAGCATTCATGGTCCTGTGCATCGAATTGATGACGGTAGATAGCTGACCGAAATCACTTTGAAATAAATTCTCTGAACGCAGATAACTTTGATACAGTAGTGTTAGGTATCAAGGTATTATCTAACGCAACTGAAGCCAACCTAAGAGTGAATTTATTTCGAAATATTTCGGTCGACTGTCTGTCTTCACCAATTCCACATTTCAGGTTGTGTACTAGCATTTTCCATCTATTGACTGATTAAATAGTCTACGCCACTGGGCACTTGCTACGCTGTTACTCTCCATGCTTCATCAAGGCAGTCCGGTGGAAGATGGACTCTACAGCACACGTGCGGCAAGACAAACGAACTACTTCTTCATCCCTGTATTGCTCCACTAATCTCAGTTCTTGTATGTCTTCCACAGGCATTGCTTGAAATGAAAATTACAACTGGAAAATAAATGTCTCGGATAACACTGTTTTCATAGCTTAATTTGCAGCCATTTCGAAGTAAAGCAATGCAGTTTTAAATGACAACCAAGTTATGACATTTCTCGGTTGAGAAAAAATATTTCACAATTATTTTGACTTTCCTCTGGTAAAAAAGCTAGTCTTCCGTGCTTCAGGTATCGACAAGTTGTTTCGAACACCTCTGAAATGTCCGTCCATAAGAAGAGCTTTATTTTCAAACATTTTCTCCCCTTCTTCTTAACTGATCACCAGGATTCATTTGTCAGGAACAGGGTTATTATGTCTCCTTAAAAACTTCAGTCACTTTCAAAATATCTTCGTGCTGCCGAATCCCTGAACTACTGCCGTCTTTCTCATAATTCGTTATACTTGCGACGTAATCTAAACCTTTATCTCGCAAATCTTGAAATTGCTCTTTAAACCCTCCGAAAAAAGGCACTGTCTACTCACCGCAGACTGTTTCCCAGCAGTTATGCATTCGTTTCTCAATCTACACATCTGTTTCGTCAGGTTGGGCGAGAAACTTACTGTTGAGCCGTGATTCTACCATTTACAATTTTTAAACTGCCGCTGCTCCTATTCCGTTCGGAGTTCCTGTACAGGCAATTCGTATAATTACCACATTTCCGGTGCTCCTGGCACCGCTTACCATCCTTTCCCCTTTCTGTTTCCTTTTCCTTTCCTTTTTCTAACCACACGCTCCAGTCACATTAACGTGACCACCGCCTGTGTCCGACGCTAATGTGTAGGGTATGCGTAACGCGGAAACTCAGCCACTTATGTGACATCCAAAAGGACGTGATCATTGCCTTTCGGGCCACAGGTGGATGCATTTTCGAAACGGCAGAGTTCGTAAAATGTTGGCGTGTTGCCATATTTAAAGCAGTCCGCGCATGGCGCTGTCGAGAGCCGACGCTGAGGCCGTTGTGGTGCCCAACGGTCCACAGAGGACAGGAGTTAAAGGAGACCGCAGGTGAATAACGTGCAACTGCTGAGCAACTGACCATGCACGTGAACCGAAGAGCCTACCGACAGTGTCTCCTCTAAGACCACTCAGCGAAAAATGCTATGTGTAGGTCTCCACAGCAGACTCCTGGTCCACACACCTATGCTGACTGCTGTTCGTCCGCGACGAAGGCTGGAATTTTCACGCCAGTTCTGCGACTGGGCGTCCACTGAACGGTGACCTGCGGGCTTTCCAAGTGACAGACAGACGTTGGCGTGTAGGGCGCGATTCACCTGAAAGTGAACACCCTGCAACAGTCGGTGGCAGGGTTAGGACAGGAGGAAGGATCGTTACGATCTCACAAACGTTATCGTGACACTCCCGTCGTTCTGGAAGGCACAGTGGATGAGCAGAAACATCGGTCGGAACCGTTGCCACACCTACATCGAGTCTTTTTTCCCTCGGAATCTACCAGCAGAACAACTAAATCTGTGACACAGCTTGCAGTGGGAAAAGCACCAGGATGAGTTTGCTGTACTCCGTCGACCACCAGGCTTCCCGGACTTAACGGAATCGAGAATATGTGGGACCACCTCGATGAAGCTCTTCGTATCCTGGGTCCTCAATCGAAAAACGTAGCGCAGCTAACTAAGGCACCGACGTCGGCATGGCTCAGTACCTCACTGACTCCTGCGCGTTTCTCAGTTGTCCGCGCTTCCCGTTAATCGTATCCCCCTACAGTGACTCAATGACGACACTCTCCCGTACACGACAGCATCATCAACAGCCGCAGACTACTGTTCACTCTGCCTGTCACCTCATTTATGTCTATACAGTATAACAGCTGTCTGTTACACTTCCTGGGACACTCCTGATGATACCCTTGTGTCTGATCAACGCTCGCTGTCGAGAACGTACTGGTATCTGTTGTAGACTTTAAGCCGCTCTCATATCTGGGAACCGACTCCGTATGCTCATACGAGGCCCTTGGTTAACAGTGTGCAGTGGAGCACCGTGCCAAAGGCTTTTCTCAAATATAGGAGAGTGCAATGTGCTTGGGACCCTTCATCCGTGGTTCGCAGTATATAATGTGCGAAAAGGGCAAGCTGCGTTTCACACGAGCTTTCTAAAACCGTGCTGATTTCTGGACGTAAGCTTTTCGGTGTCTAGGAAATTTATTGTAATCATATTCAGAATACGTTCTAGGATTCTGCAGAAAATCGATGTCTGTAATTTTGCACATCCTTTCTTTTACTCTTCTTGTACACGAGTGTCACCTGCGATTTTTTAAACTGCCTTAGGTTGGACCCATTACAGGTGTAATATTCAGAAGGCAAATGTATATTGATCTCGTTATATACGGCTGCAACTTGCGCTTTTGCCAGTCCTTTGCGAAATACTGCTGGGCAAGAGAAAGGCGATAAATGCGAATGAAGTAAGTAAAACTGAAATTGTTTTAACTTCTTCGCTGTCGCCGAATCCTTTCCAAGCGATGCGTCCTTGAGCGGGTCAAACAGGTAGCAATAAATGCTCTACAAGTAGGGTGACTTTTGAAGTTTTTCTTACCAGTCAAGTACAATGCAGACAGCTTCCATTCTCCATAATATCAGCAATATGAAAATGAAAATTCACGAAAGTCAAATCTGGACTGTAGCGATAATGACGCAGAGTCTCCCAACCCATTACTGTTTCTTTTCCCTTCCAGTGGTTTCTTGGATCAGCTGCGCTATGTTTGGGCGAGCGTTGTTGTGTAATAGTATCACGTCTTTTCTTTGACATTGGCGACCCTTTCCTCTCGTTTTCGGCTTTACTTTGCTCATCACTATGTGTGAGTGGTCAGCGCTGCATCCTGTACGCTGATCTTCCAAATAATCACCAAAATACAACTACTTTGGCATCCAAATGATGGCCAGCATCACTTTCCTCGCTGAAGCTCGAGTTTGAATTCCTTTCGGACAGGTGAACTAGTGTGCTTCCATTTCACTCCTTGTCTTTTCGAGTCGGGTTCCCCATTTTGAACGAAAGTTTAATCACACGTTAAAATCTCGTTCGAAAAATGTTCACCTTCACGTTCATAGCACTCTTTGTTTCCTTGTGTTGTGTGAATTCTCTCGGGACCCACGTTGGACTTGTTTCGCTGTACTTGAGCATGTCAATGACGACGTTATGGACTGTGCCACTACCTGTTGCAGCTATTTTGCTATTCAGTTCTACTGCAACACGTCGGCCATCAGGAGTAATGTCGTGAGAGCCGGCTTTAAGCGAAGGAGGAGACAGTTCAATTGGCCGGCCACGGTGTTTTTTATTAGTCACTGAAGTTAGATGGTTTTTGAACTGTCCTACGTATTTATCAAAAATTTCCGTCGTTCGCACAGCTTCGACCATACTGAAAAAACGTTAGAGAAAATATTTCGGCCGTTTTCCGTCTTCTGAAAGGGAAAACGCATCGTTGAACGTTGCTCAGTTAATGTGGAAACTTCAACCGGACACGCCATTCTCAATTGCAACATTAAGGTTATAAATAAAACAATTATTTTTTGTCAGCCGCTCTTAGCTCATCACAGTCATGCCATCCTAAAGTCATGAAACTACAAAAATTCTTCCTACGGACTATTCGACTTCATTAATTTGCTTTGCAGGGGAAACTCACGAAGGAGTATGCGCTTAGTATTTAGTCGGTCATTTCTAGTTGATGAGAAAGTTAAAACAAACAAGTAGCAAACCATTGCTCATTTATTTAGGAACAACATTTATCAGATACAGCTGAGTAACGTTTAACCCAAACCTTAAATGTCATATATATGACACTGCTCGTAGCTGCATCATCTGGCAAGAGTACGCATTAACACCAATAACAAGAAAATGCACCATGACCTTCGTAAACTGTGCATTCTTCATGCCACTGTTGGGAGCAGACATCACACTCAATACAGTCTTCCGTGACAGACTCGTTTTAGTCTTCGCCACACCTTGGGCAGTTCAAAACATGAAGTTGGAATAATAGACAATTGTGAAGGTGATTCGATAAACCCTATGCCTGGCACTTAGATATGATTTGCACAATATCCATGTGGGTGTAGATCCCTCCTTGGATTGTGCCCTGGTTGTTGCTGAAGATGATGGAGCAGTTTAATCCAGATTAGCCACAGAGATTCTACGTTGTTCGTTACTGATATTTTGTCCCTCCTTGGTTTACTTTGTTTTCCTAACAATGCATTTTTGTACGTAGACTCAAACAGAATTCCGGATGTTTTTGCAGCTTGCTTTAGATGTTCGAAAACCTAAAATTGTGCAGTTCACAAAACGAAAAATCATAGTATCCTATGACTACAGCATCAATAACTCTCATTTTCAATCGGTCAGCTCACACAAATACCTCGGTGTAACACATTGTAAGGATACGGAATGGAAGCAGGACTGAATAAAACTCAAGACGCGTTCATACGATTTCTACACCTAGATAAGCGTTCGACAATGTAAAATGGTGCAAGATCGAAGTTGTGAAGAAAATAGCTCTAGGCAGAGACGGGTATATATTAGTACAAGACCCAAGAGGAAATAAGAGTGGAAGACCAAGAACGAAGTGCAAGGATTAAAAAGAGAGTAAGACTTTGATATAGTTATTCGCCTATACTGTTCAATGTTTGCATCAAAGAAGCAATGAAGAAAATAAGAGAGAGGTTCAAGATTCGCACTGAAATACGGGTTGAAAGGATACCAGTGACAATGTTTGCTGATAATATTATCGTTGTCAGTGAAAGTGAATTACTACAGGATCTGATGAATGAAATATACAATATAATGAGTGTAGAATTAGGGGTCAGAGTAAATCAAAGACAATAGTGATGAGATGAAGCATAAACGGGAAAAGCGAGAGTCTTAACATTGGTGATAACGAAGTAAGAAATGGAACCATCACATCGTGTCAGTCAAAGATAAAGGTGGTGGCGAACTGTAATTTATTGATAGAATTAAAGAGCAATATAATCAGTGCACAAAGATGATCTTTTTTGAACTATTGGTGCGACCCATACTCTAATATTGCTCCGTGGTGTGGGACCTGTCCCATATACGAGTAGCAGGGGATATTGAACTGTTCACAATAAAGTCAGCACAGGTTTGTTTGGTTCACAGGAGAATGTAACAGAGATGCTGAAGAAATTGGGAGATGCCTGAAGATACACATAAGCTATCCCGAGAAAGCTTACTTGCCAAATTTCTAGAACATACCGTAAATTTTGAATATACGAGGTGTGTTAAAAAAAATTGGGAACGTTCGTAATTTCGCGCCAATGGCGTGTTGGGGCGAAATGCAGTTGACATCCCTGCACGCGCGTGTGCTTAATGTGTAACTGCGGGAAGTTTCACTGTTGTATGTCTGTTAGCTTATTGTTCAGTGCTGTATTGACTAGAACGTTGTGTCGCACAGTTGGCGAACTTCGAGAGGGTATAGTTAGAGGAGCAATGCGCCTGCAATAAATTTTGCGTGAAACTCAAGAAAACCGCCGCTCGGGGTAGCTGCGCAGTCTAGGGGCCTTGCCACGGTTCGTGTGGCTCCCCTCTGTCGGAGGTTAGAGTCCTCCCTCGGCGTGGGTGTGTGTAAGTGGTGCAAGCCTAGGGACTGATGACATCAGCAGTTGGTCCCATAGGAACATAAGAGCTAAACTCAAGAACACCTCTACAGAGACACCCCAAATGATGCAGGAAGCCTACGGTGATGAGTGCTTAAGCCGCACTCCGTGTTACGGATGGTTCACACGGTTTAAAAACGGCCGGACGGAAGCTAAAGACGACGCTCGTCCTCCGACTTCTGCCAGCAACGCTTGTGTCAGGAACGTCAACGATGCTGTGCGTGCTGAACGAAGACTGACTGTCCGAGAGATTGCAGAAGAATGTAACATTGCAGTTGGATCGTGAAATCCTAATACAGCATCTTGGAATGTATCGTGTTGCCGCCAAGTTCGTGCCACGGCTCACGAGTTAAGAGCAGAAAGACCTCCACCTCCCAATCTGAGAAGAGCCTTAGGATCACCCAAATGAGAACGAGATGTTCCTTAAGAAAATTATAACTGGTGATGAGACGTGGGTCTGCAGTTATGACGTTGACATGAAGGTTCAATCTTCACAATGTGTAGGGAAATGTTCTGAACGATCAACATATAAAATAGCTTGTCAGGTCAGCTTGGCCCTTGCAGACATTTATTTTCAAAGTTGAAAACCAAGTTGAGAGGACGAAGATTTGTAACGATAGACGCACGGTCCAGCGAAAGGTGAACCAAGTCTGCTCCCAGAAGTGGAAACGGTTTATCAGTCGTGGGGGTGATCATATACAAATATGTGAAGGTATGCGTAGAAAATTTTTGTGGACAAAGTTCCGGAATTTTTTAAACAGACCTCTTAGACGAAAGGTAATGAATACAGGCAAGTGGTCTGCAAATGTTCGTACGCTTGAGTTCGCTTCCATTCGCTGCTGTGGGAACTGGGCTTAATAATAATATTCCCTGTGTGAGATGTAATTGGCAAACTATGTAAACGCTGAGCTGTGCGCCGCTTACAGCCCACGCGAAATTATTCTCGGAGGGACACATCATTATCCCCTTCGTGCCTAAAGTTGCTTCGGCCAAACTCAAACTCAATTGCCAGGCCGATAGCTCGTTATCCTACTGCTCTGCAAGTAACACTTGGTCTGAAACCATCTGTACGGTTATGTAGGTTAAGACACTGCAGCCACTCAAAATGGTGGCTCCACGTTTGCGAGTAACTGACGAGAAAAGAAATTCTGAATTTTGTGTGACACTCCGTAGCATTAAGAAAGCTGAGTGACGTTAGTTGGTTGTGAGGTGTAATGGAAAGGATAATAGCTTCACATGTTGTGTTCGGATACCAAGATTTAAAAGCCTGAAGTCTTATATTTCAGAAGCAAGGAGCGTAACAATCAAGTGATTTATGAACAGTAAGTGCACACATTTTTGCTCGGTTGATTTTAATTGAGGTTGCAACGTGCAGATCAAGCAAGTACCGTACTGTAGAGTGGTTGAGCAAGAGAAGCGTTTGGAACAAGTGTTTATCCTTATTTTGGATAGTTAGCTTTCTTATCTGAGAAGTAATTGTGGCTAGCCCTTGAAATGCATCACGAATTCCTTCGTCATTCAGTCTAATATCACCTTCCCCCCTACACAATACCCTCCACCTCTCATGATTTTAAAAATGAAAGTGTTCCTAGAAAAGTTGATCACTGTACAGTTTATTTATGTGCCAAAGTTAGTGATAATGTGGGGGAGGGGGAGGGAAGGCCACAGACCTCAGGGACGGGGGGGGGGGGGGGGGGACAGGGGGTACTGGCAAATGTCTGATGGCACTCAGGAGCAACGGCCTAAGAAAGGCTGGGAACCACTGTTCAACTGCCTGTGAATGTATACTGAACATAAATGTGGAAAACTGACACAACTCCCTTTTTGAATTTTTTTTAATTCGAGTTAACTAGTTTTGGAACCGTTTGAGGGACATCTGAAAATGTGGCGCACAGAATTCGCGTCTTTATTTCTTTAGATTGAATCTGGGTACTGGCTCTTTGACAATAAGATAGAGCACTCTTTAATGTATCGCCACGAGCGGCAGTTAAACGGCGACATGTATCGCGAAACCAAAACACCTACTTACCGTGGCAGCGTGAGCACTATTGCAGTTAATATCCATCTAGCAACTTGCGTTTTAGTTGTCTGTTGGCCACTGGTCAATCTCTTTCCATTGTAAATATAAATACGAATTGTCACCATATATCACAAGCATAACGTTTACCACAGATGTACCTTACAAAGATCTTCACTTAAAAATACAGCATACTTTGCTCGGAAACAATTTTTTTGATTTTTGTGCTTATAACACGACGGCGTGCTGAGAAGATAATGACTCGGTCTGTTTTATTTGAAGTCAGTAACATTCTACATCTTTACTATGGATATCTGCAGCCCTCTGCTTCGTACCGCGTTAGATAGCGGTGTGTGACGTGACTACGTTGGGAGTGAGAAAGAGCTCACAACACTAAAAGCACGAATTCGAAGACTTCGTCCGCATGTGGAGCACTCTCTCCTTGAGCACGGCAGTGCCAAACTACACACGATCGCTGCGGCATCTGCAGCAAGCCGACGTCCTTGGTTCACTGCCGTCGATCATCCTACACACAGTCTCGATTTTCGTCTATGTGCAAAACTAAGAAAACCTTCGAGCACTTCAATTATTTCAAGCGGTGCAAGCAGAGGTAAGGTTGTGGCTCTGTTAACATAGTCAAACAATATACTGTGACGGTGTCAACAAAATAGTATCTAGTTGGGGAAATTGTGCTGGTTCCGAGGGTGAGTGTGTTGAAAACTAAATTTATTGACGTGAAGAATACCGATGCAGAATGTTCATGAAGTTTGTTTTATTTAAAAATCTTTGTGACTTTTCACTCAAAACATGTCAACATTACTTTTCTGTACGTCCTCGTACAATGGATGTCTCAAAAAATACGTACATGGATCAAAATAAGTGTTAACATGAATGCTTTTAACAGCACTAGGTTCAAAAAATTTTAACTGTATGCCAATTGCAGATTAATTTTAATGGCAGCTAGCGCGATTATATGAGTGGACTATTAGATTTAATGGTGAGCATTTATCTAATTTTTAAACATTCTCTGCCTTGTCATTCTTCCTCTCTAAAGTGCCTCGTCTTCCAGTAACACTGTCGATCGACAGCATGATCTGTTGTCCGTCCATGGTTTTTCAGACCATTGATTCAGTGCTGAACCCAAACTGCTGGTCTGAGTTATTTATCCTGGATAATCCTGTGCGTCGTGTGTCACGTATGCCATTAATCTTTCAAAGAAATGGGACTTAACATCTGAGGTCGTCAGTCCCTTAGAACTTAGGTTTAAGTAGTTCTAACTAACCTAAGGACATCACACACACACACACACACACACACGCCCGTAGCGGTCGCGCGGTTCGAGACTGAAGTGCCTAGAACAGCTCGTCCACAATGGCCGGCCATTAATGTTTCATTGAATTATTAATTTCAACAAGTTTTATTTATTGTTGCGGAATTGCGCTACCAAAACAATCGAGTTTTGCTATGTGGATGCTGTTGAGAATTTCTGAATTTTCGTACCGCCATATTTTTGACTATATCTTTCGATGGTGTTGTTGTTGTCTTCAGTCCTGAGACTGGTGTGATGCAGCTCTCCATGCTACTCTATCCTGTGAAAGCTGCTTCATCTCCCAGTACCTACTGCAACCTACATCCTTCTGAATCTGCTTAGTGTATTCATCTCTTGGTCTCCCTCTACGATTTTTACCCTGCACGCTGCCCTCCAATGCTAAATTTGTGATCCCTTGATGCCTCCAAACATGTCCTACCAACCGATCCCTTCTTCTAGTCAAGTTGTGTCACAAACTTCTCTTCTCTCCAATCCTATTCAATACCTCCTCATTAGTTACGTGATCTACCCATCTAATCTTCAGCATTCTTCTGTAGCATCACATTTCGAAAGCGTCTATTCTCTTCTTGTCCAAACTAGTTATCGTCCATGTTTCACTTTCATACATGGCTACACTCCAAACAAATACTCGGAGAAACGACTTCCTGATACATAAATCTATATTCGATATTAACAAATTTCTCTTCTTCAGAAACGCTTTCCTTGCCATTGTCAGTCTACATTTTATATCCTCTCTACTTCGACCATCATCAGTTATTTTACTTCCTAAATAGCAAAACTCCTTTACTACTTTAAGTGTCTCATTTCCTAATCTAATCCCCTCAGCATCACCCGATTTAATTTGACTACATTCCATTATCCTCGTTTTGCTTTATTTGATGTTCATCTTATATCCTCTTTTCAAGACACTGTCCATTCCGTTCAACTGCTCTTCCAAGTCCTTTGCCGTCTCTGACAGAATTACTACTTCATCGGCGAACCTCAAAGTTTTTACTTCTTCTCCATGAATTTTAATACCTACTCCAAATTTTTCTTTTGTTTCCTCCACTGTTTGCTCAATATACAGATTGAATAACATCGGGAGAGGCTACAACCCTGTCTCACTCCTTTTCCAACCACTGCTTCCCTTTCATGCCCCTCGACTCTAATAATTGCCATCTGGTTTCTGTACAAATTGTAAATATCCTTTCGCTCCCTGTATTTTACCCCTCTGTCGATGGTATCCTTAATATTTTTCGATACGATCGCATTTCAAATGCTTAATACAGTCCATGACTCAGCTCCATAGAGTAGGACACCGAACATGTAACATCGAAGTAGTCGAGTGCGAATCCTAATGACTGCTCTGAAGGTTCTCAGCAGTCGCCGCGGACTAAATGACTGCAGGGGACTCGATGCATTGGCCATAAGTTTTCTAGTAATTCTGGAGATTTTCCTTTGGACTAAGTATGAAGTCGTTCCTTGTTGCTTAGATCGTGCAGGTTTCAGACCGATTGTGTTAGTATTGCTACACTACTAAGTGTGTATCCACCACCATATCAGGGTATACAATGAAACGGCGGCCCTCTTTCGTCATGCCTTACAAGGAGATATCTCCAGCGGTAGGATCGACTTTTTGAACCATCTATACGGTTATGTAGGTTAAGCACCCAAGTATCGCACACTGCAGCCATTCATCCTGGTGAGTCGACGTTAGCGAGGAAGTGACGAGAAAAGAAATTCGGAATTTTGTGTGAGACTCGATAGTATGAAGAAAGCCGAATGACATAAGTTGGTTATGAGGATAATTGAAAGGATACTAGCTTCACATGCATGAGGTTGTGGGTTCGAATCTCACCAGAGAAATAAATCTATTTTAGGTCTTTATCGAAGTGACATTGATAATCATATTCCTTCAACTGATGTAAATATATATATATTTTTTTAGTTCCACTCCTGGGTCACGTGATTCAATAGTGATATGAACTTCTTCATTTGGTCTAGTTTTTCTTCTTATCATCCCTTCTCCACTGGAAATATTTGTTTGTGAACTTTTAATTATCTTCATGTATCAATTCCGATTTAATGTCTCCTGTTTTTATTACCCTGTATTTTCGTCTACGTTATTGTGTACATTACATCGATTTCTCACTTTGCTTGAATTTTATTTTACTTAGAAAACATTCTCTCATTTATGTCCTCATCTACACTATAATTTCCATAGTGCACAAAGATTTTATGTTATGTTTTAAATATTTGTATGTCGATTACCATGCAAAAAAGGCACGTCTCCCAAAGAAAAACGTTTTTCACATTAATGCACAGTCAATATAAATAGATTATTTAGTCTTTTGTTTTTTAATTAATTTATCGGAGTTTTGAAGTAATTCAATAGTCAACAGATAGGTATAATAAATTACACATTCACAAAAATTCCGATTGGAAGAAGAATGACATAAAGAAAAATTAAACTAATGGAAAAGTTCATACGGTGACTAAAACGATGTGACAAAAGAATAGAACGAAAGAAATTACATTTAAACCAATAAATAGAGTACAAATAAACATCAAAGTCATTTCGATAAAGATTTTAAAAAAATTTACTGCACCTGACGAGGCATGGTTAAGCTTCTATCGTAACCATTATGACACGTAACCAGACTGTGGAATACGACTTCCTTCACGCTATGTAGCACCAGGCAAAATTTTGAAATCTTTTCCGTCAGTTACTTTCAATCCGAGGGCCACCTGGATGCAGGGATCTTAAGTTGCACTACGGCTTATTTGGATTCAAAAAGTCGATCCCACCGCTGGGGGCTCTCCTTGTTAGTTTTAAAAGTAACAAACGGCACATTTTGAAATAACAGTAATATCGCAGTCCAGTAGCGCCGGACCCTGCAAACTTGAAAGACAACTCCAGCAAAGGCAAAGAAAATTTTACTGTAGCAAGTAAATTACTGTAGGCAACTGAACAACAACGAAATAATAACAATAATAGGTTCGCAGGAGAGCTTCTGTAAAGTTTGGAAGGTAGGAGACGAGGCACTGGTAAAGCTGTGAGGACAGGGCGTGAGTCGTGCTGGAGTGGCTCAGTTGGTAGAGCACTTGCCCGCGAAAGGCAAGGGTCCCGAGTTCGAGTCTCGGTGCGGCACCCATTTTCAATCTGCCAGGAAGTTTCAATAATAATAATAATAGATCCAGTCATATTAATATGACCAACTCCTATTTTCGAGGTCAACGTGTAATAACCCATAGACTCCAGGAGATAGCATTAGTAGGTGATGAATGGGGGTGGGGGGAGGAGGCTGGAAACAGTGAAGTCGTTGTCATAATGCATAAAAGGGGCGATTTATGTGACGTCCAACAGGGCATAATCGTTGGCTTTCTTCCCAAGGGTGGAAGCATTTCCGAAACGGCAAAATCTGTAATCTTTTCACATGCCACTGTATGTAAAGTAAACCGTGAGTGGCAAAATCTCGGTATTCTAATCCGGCTCCAAGGCAAGTGTGTTGGACTACGGGCAGTAGGCGACACAGGTGAACGATAGCTGCAGATGTGTGTGCTGGCGAGAAGACGTGCAACTTTTGTGCAGCTGACAGCCCAGGCGAACCGAGGGCTGCCACCAATGTTTCCTCAACAACTTATGGGCTTCCGCAGTGGGCACCTGGTCCCTGCACCCACGCTGACTGATCTTCATTGGCGTTGAAAGCTTGCATTTGCACGCCGGTACCACAACTGAAAGTCCACTGAGTGCTACAGGTGGCCTCTCCATATTCATCACATTTTGTGCTCCATCGGACAGATTGAAAGCAAACGCCCTGCAACCCTGAGGGAGTGTTATGGTGTGGGCAATGTTTTAGTGGCACTCCCTGGGTGATCTCGTTGTTCTGAAAGGCACAATGGATCAACCCTAGTACGCACCTATCCTTGGGGACCATATCCACCCCTAGATGCACGTGTAACATAGCTCGCAGTGTATGTGCGTGGTTCTGAAAGCTCTAGGATGAATTTACCGTACTGCCCTCACCACCAAATTTTCCGCCTTTAAACCCAATCGAGAATCTGAAAGGTCACCTCGATCGAGTAGTTTGTGCCACGGATCCTCAATCGATAGAATTCTATCGCAGCATGACAAGTACTGGTGTCGGAATGGCTTCTTATGACTGTCGTTACATCATTGACTCTATTCCTGTGCGTCTCGTGCTGCAGAAGGTGTTTATTCGGTATTTTAACACGTGGTCAGATTACTGCGACTGGACAGTGTAATAATACTAATAAATTTCGCGTATTTCAGTGCCCTCGTTTAAGTCTTTCAATTGGACGGCACTTTGAAGACATGCTTATCATTAACGTACTCCAGTTGTCCAACCGGGGAAAGGGAATCGGCAGTTTAACGTGGAATCCGCACCACATGTTGTTTCTACCGACTCCTCATATCATTGAGAGGTGAAGGCTGTATTAAAAGCAGACAGAAAAATTTATTTGTTCATCTGGGATTCGATCCCGAGATTCTCGATTTGCAGGCACGCGCTGTGCCGGTAGACCACCAGGTCCAACAGTTACGAGACGGTAATCGAACTGTATTGGCAGAGTATTTCGTCGTATTTTGCGTCACGTAAATGTGCTGTGGTGTAAGCCAAAGTACATTCACGCTAAGGGCATCAGTTCCGATCCCAGAAAAATGTGCAGCCAGAGCAGTATTGTAAGTAAAAATCAAACTCTTCCATTTTTCTTACCGAATTGCTATACATCTAGAAAACAAACCAAAATTGTGAAAACATTTCATACAAGATTACTGACAAAATTTTATGAGTAAAAATAAACGGGTATGGTAATATACATGGAGGTGAATGAAAAGTAGTGGCAGTTTGGCTATAATTCATGTCAGTCTTCTTTGACTAAAATACACTTGATCACATTTCCGTCTCGCGTCTCGATCACTTTCCACACCCACATGAAAGATGTCATACACTGTCAGTGCATCCATCTGTGATGATGTCTCGCTAGGACCGCCATATGGTGCCTTATCATTTGCTGTAAGACGTGCCACGAAATACTTCGTTCATTTGGGTGATCAGGCCATAATTGGGGGGACTCTACCGGATGAATACGGTGGATGTCCCAGTATGTCCCGCTGCCACGTATGCGGTGCTCCTGCACAGGGCTCGTCGTTTGGCGTCGTGTAAGTTGGTAGAATGCAGCGCTGGAAGGAAAGATTGTTGCGCGCTCCGACCACGTGCCCTTCCAGTCTGCACCCAAGCACCTTTTTCGTGTTTCCCAAACATACTATTTAGGCACTCGAGCTAGCCTCTCCAACTCAGAGAGAGTACACACTGCAACTGACTCAAACACGACTTGTGCTGATGACTTTACTACTTCAGCCCACCATCTGTCAGCAACAGAAAGTGTGCGTACCGAATGACTCACATCCGTCATGTTATGGCATTGTGCTACCACTTTTTATCCAACACATGCAAAGACGCATGTGTGACTACTTGTTGTCTCCCATCTTGGTAGTGGCCTAATTATTGTGAGGTTTTGAAGTGCATTATCTATACGTGGTGTATCAAAAACAATCATCCGACCTGGGCCGTCTATATTTCTGGAACTAAGAAACATATACAATGAATACAATGAATTTTGTCCTTTGATGTACGAAAACTAAAAAAGTTATTTTCATCCTTTTCATTGGTGTTCAATATGCATCGTTGAGATGCACGGAACATGTCAATGCGGTGTTCAAATTGTACCAACACTGCAGCAAGCATGTCTGGAGTTACAGTTTCCACAGGTGCTGTTATGCGATGTCTCAGTTCATTTATTGCTGTTGGTAATGTAGGTACATAAAGAGTCTCTTACAAAACCATACATATATAATCACATATAGTCGGGTGCGGTGACCTTGGAGTCTAGTAGTCTAGGGGTGAGTGATTTAGTCCAGTGTGAACGATCCATCGTTCAGCAATCGTTTGATTTAGAAATTCCCACACTTCCAGATGCCACTGTCGCGGTGCCCCATCGCATTGGAAAATGAAGTCGTTCATGTGGGAAGAGAAAGTTTTCAGGCATATCGAGATATATGCTTACTGTAACAGTGTTTCCGGCAAAGAAATATGAATCATACACATTTTCCCTCCAAACTGTACAAAATACATTAAATTTAGGAGAGTCTATTTTATGTTGTACACCTTCATGTGGTTGTCCCGTACCTCATATTGTCACATTATGACAGTTCACTTCTCTGTGTAAATGGAGTGTTGCCTCGTCACTAAACACTGACTGTGGGAGAAAACGGCCATCCTCCACCTTGACAAGAGTGAAATTATGGAACTTCACACGATGTTATCGCCCTCACGAACAGCTCGCATTAGCTGAATTTAATATTGTTTGATGCATAAACGTCGACGCAGAGACGCCAGACGGACATCGGGGACGTGCTGAGCTCTCGAGCTGCACGGCGAACGGATTTCTGCGAACCCCTCGTGAAACTGTGGCGGATGCGTTTGACGTCTGTGTCAGGCATTCGGGGACGGCCCGGCGATTCGCCTTTCCGCAAACCTTCTCTTTCTCTTAATCGTTGATGCCATCATCTAATGCTCTGTGCTGTAGGAGGATCATCATCGTACCTTGTACGAAAGTCACGTCGAACACTTATTACTGCCCACACTGCGCAAAGTGCAGAACACAAAACGCTTCCTGTCGCCGCGACACCATTTTTACTAGGACTGAAATGGTCGGACAGTGCTGCTGCCAAGCGGTAACCATGTAAAGCCGTAGGGTTTGCTCTTTCCAGCAGTACGCTATTCACGTACATATGTCGAATAACATAATAGTTACTTTTTTTAAAAAAATCGGTTGATCCTTTTTGATACACCCTGCATATTTACACTCTAAACAGTACCACCAATAAATTATCCCAGAGTGAAGGAAATTGTTAGATGTGATGTACGTGTAAAGGCAAACAAATGATAACAATTGCTGTTAAATTGGGTGACTCATTCAGGAGAAAGTCATAACGCGTTGGTCCACCTCTGGCCCTTAAGGAAGCAGCTATTCGACTTGATTTTCATTGATAAAGTTGGTGGATGTCCTCCTGACGGATGTCGTACCATATTCAGTTCAATTGATTTGTTACATCGTCAAAATCTCGACCTGGTTGCAAGGAGAATCCCATATAGCTCCAAAATTGGGGAGAGAGGTGGAGATCTTGTTGGCCAGTGTACTGTCACGTACGTACACACAGATGAAACTCTCAACATGTGTGATGCATAAAATATCGTCTACACTGAAAGCGTTCCCAGCAGAGGTTAACCCCTCGTAATGGCAAAAGGTGGTCATACCGCATATTGAAGTCCACTACCAGATGTCTGGATACTTTTGATCGGATAGTGTATTTCAGAATGTTAGCAGTGGCCAGAATTTGGGACATTCGGCTTTGAGCTTAAAGCTGGTGCGAGGCTGTTCAAGATACCTCTAAAAATAGAGACATCTGGCAGCATTAGAGTGAAATGTCCATCAAAGAAGCTGTGTTGCGCTCTCTACCTACAGTTGTTCTCGTGGGCGTCAGAGCCCCCGTACGCAAGAGGCCCCCTGGGTTTTATACTGCGGACACGGTAGTCGCGCCTTGTGAGCTCTCAGAAATTATGAAATGTATTCGAAATTTCTATTATGGTGGAACAACAACTGTACAATATACCGGAAACATGCACGATGTTCCGAAATTTCCGTTACAAACTCCTAGTGTAGATGGGGAATGAGTACACAATACTCGTATTCTGAATTGGAACCCATCTCCTGTAACGCACCGTTTCCTCGCTACAGCCGTCGGAAAACATGTTAGTAACGCGACCACTTGTACAAGTAAGTCATTAGCTGTGACCCAGTACATCGATAGTTCCACAATTCCACTCACTGAAAGGAAACTTGATAAGTGTAGATGGGGAATGAGTACACAATACTCGTATTCTGAATTGGAACCCATCTCCTGTAACTCACCGTTTCCTCGCTACAGCCGTCGGAAAACATGTTAGTAACGCGACCACTTGTACAAGTAAGTCATTAGCTGTGACCCAGTACATCGATAGTTCCACAATTCCACTCACTGAAAGGAAACTTGATAAGTTTTCAGAAACACTCTTCTTTACAATACGGCCTTTTGAAACTTAGGTGCGCTGCGTCTCTTTGTAGCACTGCAGTCACCCCTGCTGACGGTGAACGCACCATTATCTCAAAGTCGTTGCGCAGTTGTGGCGAAAAGCGTATGCCGTGAAGTTGGACGCTGCTGAGAACGAGCTTGATAAAGGCGACGAACTTCGCCATACAGTAGGATCATATCGGTGTATTCGGCAAAAGTGCACTCCGCAATATTTCTCTAATACTGAGAGACACTTGAGTGACGCACGAACCTTGTCAGAGTGGCAGGGCTGACGGTGAATGACATCCGAAGTAAGCATCTTCCCCCACCCCTTCCGCCATCCCACGATGGCTACCCTGTTGCATACCCACCTAGCAAACATGTATTCAAACGGCTGTAGCACGGAAAGTATACGTTTCCGTACGGGGGTTCAAATTAAAAATGTGGTCGCTTAGTTCTCTCTAAAAGTGCTAGAATTTCGGAAAACTCTGTATCTGTCCAGTAAACCGTACAGCTGGTGTCGTACCACATTCGAAATATCCGATTATATTTCAGGATTTGGGTGTTATGGCATTTTGCAGAAACATTACTGAATTTTGCTGTATATTGTTATCATTAAAGTGAACTACCGTTTCTGTCTCCATACCATAAATCATAAGTACCATTTATATCGTTTCAAGCACTATTCAGCTGCTAGGTTTTACGAAAAAATAATTGTATCATTCTCAAAATATCGGACAGAAGCGATATAGTTCCTACAAAGAACGCTAGCGAAGATGAACAAGTGCTCATGGTTCCTGATGTATGCATTTAACAGCCTATGTGTACTGCACATTGTTTTCTTCTCTCGTTCCGTACCACCACACCTGAAAGTTTCCTGTCCTACATCTTAGCAACAACGATAACGGTACATACTGAGGTAACAGAAAGGTTCTCTGTTATAATTTTCCGGTACAAGGACATAATCTCAAATTTATGCATTTTTCCATCTGCATCATCTTAGAAAGCTTGTAACATCTTCGTGGGATCCCTCTATTTTTGTAGGCACCGGTATCTATAACTTTGACGCTCTGTAGCGTCGCTGGATGACGTTTTCAGAAGTAGATTCCTATGTAAAACTTCATCAGTTACGTCCCCTGAACAGCCCTGAGTAGTGTTAAGCATGATTTGTGAAACACCCTGTATAAAGAATGAATAACATCAGGGAATGGACTAGAATCCTGTCTCACTCACTTGTCACGTATTTCCTTTCTTTCATGTCCTTCAACTCGTACAGCTGCTGTCTCGTTTCTGGTGGAGTTCTAAGTAATGCTTCGCTCGCTATATTTTATTCCTGGTTGCATCTTAAATTCAAACTGTATATTCTGGTCAACATCGTCAAAAGTTTTTTCTGTATCGAAAGATGTTATAAATATAGGTGCTGTTCCCTCCAAATTGATTTTCCTCTAAATCAGCTTCTGTAAGGTGCTCCATTCCTCTGCAAATAGTTTGTATCAGTATTTTCAGCTAGGAGTTATCATAGTGGTGGTTTTAAAATATTCGCACTGACCACGAGTTGCCTTATTTGGTATTGGTGCTATTACGCTTCTCGTTTAGTGTGAGGATTTAGCGGGTATTTCAGCCGGCGTACTCGTTCAGGAATGAAGCAGCAAATCCCGGCAGAGTGAGTCGTCGCCAGGTCCGCTAGAGCCCACTGGTAGCCAAGCCCTGCGCTACAGACAACTGACTGTGTGAGGGACCAGTAGCGACACCTAGCAGCGATGTGGTGAAAAGGAAATAGTATTGCTAAAAGTTTTATCCACGCCTTTTAGCAGTTAGAATGGAGATATGGCACGGAATTTAATAGAAAAAGAAAACAGCTATAGTAGCAGTCTCTCTCTCGCAATGCAACAATAGTACAACAACAATAGACCAACTGAATCTGTAGAGGTAGTAATAAAATTTATTTTCTGACCTGCAAGATACTTTCATATAAAGCTGAGCCTGAGAGGATGTCAGCTAACTACCGTCAGAAATATAATATGAAACATGTAGACCTGTCAGAAAAATCGTCAAGAAATTCGTTTTTTAAATGTTAAATGTTATCTGTTTAATTTAACATTCAGCTCACATAAAACCAGGATAATTATCCTCTTTCATACAAAGAAAGAGAGTACCTCATTAGTGACCTGTGTCATATCATAATCTCATTTTGACTCTTGAATAATTAAAAAAAATTGATATAATATTTTGCATTTCTTTTGACATTGAAAGAATTTATCCTGTTCCTGCACTGAGAATGTACTAAGTAAATATCTAATATATGTATCAGTATTATAGCCAAATTTATTTTTCTAATTACTGATTATTAAATACCAAAACAGCTTCCAATTTCTTGTAGTTATCTTAGCAGCATTTAGAACAAAAACGAAAATAAAACGTATTAGTTTTTTTTAGTAAGGATATTATTTCATTGTTGTAATCCTACAAATGTTCATGATACTATGCTGTTTCTTTTGACAGTGAGATATAATATGTAGAAAGTACCTGGAAAATATATGCAGATGCGGTCTGGTGAAGAAAGTGTGCGTATTAAAATTTAAAATAAGTGATTGCAGCAGCATAATGAGGTATATTTTATATTGTGGGAGTGATCTCCACGTGGGATCCGAAGCACGGACCCCACGGGGGTGCCCGGCATGCGCCACATGCCAGGGCAGAGGTGGAGGCTAGTGTTCGGAAGTCTGAAAATTCCAGCGCCGGCCGGGGATTGAACCCCGGCCCGGCTGGGGCGAATAGCCCCAGCCGAGGCGCTGGAACGTTCCAGACCCCCTTACCACTAGACCACCGGGGACCCCGGCCGTTTCCTGCTCCATAGTCCAGCTAGTGGTCTTAGAGCACTTCCTGTTGTCTGGTAGTCCTGTCACACTTCCTGTTGTCGGCTGTGTTTACATCGGACGCTGAGTGGCATAGTGTAGCCGGCAACATTAGAACGCTGTGAGGGGGAAGTGTTTACCTCCGACTAGTAGCTGTCCCCCCTACCCAGGTGAAGTAGCTTTACAGTTACCAAAGACATTTGAAATCAGCCTTTGCGACTGTATGCAGTCGAGGGTTGTTAATCGTTTGTTTCAACCTGTTCCCAAATGCCTCGAGAAAACCGAAGCAACTTCTTCACTAATCGAGGCGACTGTCATATCAAAACGACCCGCAGACATTCTATAATTAAAAGTCAACGCCTAGCTTACACCAGATAATTCTGTCTGTTTCATCAGTTGTTTTAACAGTGCACGAAATACCACAGCATATTATTAATCCGTTGCAAATAAATTTCTGTGTGTGCAGTTCAGGTCTGCGCCGTAGATTTTTCGTGAAAACGTCGGGATAAAATCGTAACATGTGTTTCATATTAATATGAAATTGAGTTATCAATATCTTTATTACAGTGGTCACACTCACAATTTTGGACTTTTCAGTGGCTGGGGTACGATATAGCCTTTGAGTACGTTATCGCGTTGCGCAATTTCTTCCTTTTTTTCCGACTCTGAGGGAGCTGTCGCCTTCTCTCAGCGCTGCCCTTTTTAGGCTTTTCTCGCGTTTTCTGTAATTTAGAGCATATTTACAAGTCCTGAGACGAACTCTCCCTTTGTGTCGTAGGTTTAAACTCAATATAGATTTTCGTTTATATTCCGGCGAATATTTTTATTTTCTGTTACTCCTAGCGGCGCTCCCTAAGCTGTTCATCGCAATGACTCACGAATGAGAATCCTAGCTTACAGCTACACCAGTTTACAACTTTACACAAAGATGATTCCTAACAATGACCCGCATATGCCAACACAGGCAATAAGCGACAACCACGTGGACTTAACCTTTGTTTGCGCACTGTCGGTCTCGTAATTAATAGTGATTCAAATCTGACGCCATTTTGTCATATAAGAAACTCCGACCAAGGAGAAACTAGACGTTTTCACGTCAGAATACCTTCCAGGAAGTTTTCGACTTTCGTAAAGCAGAAACGAGTTTCGACGCTGTGGAATGCTTCGAGAAGTAGTAGGTGACGAATTGTTTCGGGATTCCACTATCCATGCTGCAAACGATCATCGAGCAGAAAGATAATGTTGCTGATAATTGTTAAAAGGCGGGAGCAAGCAGACCGGCGAGGCGAGTTCCCGCCTCTTGCTGAAAGCTTATGGAATTGGCTTACTCAGTGCAGGGTAGCAAGGGTATTTGTCGGAGGTTATAGCTTAACGGAACGCTAAATCATTAACGGTTAGTCTGGTAACCGAAGTCACAGATACAAATAAGAAGTGACACGCTAAATCCAAAGACATAAGGTGGTTTATAAGAAATTTAGTTCACAAAATGCATCCATTCCGAACAGTTTGTTCAGTATTGAAAAAATGAATGAAGCTGAATTTATGTATTTTTGAAGATTTGTGCGTGCCTTCCGTTTCAAATACAAAAGGACATAACATGTAAGAAAACTGGGAATACAATAGAAAAAAAGTCGAAATTTTATTTAGATTTTTCCTGATTCCATCTGGAATAAAGGAGAGTTAAATAGAATTAATTGTTCTAACTTTTTCTTACATCCTTCGAATTGTGCAGACTCGATTGTAACTGGCCCTTGGGCTTCGAATTTTCTAGAGTCTGCATTAATGTCTGGAAAGTAAAAATAAATCTCCTCGTGCTACTATCCACTTTTCAGCGGATGCTGATTTGGTTGTCCTTCTTAGTATATCAATATGATTCTAGAGTCGTAATCCACGTACGCAACGCTGTTACGGTATAAACGTACGTTTATTTTTACCAAAGTTGCGTAAGAATGCGCTTTTGCTATGCATCCCCACTCCTTAAATCCGCCATCAGGAAAAAGAAAGTGAATACCCTTTCCTTTGTTTTTCACCCTTCATCGATGACAAGTGATAATGACTTGGCAGCAGAGACCTGTTTAGCTTGAGTGAGTGCTTAAACGAAAGGCATGGATGAATAAAAATACAAAAGAGATATATACGTAACGTCACGTAACCATGAAGAAAAGCAGACTTGGTTTATTTTACCATATCAGTTAATTCTTTTAAAACATCGTAAGTAGAATTACCAATTTCGGTCGCTTTCTACATCTAGGAACGTTCTTTATAATAGATAAGTCTCTGATATTCACTTACAGCATTGTTGTGTCTTTTCCCCTTGCATTTGTGAATTGTCTTCTCAGACTGCAGATTTCTGAGCAGCACTGGTGCCATTAGCCTAAATTTATGTTGGTCTACAGCGCTGAGGTTGATCCCTCACCTGTGGTCGACTGAGAGATCATTCCAAAGCCTGACAGGCAGCGAACGACTTTGCGAGGGGCCGATCGTAGGGCCTCCAGAGGAAGCTTCTTGGAACGCAATTTCTGGGCGTTCACAGAAGGTGAGTTTGCTGGTAGTTCGGAACTCCAATAATAGGCGAGTAATTGGGCCCCCTTAATAACATGGCTGCCAAGGAGGGGAAGGACGGCAGTGTGCACAAGGTGGGGGAGTCATTCCTGATTTGTAAAGAGTGTTCCGGATGCCATGAAGAGTACAGGGCGCAGCCAACAGCATGTGGTGGCCCCAGTCGGTGCCAATGGCGTGTGTCGCTTTGGATTGGTTTTGTTTAGCGGATATGGTTAAGCGAGTTTAAGGCGGAGCTCACAATCTGCACCATCATCGACAGAACTGACTGTGGTCCTTCGGTGCAGAGCCAAATGAAAGGTATGAACCATAGGCTCGGGTGGTTATCTTACTGTGTAGGCCTCAGAGTCCTTGACTTGTGCCATAGGGTAGTGGGTTTCTGGATTCCGCTTAATAGGTCAGGAGTCCACTACACGGGTAGTGGGGGCGGCTGGGGTGCATTTTTAGGTTAGAGGGTCTCAGGAAAACATAGAAATGGCGTCTGTCTAAAAGGGGGCAGGTAACACACAGTAAGGTGGTTGTAGAAACGATTGGTGTTGTAAATTATCGTAGCTGTGTTGGGAAAGAACCTGAGCTCCAGGCCCTAATAGAAAGCACTAAAGCTCAAACAGTTATAGGTACGGAAACCTGGCTAAAGCCGGAAATATGTTAAGCCGAAATTTTTTCAAACGACCTAACAACGTTCAGAAGGGATAGATTAAACATAGTTGGTGCTGGAGTATTTATTGCTGTCAGAAGTAGTTTACCTTGTAGTGAAAGTGAAGTAGATAGTTCCTGCGAAATAGTTGGGTAGAGGCTGTACTTGTCAATCGGACTAAACTGGATCGTTTTACCGACCCCCGAGTGAGAGGATATAGTTGCTGAACAGTTCAAAGAAAACGTGAGTCTCATTTCAAATGGTACCCCACTCACACAATTATAGTCGGTGGTGATTTCAATGTATCCTCGATATGCTGGAAAATTTACACGTTTAAAGCCGGCGGCAGGCTTAAAACGTCACCTGAAATAGTACTGAATGCTTTCTAAAAAAAGTATTTTGAACTATTAGTTCGTGAGCCCACTCGAAGCATAAATGGTTACGAAAGCGTACTTGACCTCATAGCAGCAAATATTCCTGGATGAATAGGTAGTATCATGACGAATACAGGGATTAGCGACCACAAGTCAGTTGCCTGTACACTGAATACTGTAACACCTACAACCATCAAAAAGAAACTTAAAGTACATCTGTTTAAAAAAAGGTGACAATGCTCTTAACGATTTTTAAGGAAACAGCCTCCACTCCTTCCGATCTGATCATGTAAGCGTAGAAAAGATGTGGAATGATTTCAGAGAAATAGTATCGATTGCAATTGAGAGATATATATACCACATCAATTAATAAGTGATGGTACTGATCCCCCATGGACAAAACGGGTGAAATCGCTGTTGCAGAAGTAACGAAAAAGCATGCCAAATCTAAAAGAATCCAAAATCCGCAAGACTGGCAATGTTTTGCAGAAGTTCTAAATATAGCGGTTACTACAGTGCGAGATGCTCTTGATAATTTCCGCAACAAAACTCTGTTTCGAAATCTGGCGAAAAACCCAGAGATTCTGTTCATGCATAGAGTACACCAGTGTCAAGACGCAATCAGTACCTTCACTGCGCGAAAGTAACGGTGGAGTCACTGATGACAGTGTCACTAAAGTAGAGTTAAGAAACGTGGTTTTCCGAAACTCCTTCAGCAAAGAATACGAAGTAAGCATTCCCGAAGCCCAGTCAACAGAAAGTACCAAAATGAGAAACATATATCCTCGGTGTAGCAAAGCACCTTAAATCACTTATTAAAGGCAAGGTTTCCGTTCCAGATTGTATACCAGTCAAGTTCCTCTGAGTGTGCTGATACAATAGCTCCATGTTTAGTAATTATATACAACCACTCACAGAAAGATCCGTACCTAAAGACTGAAAAATTGCTCAGGTGACACCAATTTCTTAAAGTACTGCCTTTTGTGATGTTTAACAATATTGTTGGCAAGCGTACTTGTTATACAAATGGGCACGGCATAGGCTTACGGTCGTAAAATATATTTCAGCGTTAAACTGGAAATAGTTGTAGGATTTAATTTCTTGTACATTAGGTTTTTGTGTTGGAGAAGATTCTCATCAGTAATTTTAATAGTCTCAAAAATGTGAATGTTAGCAAGTAAATTAACTACGTTAAGGGATATGAAATTACCATCATCAGGAATGGAAAAGTTTTTAATTTTAGCTGTTAGTTAAAGGGAATTTTTGACAGTGTAGTTTTCTTCAAAGACATAATACTCTTTAAATGGTGTATGAGATTTTTTGCCGATTTCATAGAAGCGCCGTCTGTATAGTTAACACTGTGGACAGGAAGCGAAGGCGGCGTGCAGTCGGAGGCGATACTGGGTTCGTAGCGGTGGGCACCAATTGTCGGCTACGACGGGACTGCCCGGGAGGCACACTCACACTCACATTCGAGTGGCCGCACGTGACACGGTGGATGCAGCAGAAGGTCCATAGCAGCAGTGACCCTGTCGCGGATGCGTGCACCACCTGTTCTAGTGTCTCGTGTACACGAAGGACCTCTGCGGACCGAGCTGCAACTTTCTTAGCTCGCTGGACTGTGCAGTTACTGATTTACAGGGGTTATGCTCTATGCAGCCTGCCTGGCAGAGGTGTGTTGCAGGGTGGCATCAGAGCCTGACGGCTTCCGCGACTGGACAAATGAACTGGCGATAAAAAAAAAATCATAGCAACAAACGAACAAAAAGTCATGTAGAGTAATGAAATTTCGGGAATCCGTCTGTCTATGTAGGATATTTAAGTAATTAACATTGCAGCATCACAGGGCAACGTAAGCGCGAAATAAGCCGTTGCAAAAGTGACATGCTGGTAAGTTAATAACAGATGTAACGATCAGAATGTTGAATGCAAGCATTGAAACGGGCACGCATTGTGTTGTAATGGTTTGCGATGTCAGTTTTGTGTCGCAAATGCCGGTGGTTTGGGGGTCAGTGAAATGCATGCTACTGGGCGCCTTGGCTCGGGGCTGTCCCTGAAGTAATCGATTTTTATTTCGTTATGTCGTCGACTGCTGTTCGAATTGCTACTGCAGAAGAAATGTGATGTGCCAGAGACGTACGCCAGACACGACTGCCTTCCCTCTTGGTAGCGCCACGTGACCGGTTGGAGCTCGAGCTTTTTGCGACCGTACATTCTCGCGGTCACCGCTGCCAGTATACAGTGCTACATTTCTGCCAAGTCTCCTGCGAAATCGCTGGAGGAACATCCAGCTTCTCGTGGCCCTATTACACGACCTCGTTCAAACTCATTAAGATGATCGTAATGGCGTCTCTGTCTCCTCAAAGGCATTCTTGGCTAAGATCAAACCACCACGTCCAATCTAGAAGGTAACTAACGCTCACAACCGCCACGGCGTGTATTTACAGCAGACCTGATCTGCACCCTCACAGTGCCCCTACTAACACCATTCTTATGCGACTGGCGCGAAATTTAAATCGACACTATTTTTCAATTGTAGAAACACGCCTACCAACTTTCGTTTATCTCTCACAACTGCTTGTGGTGTTGCGATTTTTTCCGTCGCTGTATGTTCAAGAATTCTGCAGCAAATGGATGTTAACGATATTGGACTGTAATTTTGCAGGTCCGTCCTATTACTGTTCTTATACACTACTGGCCATTAAAATAGCTACAGATGATAAACGGGTATTCATTGGACAAATATATTATACTAGAACTGACATGTCGTTACATTTTCACGCAATTTGGGTCCATAGATCCAGAGAAATCAGTACCCAGAACAACCACCCCTGACCGTAATAACGGCCTTGATACGCCTGGGCATTGAGTCAAACAGAGCTTGGATGGCGTGTACAGGTACAGCTGCCCATGCAGCTTCAACACGATACCACAGCTCATCAAAAGTAGTGACTGGAGTATTGTGACGAGCCCGTTGCTCGGCTACCATTGACCAGGCCTTTTCAGTTGGTGAGAGATCTGGAGAATGTGCTGGCCAGGGCATCAGTCGAAAATTTTCTGTATCCAGAAAGGCCAGTAACATGTGGTCTTGCATTATCCTGCTGAAATGAAGGGTAGAGCCACGGGTCGTAGCACATCTGCAATGTAACGTCCACTGTTCAAAGTGCCGCCAATGCGGACAAGAGGTGACCGAGACGTGTAACCAATGGCTCCCCATACCGTCACGCGGGGTGATACAGCAGTATGGCGATGACGAATACACACTTTCGTGATGTTGTAAACAGAACCTGCATTCATCCGAAAAAATAGCGTTTTGCCATTCGTG
The DNA here is from genome assembly GCF_023897955.1 of Schistocerca gregaria. Classification (NCBI taxonomy): domain Eukaryota; kingdom Metazoa; phylum Arthropoda; class Insecta; order Orthoptera; family Acrididae; genus Schistocerca; species Schistocerca gregaria. The sequence goes on along the minus strand of NW_026061844.1, from coordinate 1,297,990 downwards.
CACCCAGGTTCGTCGTTGAGTACACCATCGCAGGCGCTCTTGTCTGTGATGCAGCGTCAAGAGTAACAGAGCTCATAGTCCATGCTGCTGCAAACGTCGTCAAACTGTTCGTGCAGATGGTTGTTGTTTTGGAAACGTCCCCACCTGTTGACTCAGGGATCGAGACGTGGCTGCACGGTCCGTTACAGCCATGCGGATAAGATGCCTGTCACCTAGACTGCTAGTGATACGAGGTCGTTGGCATCCTGCACGGCATTCCATATTCTGCTAACAGTCATTGGATCTCGACCAATGCGAGCAGCAATGTCGCGCTCCGATAAACCGCAATCGCGATAGGCTAGAATCCGACATTTATCAAAGTCGGAAACGTGATGGCACGCATTTCTCCTCCTTACACGAGGCATGACAACAACGTTTCACCAGACAACGCCGGTCAACTGCTGTTTGTGTATGAGAAATCGGTTGAAAACTTTCCTCATGCCAGCACGTTGTAGTTGTCGCCAGCGGCGCCAGTGTTGTGTGAATGCTCTGGAAAGCTAATTATTTGCTTATCACAGCATCTTCTTCCTGTCGGTTATATTTCGCGCATGTAGCAGGTCATCTTCGTAGTTTAGCAATCTTAATGGCCAGTAGTGTACATAGGAGTCACTTTTATCCAGTCATTTGGGACTTTGCGTTATGCGAGAGATTCACGATAAATGTAATCTAAGTAAGGGGCCAATGCCGTAGAGTACTGTTTGTGAAACCGAATCGGTATTCGGAAAGGACCTGGCGACTTATTTGCTACCAAATGTTCCAGCTGCTTCTCTAGGCTAGGAATGTCCATTACCGTGCTGTCGACACGAGAGTTTAACGACTGCGTGTATCTACGATTCTGCTGCGTGAAATATTCCTAAAACATGAAATTTAAAACTTGAGCATTCCTTTTGTTGTTTTCTACTAGCACACCAGGCTGAAGCTTCGCTCCCCACTCAGCGGTTTTACGCAGGACCAGAATAGTCTCGCGATCTCTTCAAGATAATTTGTTGAGGTATGACGGTGGCAGCTTTATGCTCGAGCATCGATCTTTCCACAGAAGCACGAATCTCTACTAACCTTGAATTGTTGTTAGCGTGCTCTCTGTTGAACTGAGAGTGCAACAGTCTCTGCTTCATCATCATTTTCCGCAATGTATCTTCTCCATCCTTCATTCGCTTACTAGGCACATAGTTTTCCACAGCACGATTTAGAATATGTTTAAACTTGGCTTATAATTACTCTACACCCATCATACTGGAACTAAATAATGTCCATTCACTGTTTGAGATTCTAACAACCGCTTTTCTGCTCAACTACTCTCCTAGCTTTCTTGATTGATTTAATAACTTAAGTAACCATCGTCGCTACGGCGACGTCATTATCACTAACGCCTGTCTCTGTAGTGACACCCTCGGTGAGTCCAGGCATCTTTGTAGCTACATGCTCTAAAATACTTACATCAAAAAAAGTTTAGCATCACTTCCATTGGTTCTGGAAACTATTCCAATTTTTTGTACAGAGATCGATATAAACATCGTTTCCGCCCTTTTTATTGCTCATAAAAATGGCACATGGCATGTTGTACCACCGTATAGCGAGACCTTCAGAGTCGGTTGCCCAGATTGGTGTACACACCGGAACCTGTAATACCCACTACCACGTCCTCTTGAATTAATGCACGCCTGTATTCGTCGTGGAATACTATCCACAAGTTCATCAAGGCAGATTGTCCCATTCCTAAAGCTGATTCGGCGTAGATCACTCAGTGTGGTTGGAGGGTCACGTCGGCCATAAACAGCCCTCTTCATTCTGTCCCAGGTATGTTCGATAGGGTACATGTCTGGAGAAAAATGGTTCAAATGGCTCTGAGCACTATGAACATTGACTTACGAGGTCATGAGTCGCCTAGAACTTAGAACTAATTAAACCTAACTAGCCTAAGGACATCACACACATCCATGCCCATGGCAGCATTCGAACCTGAGACCGTAGCTGTCGCCCTGCTCCAGACTGTAGCGCCTAGAACCGCTCTGCCACTCCGGCCGGCACATGTCTGGAGAATATGCTGGCCACACTAGTCGGGCGATGTCGTTATCCTGAAGGAAGTCAGCCACAAGATGTGCACGATGGGGCCGCGAATTGTCGTCCATGAAGACGAATGCCTTGGCAATATACTGTATACTGCCGATCTCGTTGCACTAAAAACGAAATTAAAAAAGCGGTCGGAGGATGGCATTCACGTATTGTACAGCCGTTGCGGCGCCTTCCATGACCACGAGAGAGTACATCGGTCCCACATAATGGCACCCCAAAACAGCAGGGAACCTCTATGTTGCTGCACTCGCTCGACAGTGTATTTAAAGCTTTCAGCCTGACCGGGTTGCCTCCAAGCACGTCTCCGACGATTGTCTGGTTGAAGGTATATATGAGACTCATCGGTGCAGAGAACGTGATGCCAATGCTGAGAGGTCCATCCGGCATGTTGTTGGGCCCATCGGTACCGCGCTGCACTGTGTCGTAGTTGCGAAGATGGATCTCGCCACGGACGTCGGGAGTGAAGACGTGCATCGTGCAGGTTACTGTGCACTGTTTGAGTCTTAACACGACGTCCTGTGGCTGCACGAAAGGCATTATTCAACATGTTGGCTTTGCTGTCGGGGTACCTCCGAGCCATAATCCGCAGGCAGCGGTCATCGATTGCCGTAGTCGCCCCCGGGCATCCTGAGCGAGACATGTCATCGACATCGCTTTCGTTTACTCCGACTCGCCTTGACACTTCACTTGTTGAGAGCCCTTCCTGGCACAAACGAACAATGCGGACCGCTGTATTGACGGTGTAGGCACGGTTGAACTACAGACAACACGAGCCGTGTACCTCCTTCGTGGTGGAATGACTGGAACGGATCGGCTGTCGGACCCCGTCTGTCTAATAGGCGCTGCTCATACACGGTTGCTCACATCTGTGGTCGGGCTTAGTGACATCTTTAAAAAGTCAAAGGGACTGTGTATCTGATACGATATCCACAGCCAACGTTTATCTTCCCGAGTTCTGGTAACCGGGGTCACGCAATTTTTTTTTTATGTGTGTATTTCCATTGTATGTGCTCTCTCGAACTAGGTGCTCAAGACAGTTTTCGAAAAAACATGTTCAACAGTACTCTGCAAGGCTACTTATGTGGAAACCTTGTAATGAATCCATCGGTGTCCTTGTCTATGCTCGGAACTAATACTGCACGATTTGGGTACTTCCGCACTACTGGGCGTAGACTTTCTTTGAATAACTCTGTCTCGACGGAATCGGGAGGCCGTTAATAACATCCAACAATTACCTTCTTTTCACCTAAACCTGTTGTGCGTTACCAGATAACTTCACAGCCACACTGAAATCCGACTTGAGTAGAAACAACATTTTTGTCACCCTCGGTAAACGCTTCCCCATCAGTGGCGTTTAACATGTCTTTTCGTTACACGTTCCACGAATCGCTAAACATTTCAGAGCTTTATACTTGGAGTTTCAGACAGCTCTCGGTCCCGAGAATAATTTGTGTGTGACGAATTTCAGAGAGGGCAGTAAAGGCGAAATATTAGGAATATGCGATGTCTGTTCTTTGTGACATGTTTGAATAAACGGACAGCACGCTTTCATATAACTGATTCGCCTCTACGAGCAATGAATCAGGTAGCAGCGGACCCCGGGTTCGAGTTCCAGGGTTGCATACATTTTTTCTCATTGCCGCTGATTCCGCGCAAGGTCTCAGTGCAGCTTACCTTAATAGTTCCTTCCGTTTCCTTTCTCCTCGCTTCAGTCTACATGAAAAGGCAAAATAGCCGGCGGCGAAGATGAGCCGGAAGACACAGATGACCTCCTTATACAGGTTGCACGAGAAATATTAGGCATTGACATAGGTAAGGTAGACACTGGGTGGTACGTGGATTATAAGGTGCTTCGAAATCTCATCCAATAATTGTCAAATTTGTCTCACACCGAAAAAGGACGCAGATCTTCAGCCACGAGAAAAAATAGTTAGCAAGGGCAGGGCTTACTATAAGACAAGATCTTACACTCCTATAAATTGAAATAAGAACACCGTGAATTCATTGTCCCAGGAAGGGGAAACTTTATTGACACATTCCTGGGCTCAGATACATCACATGATCACACTGACAGAACCACAGGCACCAGAGCATGCACAATGTCGGCACTAGTACAGTGTATATCCACCTTTCGCAGCAATGCAGGCTGCTATTCTCCCATGGAGACGATCGTAGAGATGCTGGATGTAGTCCTGTGGAACGGCTTGCCATGCCATTTCCACCTGGCGCCTCAGTTGGACCAGCTGGACGTGCAGACTGTGTGAGACGACGCTTCATCCAGTCCCAAACATGCTCAATGGGGGACAGATCCAGAGATCTTGCTGGCCAGGGTACTTGATTTACACCTTCTAGAGCACGTTGGGTGGCACGGGATACATGCGGACGTGCATTGTCCTGTTGGAACAGCAAGTTCCCTTGCCGGTCTAGGAATGGTAGAACGATGGGTTCGATGACGGTTTGGATGTACCATGCACTAGTCAGTGTCCCCTCGACGATCACCAGAGGTGTACGGCGAGTGTAGGAGATCGCTCCCCACACCATGATGCTGGGTGTTGGCCCTGTGTGCCTCGGTCGTATGCAGACCTGATTATGGCGCTCACCTGCACGGCGCCAAACACGCATACGACCATCATTGGCACCAAGGCAGAAGCGACTCTCATCGCTGAAGACGACACGTCTCCATTCGTCCCTCCATTCACGCCTGTCGCGACACCACTGGAGGCGGGCTGCACGATGTTGGGGCGTGAGCGGAAGACGGCCTAACGGTGTGCGGGACCGTAGCCCAGCTTCATGGAGACGGTTGCGAATGGTCCTCGCCGATACCCCAGGAGCAACAGTGTCCCTAATTTGCTGGGAAGTGGCGGTGCGGTCCCCTACGGCACTACGTAGGATCCTACGGTCTTGGAGTGCATCCGTGCGTCGCTGCGGTCCGGTCCCAGGTCGACGGGCACGTGCTCCTTCCGCCGACCACTGGCGACAACATCGATGTACTGTGGAGAACTCACGCCCCACGTGTTGAGCAATTTGGCGGTACGTCCACCCAGCCTCCCACATGCCCACTACACGCCCTCGCTCAAAGTCCGTCAACTGCACATACGGTTCACGTCCACGCTATCGCGGCATGCTACCAGTGTTAAAGACTGCGATGGAGCTCCGTATCCCACGGCAAACTGACTGACACTGAAGGCGGCGGTGCACAAATGCTGCGCAGCTAGCGCCATTCGATGGCCAACACCGCGGTTCCTGGTGTGTCCACTGTGCCGTGCGTGTCATCATTGCTTGTGCAGCCCTCTCGCTGTGTCCGGAGCAAGTATGGTGGGTCTGACACACCGGTGTCAATGTGTTTTTTTTCCATTTCCAGGAGTGTACAAAGGACCATCTAAGGATTTAAAACAGCGCCACACCCCATTTCGGCCTTCAGAATGTATGTACTCTGGGCGGCAGCATAATTAAGACCGCCGCCCCCCCCCCCCCCCCCTGAAAAGAATGCATTTAGAAACGTGTCAGAACTGAACAGCATTAAGAGAAACTATGCGAGCCAAAGCGAAAACCTAGCACCTCTCACCTTAATTTAATACTAATCTTTTGCAACATCTCTCCTTCTCTGAATGCTATCTTGAAATTGCATCTACTCTCCAACTATCTCTGTTTCTGTGCCTTTACCTATTGTTCTTGTAACTGTAACTCCGTAATTATCTTCCTGCTAGTGTCTTCGACTGTTGCCGTTAACTGTAGCATTACTTGATCTGAAACTATTTGCCTGAAATTCTTTACATTGTATGCTATAGCATACAACTGTAGCTATTGTTATTTTCCTGGTTACCTTACTCGCTCACCTACTCGGTTTAAACTGCCGAGAGAAATATCGCAATCACTATTATTGTAGTAATTCCTAACTTGTTGGCATTCTTCGTTAATTTTATAGCGAACTGCTTTTCGTCCCCTGACACATCGTATCTTTTCTCGACGGCACCCCTTCACAACGAATACTCTCCGCTCCTCTCTACTCCGTACTGTAACTGGGTTTTCTCTGTTTGCGATGGTCATCTGTCAGGATGAGCACTACTGCAAAGGGCATTTGATTCTAAAGCATTATGTCAGGGTGAAAAACACTAAATAAATTACTTTTTCTCTCTTAACAACATTTTTGCAGGGTGGGTTCATCCTTGGCTCAGGTATGAGGTAGAATGAAACAGCAGTTTTACATAAGATAACTTTTATTGAAAGTTTTGTACAAGGGTTTCTGGCTGGGATACTGGCAACTGTGTCGTTTGCGAAGCCTTCTGCTTGCGTGAGCGGCGGCGTCTGATTACGCACGGCGGTGTGTATCTCGTGTCGCCGTTTCGCCCAGTTGACTGGAGACGGGCATCGCGAGGTGGTCCGTTTAATTATTGAGGAAGAAGTCGTGAATCGGACGGTGACGACTCGGATGTGACTGCTGATGTGCGCTGTCTCCTTCCCGTCCTCACGAGTCACTCGGGTACATAAAAATCTGGCCTCAAATACCTACTGTCTTCTGGCGCCGAGGCTGCTGCTTGCTATTCCATTACAGCGGCGGACTCGGTGCTTCTGTGTACGATGTAGTATCTTCCTGCATGACGGTCTTGAGCACCGACTGTACCGGAACTGAACTGAAAGCTACTCCTGTCGGGCCCACTGCGTCTCGCGTACTTATTCACTTCACTGGAGGTGAACAACATCACTGTCGTTGCCTCTTCTGTCACGTCGAAAAGCTTCGCGAAGAATCTTCTTAACGTCGGTCATTGGCTCTCGGAATGTAGGCGAGGGCCTTTGATCACGTGTGACAATTGAGAAACACGTGAGCCGGACGGGCGATGCCCTGACGGCTGAATCGACAGCTTCTGCTTACGTGGGGGAGGACGATAGCTTCTCCTGAATGTGCTGACTTCGCGGTCATTGCCTCTTCTGCTCTGCCCATTGTTTGCCAGAGTGTAACTCTTCTAAGCTAAACGAAGTTTCTCATTAATTTTAAATTTCTACTTCACCTTGATTTCACTAATTTATTTCCCTATCTTAAGTACCACTCAACAGTATTTGCGCCGATCTCCGTGCACTGTTTTAGGAAAGTGTAATGCCGTCACTACACGGACGGTGTTGTGAACGTCAGTCTTGAGCGTGCCAAGTTGAAAGTGCTGCCGAACGCTCTGACTTGTGCATACAGCATGTGCCTGTCAACGTGGTACACGCGACCGCAGCGGCAGCATCTGGGTCACACATCACCCGGTTGTCCGCCCCGGTAGCTGAGTGGTCAGCGTGACAGACGGGTTCGATTCCTGGCTGGGTTGGAGATTTTCTCTGCTCAGGGACTGGGTGTCGTGTTGTCCTAATCGTCATCATTTCATCTCCAACTACGCGCATGTCACCGAAGTGGCGTCAAGTCGAAAGACCTGCACCAGGCGAGCGGTCGGGAGGCCCTCGTCACACGTTTCTCTCTATCACCCACTTTACAAAATGCATGGGCGTAAAATTCTTAAGCTAGCGCTATTAAAACGCGCCTTTCCTCTCTTGTCCACGTGAGAGTCACGTTGTTCTGCGTATAGTGTCCACGGACATGTTATAAGGCAGAAAGAGAAGCTCCGTAACAAATAGCGCGATTCAAAGTCTTACTTTATATTTGTTCCTATTCAGCAGCAGAATCTTCACAACATGTGAAATAAAAAAAACTTATTTTACACTTTCTTGTTGTATCTTACTGCATGTAGTGCAATCTGTCTTGTAGATTAAACCATTCGAACAAACTCCATCCTCAGATGGAACGTACATATGTAACATCGAATATTAGAGAATATACTTTTATTGCACTGAAAAGAAAGTATCAGATCCTAACAGAAAAAGCGAAGACTAGTAATAAAAATATTCGGATCCACTGAGGCGCAAACAAGAATCACATTACCAGCTACCTCATCATTTCGCTCTACCGACTGTGACTGTCGAATGGCCATACATTGAATCTGACCTACTGAAAGTTTTAATGGTAGATACGTTATTAACTGACACTGAAATATTACAGATTGTATCAACGACAATGCGTTTCTTATGGATCCTCACTGTACCCGTTTACAGTCTGTCCCCACTCTGGCTACCCAGCCACGTCACGGGGCGCCTCCATAGGCTGTCTCACGACGCAGTACCGCCCTGCCGCGGCGCGCGCTTTAAGTCGGCGGCGACGCCGTCTGCATACACGGCCCGGCAGCGTTAATTTTTAGACGAGTGTTTTAGTACCGTAAAGAATACAAAAGACGATAGCTTCTTCCGAAACATAACGCTATAGAGTAAATAATATTAACATATGAACGTAAGTCGGGATTTTACTACAAACATGGAACCGAATGCCTGTTCATGTGAATGTACGTTCCTCTACTTCTACCCCATAAAGCGCAATGAATCTGTAGAATTTAAGAATTATTGTCACTTTGTGTTTCTAGTAAAGGATAGAAGTTTTCTTTGAAGGATTGCGTTGAAACTTAACAGGTCTTGCAACACAATGAGTGTTTAAAAAGTAACAAGAAATTTACAATTTCTTGTGTTGTACTAGTCCGATTTGCACTACATTTTTTGTCACTGCCTTCGTAAACGTACGTGAAAAGTATGTGGACAATGTTATACGCATTGGCTATTTGCTCTATTGTCAGCTGTCAAAAAGGATACATGTGTTTTGGTAGCATCAACGATTATTTGTTTTGTGTAAAAACAGATTAGAGAATCTTTCTTACATTTTGTTTTAAGAATAAAGAGTATGGAATTTTAAAAAAAGTTAAATATTCCTTTTGGCTAGCCTGTTACGAGTAAAATTGGATTTTTTTGTTTCACGGCAATTTGTAGTTTCCGTAATGTCGGCACTATTTTTAGATTGATGTAAAAGTCCTCCATCGTTTGTGGAAGGATCGATTTTATGAAATTGTCTATGACGACGGGTTTCCTCCCAAAATTACTAGTTTTCCTTCGTGGCGATCCCTGTAAACCACGCGGTTCATTTTTGCGTTCGTTCCTTAGGCGTGGCAGATGTTTGCATAAATTGGAGCCCTTTTCTTGGAACGGGTAACAGTTCTTTTCGTGTCACCTCCTTAACACACGCTGTAACATAACAGACGATCGAACGCTCGTTACATCTACATCTACATCCGTACTCCGCAAGCCACCTGACGGTGTGTGGCGGAGGGTACCTTGAGTATCTCTATCAGTTGTCCCTTCTATTCCAGTCTCGTATTGTTCGTGGAAAGAAGGATTGTCGGTATGCCTCTGTGTGGCCTCTAATCTCTCTGATTTTATCCTCATGTCTCTTCGCGAGACATACGTAGGAGGGAGCAATATACTGCTTGACTCCTCGGTGAAGGTATGTTCTAGAAACTTCAACAGAAGCCCATACAGAGCTACGGAACGTCTCTCCTGCAGAGTCTTCGAGTTTATCTGTCATATCTGTAACGCTTTCGCGATTACTAAATCGTCCTGTAACGAAGCGCGCGGCTCTCCGTTGGATCTTCTCTATCTCTTCTATCAACCCTATCTGGTGCGGATCCCACACTGCTGAGCAGTATTGAAGCAGTGGGCGAACAAGGGTACTGCAACCTACTTCCTTTGTTGTCGGATTGCATTTCCTTAGGATTCTTCCAATGAATCTCAGTCTGGCATCTGCTTTACCGACGATCAACTTCATATGATCATTCCATTTTAAATCACTCCTAATGCGTTCTCCCAGTTGCTGACCTGCTATATTGTAGCTAAATGATAAGGGATCTATCTTTCTATGTATTCGCAGCACATTACACTTGTCCACATTGAGATTCAATTGCCATTCCCTGCACCATGCGTTAATTCGTTGCAGATCCTCCTGCATTTCGGTACAATTTTCCATTGTTACAACCTCTGGATAGACTACAGCGTCATCCGCAATAAGCCTCAGTGATCTTCCGATGATATCCACAAGGTCATTTATGTATATTGTGAATAGCAACAGTCCTATGACACTCCCCTGCGGCACACCTGAAATCACTCTTACTTCGGAAGACTTCTCTCCATTGAGAATGACATTCTGCGTTCTGTCATGTAGGAACTCTTCAATCCAATCACACAATTGGTCTGATAGTCCGTATGCTCTTACTTTGTTCATTAAACGATTGTGGGGAACTGTATCGAAAGCCTTGCGGAAGTCAAGAAACACGGCATCTACCTGTGAACCCGTGTCTATGCCCTTCTGAGTCTCATGGACGAATAGCGAGAGCTGGGTATCACACGACCGTCTTTTCCGAAACCCGTGCTGATTCCTACAGAGTAGATTTCTAGTCTCCAGAAAAGTCATTATACTCGAACATAATACGTGTTCCAAAATTCTACAACTGATTGACGTTAGAGATATAGGTCTATAGTTCTGCACATTTGTTTGAAGTCCCTTCTTGAAAACGTGGATGACCTGTGCCCTTTTCCAATCGTTCGGAACGCTACACCGCTGCAAGAAGGGGGGCAAGTTCCTTCGCGTACTCTGTGTAAAATCGAACTGGTATCCCATAAGGTCCAGCGGCCTTTCCTCTTTTGAGCGATTTTAATTGTTTCTCTATCCCTCTGCCGTCTCTTGCGACATCTACTATTTTGTCATATGTGCGACAGTGTAGAGAAGGAACTACGGTGCAGTCTTCCTCTGTGAATTAGCCATTTAGTAGTTCGGCCTTCAGTCTGTTTCAGTACCATTTTGGTCACAGAGTGTCTGAACATTTCGTTTTGCTCCACCTACTGCTTTGACATAAGACCAAAATTTCTTACGGTTTTCTGCCAATCAGTACATAGAACTTTACTTTCGAATTCATTGAAAGCCTCTCGCATAGCCCTCCTCACATTACATTTCGCTTCGCGTAATTTTTGTTTGTCTGCAAGGCTTTGGCTATGTTCATGTTTGCTGAGAAGTTCCCTTTGCTTCCGCAGCAGTTTTCAAACTCGGTTGTTGTACCACGGTGGCTCTTTTCCATTTCTTACGATCTTGCTTGGCATATACTCATCTAACGCATATTGTACGATGGTTTTGAACTTTGTCCACTGATCCTCAACACTATCTGTACTTGAGACAAAACTTTTGTGTTGAGCCGTCAGGTACTCTGTAATCTGCTTTTTGTCACTTTTGCTAAACAGAAAAATCTTCCTACCTTCTTTAATATTTCTACTTACGGCTGAAATCAGTGATGCAGTAACCGCTTTATGATCGCTGATTCCGTGTTCTGCGTTAACTGTTTCGGGTCTGTTTGTCGCCAGAAGGTCCAATATGTTATCGCCACGAGTCGGTTCTCTGTTTAACTGCTCAAGGTAGTTTTTCAGATAAAGGACTTTAAGAAAATTTCACTGGATTCTTTGTCCCTGCCACCCGTTATAAACGTTTGAGTCTCCCAGTCTAACGGGTGATCAAAAAGTAAGTATAAATTGGAAAATGTGATAAACCATGGAATAATGTAGATAGAGAGGTAAAAATTGAGACACATGCTTGGAATGACATGGGGATTTATTAGAAAAAACAAATTCACAAAATGTCTGACAGATCTCTTATGAGCGCCGTTTGGTGATGATCGTGTGATCAGCCGCCACTTTCGTCACGCTTGGCCTCCTAGGTCCCCAGACCTCAGTCCGTGCTATTATTGGCTTTGGGGTTACCTGAAGTCGCAAGTGTATCGTGATCGAGCGACATCTCTAGGGATGCTGAAAGACAACATCCAACGCCAATGCCTCACCACATACTCCGGACATGCTTTACAGTGCTTTTCACAACATTATTCCTCGATTACAATTACTGTTGAGGAATGATGGTGGACATATTGAGCATTTCCTGTAAAGAACATAATTTTTGCTTTGTCATGCTATTCTGATCTGATGAATCGCCACCTGTCGGACATTTTTTGAGCTTTTGTATTTTTTTCTTTTTTTTTTTTTTTGTTCTAATCAAATCCCATGTCATTCCAAGCATGTGTGTCAATTTGTACCTCCCTATCTACATTATTCCGTGATTTATTCAGTTTTCAAATTTATACTGACTTCTTGGTCACCTGGTGTATCTGGCAAATTAAAATCTCCACCCAGAACTAGAACATGGTGGGGAAATGTACTCCGCAAATAGCTCCTCTTCGTCTTCTGCAATTTTCTTGCAATGCAACGCTGTTATCCAGCACTTCCAGATACCGAAGTATGTCAGTGACTGATGCTGGCAACAAGGATCTCACGAACAGAAACGACGTATTGTACACCACTGCACGCCGATCTACGCCGCTAGACAGGTAATAGGCAACTGATTTTGGGTGCCCCTGTAGGCCAGTGGCAGGGTTCTACCGGAAAAGGCCGCTTCCCCCACCAAAAGCGCTGCTCGCTCTTGAGTTTACAGACAGACTATACATTGAAACCAACACCAACTGAAAGCCAGTATGGTGTATGGCGAGTCTGTACTGAAGAAAGATGGCGTGCATATGGCGTACAAGGCGTTCTTCCATCTCTTTGGTCAATGTTCGAACACACTTTCAGAATATCTGTCTTGCTTGATATTGCGCTGCACGTTTGGAAAGACTCCCCAGCGTGCGTTTTCCATGCTATGACGATATAAACTCGGCATTCTCAAAGCTCTACGTTCGAATGAACAGTCCGGGTGCCGATGGCATAACCGACACGTGCCCTTAGCGCCAGGATTTCACCCAGAACAAGTCCGGCCCAAAGGGCCTCCCCTAAACAGCCGCCAGTTCCGCAAACTGGAAGCTGTATCAAAGTTGTTACCGTATCGTCACAGTCCAACACATGTTAGACTGTGTTGAAATTCAAGTTTTTCTGGATATTAATATAATATGAATGTGCTTGAAGGTCTCTCGGGCATGCAGCTGTAGGCAGTATCTATCTTACCCCTGGTGAGACAAGACTCTACATCCTTACATTTGTCCTCTATCCATCCCTGCTTAGCCATTTTGCACTTCCTGTCGATTTCATTTTTGAGACGTTTGTATTCCTTTTTGCCTGCTTCACTTACTGTATTTTCATATTTTCTCCTTTCTTCAGTTAGATTCAATATCTCTTCTGTTACCCAAGGATTTCTACTAGCCCTCGTCTTTTTACCTACTTGATCCTCTGCTGCCTTCACTATTTCATCTCTGAAAGCTACCCATTCTTCTTCTACTGTATTTCTTTCCCCCATTCCTGTCATTTGTTCCCTTATGGTCTCCTTGAAGCTCTGTACAACCACTGGTTCTTTCAGTTTATCCAGGTCCCATCTCCTTAAATTCCCACCTTTTTGCAGTTTCTACAGGTCATAACCAATAGATTGTGGTCAGAGTCCACATTTGCCCCTGGAAATGTCTTACAATTTAAAACCTGGTTCCTTAATCTCTGCCTTACCATTATATAATCTATCTGATACTAAAAGGTATCTCCAGGGTTCTTCCATGTATACAACCTCCTTTCATGATTCTGAAACCAAGTGTTAGCTACAATGAAGTTGTGCTGTGTGCAAAATTCTACCAGGCAGCTTCCTCTTTCATTTCTTAACCCCAATCCATATTCACCTACTACGTTTCCTTCTCTTCCTTTTCCCACTATCGTGTTCCAGTCACGGCGTAGCGTGCCATCATCATCAGATTACTCCTGTTGACAGACGTCCTATGCCGCCGGGCGGTGTGGTATATATACCTGTCGCCTCTCCCCTCCAACGACTCCGCGTATGGACCGAGGGATGTGCAGGCTGCGGTGGTCTTTCAAATTTCAACGCTTTTTTCATCAAAAGTGCAACAATGCTATTTGCTATTAAAGGTTTGAAAGCTACTGGAGTATGGCCCACGGACCAGTCCGTATTCACCGATGCAGGAAGACAAAACTGACATCGGACTTGAGATGCCGTCAGATAAAGAGGTTATCGTATCTGGAGCTGAACGATTTGAGTTGCCTTCACCTAGCACACCAGGTAAAAAAGACGACTCCAACAGATTGGGTGATCAAGCTGGCAGGTTTCAGCGAATTGTAACTATGAACTGCCTCCCAAGAATGACGAAGTTACTGAGGCTAATTGTTCTAGTCCTGCAACTGCTAGATCGTACATTTATGGATGCACTTAAGACTCACTACAGCGAGAATATTTGGCAGTGGATGCTCCATGAAAGCAAACTTGTTGGATCCTATGATATAGTGTGTTTCTTTGGCAAGGGAAGGAAATACAGTAGAAGGATGAAGTAGTGAAGGCAGCAGAGGATCAAATAGGTAAAAAGATGAGGGCTATTAGAAATCCTTGGATAACAGAAGAGATATTGAATTTAATTGATGAAAGAAGAAAATATAAAAATGCAATAAATGAAGCAGCCAACAAGGTACACAGACGTCTCAAAAATGAAATCGACAGGAAGCGCAAAATGGCTAAGCAGGCATGGCTAGAGGACAAATGAAGGATGTAGAAGCTTATCTCACTAGGGGGTCTTTGGCAAAGTTCTTTTCCTCTTTTTTCTTTAATAATGGCTTCTAACTCTTTTTTGTACAGCAAATCAGTTGAAACAATGGTCTTTCCCCTCATCCGTTCTTGGGAATACGAACATCAGGGCAAAATAAGAACCTCCTGCACTCAGCAAACAGATGACCATTACTAGAGACCCACACTCAGCAGCTGTCACAGAACAAATTTGGCGTTTACCTCTGCTTGCAGTATCAGTCTGAACTACACTAAGGCCTGTTTTCTCAACGTTCCATACACGATCTTCTGGATATTTATGTTTCCAGAATTCAGCTTATAGCAAGTCGTAGAATGAGTTAACTCTCTCATGCGAAAAGCGTTTTGCTCGAGCATATGATGTTCCAGTTGGCTTTCTAATTGAAAGCTTATCTTGATGACATCAAAGAAAATGGTCAAGACAAGGCCTTCCAGCAATTTCATTTCTGAAGTTTGTTGCAATTCCATTCCCAACTGCAAGTTGGTAGGCCATTTTTCTAACATCCATACTAGTAAAAGCATAGAATTTGGCCTCCATATAGTGTATGTAAACCACTAGTTCTCTTTCTAGGGCAGCTGGTTTTCTTCCAAACTTTTTAGTTTCAACGTCTGTCAGGTATTAGCCTCATACACATACTGGCACAGAGTTGTTTTTGGGACAGCGCAATGTTTGCTTTTTTAACTCCCATGATTTTTACTACAACAGCATACACTGCCTCTCGCATTTTGTTTTTATCCCACACCTGCCTTTTACGGGTTCATTTAGGTGCCAGATTAGTCCTAGGCATCTGAAAACAGAAATAAAAACATTTTACGGTCTGCTTATAATATGGACCCTGGGGTCCACATTACAGTCACATACACCTTGTAAACTAGTGTAGACAGCTTAAAAATGCAATAATACCATACTTTTAATCTATTTGAAACTGTTGCCAATACTTAGTAGGTTGCATCTAAGTATTAACCAATAATGGTATGTTAATACATCACTAGAGTTCAGCTAAATATTATTAAGATATTAAGGGGGGGGGGGGGGGGTGCATATTACCACCACTTACTCTACATGGTAATGCAAAGCAGGTGAAACATTTGGATAAAGGTGTACTTGCATTCACGTTGCTTGTAACAGCAAATCTGTTTGACGGGCTCATTGTCATTGTGAAAGAAAAAGTAACAAGTAAAATGAGAACATCCACCATCAGCACGAATCCAGTATTTTGATGAATAAGGACTCAACTAGAAAGGTAGGCAGAGGTTGGAAAGTACCAGCCACAAAATCACTTGAAGTTTACCTTGTGGAAGAAAATATTATCCACTGTAACTCCAAATTAGTGTGCACTGACTGTAAAGTAAGAATTCATAGATATTACTATGCATGTATTGATTACAGCATTAAGTTAAATACGTGCAAGCATATACATAATGTTTATGAAGTAGAGAGTATAGAAGAAAAACCGTTTGAAATTTCTGAATTACCAGATGTACTACTTATGAATGTTGGAGAGGAAAATTCTGAAGCCAGTTTGTTCCTGTGACACAGAGGTACTGGCAGAAATTGTTTCTGGTATTTCAGTTACTGAAGTTTAGCTGGCCAACAAAATGGTAACTTCACTGAAGGCTAGTGTAGGTGCTGTTCATGCCAGTAGTGGCATCTCTTTCAATAGCCCACAAAGGAGTCACAAGAGAAAACTTGCAGTACAGAGGAGACTGTTTTGAGCAAAGAAAACAAATTCCTCAAGCTGCATACTCATGGCAGTTCCTGATACAGAAGAAACTGTTAACACTTCTGGATGAAGGTTTACACCACATTAGCTAGTGTGTTGATCTCACATTCAGGAACATGATGGCTTTATTCCGTGTCCTGCCATCCAGTTTTAGGTTTTCCATTATTTCCCTAGATCAATCAAGGCAAATCCTGGGATGGTTCCTTTGAAAGGCCAATTTTCTTCCCCATCCTTGAAACAGTCAGAGTTTATGCTCTGTCTCTGACGGCCTCACTGTTGACAGAATGTCAGATGTCGATATTCCTTCCTTCTTCACTGGCCTCTGGTGCGGCAGTTCTGCTGACACGTGGGACCACCAGAAACTGCTGCGGCTTGTGCCAGCAGCCTAGAATGCTGGCATCACTGGGTCAGCCCCCTCCCAAGCCGTGCTGGGCAGTGATGACTGTGACTGAGGCTCAGCACACTGCTGGTGATGGCCACACATTTGACAACTGTCCCAACGTGACAACAGAGTGAGTTGCAATCGTCAACTTGTAATATATATTTATTTTTGATCTAGTTAGATGGGTAACACTAGTGCAACTGTTAAACAGATTAAATATTTTCATATTCTAGCAAAGAATACACTAACATCTGATTGTTCACAATCAATTTTCCTGATAATGTGACTCATTTACCAAAAAATAAATTTGGTGAATAAATAATAATTTCAGTATCAGTACAAACACATGCAGTTGGAATTAGGAATGAGTAATTATGAATTAGCAATATAACCCAACTGAAAGCCTTTCAGGTTCCAATTTGCTGTATAATTTTACTTTTAAAAAAAAATCCCCCTTTTTGAAAAGTTATCTGTAACCAAATAACTCATATTCCAGAATTTTCTGTTTTTAGCGGGCCATTATTTCCTAAATTTAAGCATATAATTTTGTAGTTCTAATTTACCAGGGCACAAAAGTGGCTGTTTTTATTTGGAAACAAGTAATAATTTCAAACTTGTCATTAATGCTAGTAACACCCTGACACAGATGCTACAGATGTTGATTGATCGTCTGAATGAGGAGAGGAACGAAACAGTGACATCATTTGTCCCAAGATCCAAAGTGGCAGAGACTGTGGGAGCAGCAAACCAACAGCACAATCTATTTGATGGCGAAGCAAAATAGGCAAATGAAGATGGAACACTGGGGTGGCAGGAAGAGTAATGAACTGGAGGGAGGAAGGGGGAGATCATAAGACACCCCAATGGTGCTATGTGTGACATGGTGCTGGAATCACTGCTAACCCACCCCAGTTCGCACTTCATACCATGACTGCGACACAATGGGGAAAACACCGTGGCGGCGGAGGGGGGGGGGGGGTGATGAAACAGCACAAAATGGAGAGGAAAACCTGACCAGCATGAAAGCAATGATGCAGGCCTTCCAAACTGACGGCCTCCAATTGTGGAAGACAATTCAGGTACTTAAATCCATGGAACAAACCACTTTTATGATGAAAACCAAGGACAGATGTAACTATGTAAGGTTGTATGCTACCATCTGTGATAATGGAGAATGGAAGAGTGTGTTTAGTGCAAAAGGCCAAATGGTAGGGGAGTCTCATAAAATGTGGGGGTTACAGATCATTATGGAGTAAGAGGCTTAGATTCAACCTTGTATGACCAATACGAAGTTCGCAGAGGATGGTAGATCCCCAGTGGGCCATGTGGCAAGAGTCCCCTTATCGCAATAAGTTTATTAGGCAGGGGGTTGGCCTCCAAGAGTCAGCTCAAGGCTGAGCTAAAAGGAATTGGACATGAGGCTGCAAACCCAGCACCAGAGAGGTCACACAAAAGGGGCACACCCTCCAGCCACAGGATCAGCAGTTCATTACCTGGGATACCCACATGAGTGGGAACCCAAAGAAAGTCAACTGAACAACCAGCATGGTCAAGATTGGTAAGGTGGTCTTAGATGTCATAGACCAAGAAGAGGGAGGGAAAACCACTGTCTGATAGCCTCAAGGGCAGTTATCAAGTCTGCACATAACGTGGGTGGGAGAGGACTGTTAAACATACTAAAGAACCTGGTAAATGGCCATTAGCTATGCAGTACACATGCTACATGGGGCAGGTAAGAGATGGTGTTACTTGCCAGCAGAAGGCACATTCCTTGTAATTAGCAGATTTAGAGCCTAGAGCCATTCCATTAAAACACAACAGCAGCCTGAAACTCCCATAAAAGCTGGCAGAACAAACAATGAAACACAGACCCCTCTGAATCTGGGATCAAGGAACTAACCAAGGGGGAGGAGGTTTTTGGAGAGAATGGGGAACAGGACAAAGAGGGAAGATAAAAATCATGGCAAAGGACTGCAAGCTGGAGCCCAACTGTTAAACTCACCTGAAGAGTGAGCAATTTCCTGCTGCTAAAGTATAAAATATAAGGAATGTGTGGGGAAAGAGAAGATGGTGATGGCATAGGAAACAAGAAGCTTAGACTGTTGAACCAAAAGGGCAGTGAGTGGGGGACAACCCCAGCTTCAACCAGGAAACAATACGGCTAGTGCAAAAGGTACTGATGATCAGACAGATACCACAATGGTGGACCTGCTCCAAGAGGATCAGTATGGAAGGAGCAACTGAGCCCTAAATTTGGCTACCATGCCCCCCCTCCCCCCCCCCCCCACACACAAGTAAATGTCATAAGACGACCCAAGAAATGGAAGTGGTGGACCACAATCAGAAATTGGGTCTCGAGATAGAGCTCCAGTAGGTATCGTACACAATATGGTGACAGAAATGCACCACCCACAATTTAAGAGGGGAAAACTGAAAACTGTGTGAGAAGGTCCATGCAGAAGCATACCACATGGCACCCTGGAACTGTCACTTCACAAAAGCCACCAAGTGTTAAATAACTCAGACACAGAAGTCATCCACATGCAGAGCAGGGGTGACCAACAGTTTCACGGAGGTCACAAGTCCTTTAATAGTGATGAGGAAAAGGATACTTAACACTGAACCCTATGGAATGCCATCCTCCTCAGCAATGGAGTGTCCTCATCCCAGGACTTCCTTCTTCTCTTTCATAAGTAGAGGAGGACACACGCTAGATGCCAGAGAGGTAAGGGGGGAGAGAGGCTTCTGCTAGTTCTATAAAGAAAGACCAGGCAACCTTGGGGATGCTAGAGCTGACGGTTCCATGGCCAATGTGTACCAGCAGACTCTTGGACTGAGAGGAGGCCCTAATGGCAGCAGACACCAGAGAAGAGGCACTTCTCTGGCGGATGAAAGGAGCAACAGTTGGAGGGGAGGAAGATGTAAGTTCAGGGGAGAGGGAGAGAAGAGTGAGGCATCACTGGGATAAGGTGGGGGAAAGGATGTAACAGAGTCAATAGTAGATTTTTGTAGACACAAGGCAAAGCTGATCGTATACCCCAATATATTCTTTCCTTCTTACAATCCAGCGACAGTTGTGACAATTAATACACGTGGTCAGTAGAACAAAGGCACACCTGGGCATCCTCATTCATTGCATACAGGATTAATACATGTGTACAAATCATAAACACCAAAAACATTTTAGCAGTGGCAGGACATACATCACAGTGCACAGTGATGAGCCATAACCTTGACCTTGTCTTGGGGGTATCCCCTTCAAAGACCAGAATAAAGTGGTCATTATCAGTGTGGTTGTCCTTAGTGCCTTTCTGAATATGATGAACAAAATGAATGCCTTGCCACTCCAGACTGGCCCACGCTTCACCAGTTTGGAAGATGAGGTCTCTATGAAAAAGACACCCTGAAGCACATTCAAAGGCTAG
The DNA here is from genome assembly GCF_023897955.1 of Schistocerca gregaria. Lineage (NCBI taxonomy): Eukaryota > Metazoa > Arthropoda > Insecta > Orthoptera > Acrididae > Schistocerca > Schistocerca gregaria. Next base: position 1,277,905 of record NW_026061844.1, on the reverse strand, counting down.
TGAGGAGTAATGGTTTGCCAAACTTGTCTTTGATAGTTTCTACCAAAATAATGGGTTCATGGTGGGAAGGTGTCCTTGTCAGTCTTGATGCAGACCAGGTAATGGGGAAAGGATTTGACCCCAAGCAAGCAAGTCTGACCCTCCTCCCATGAGGGGATAGTTGTAAGTTGAAAAGGGGTATCATGAAAAGTCGATCCTGACTAAAGGTCAGCCAAAGACGGCCAGTTTTTTAAGTCTGATACGTTTGATACAAAGTGTAGACCCTAATAGCACCAAAACCAATCAGGGGCTCTCCCCTTGTGCACTACTCAGCCACACCAAGGGCCAATGGCATAGGGGCTGTTGCTGGGAGTTCCAATGCTTCAGAATGACAAGCCACTACTCCTAGGCATACACAGGGAGGTAGCAGCTCGTGTATCAGAACTGTCATCCCTGTTTTCAGAGGACTCCATCAAAAGAGTACATAACACCCCAAGCACACGAAATGACTACTGTGTAACTGTACAGCACAAAAAGGACAATGGCTTCCGGTAAAAAATGGAAGAGGTGGTAAGCCCACATGCCAAAGACTTCATGTATGGTGTTGTTCCACAGCTTGCTCACACCATGGAGACAAAATTTAGAGTAGTTCAATCCCCAAAGAGGGACCAAAATTTCCAAAAAGGGAATTGTAAAGCAAGAGGAATAATACTGTAAGGGGTATCAACAAAAAAAAGATAGCCAGGCCAATGTAAGCAAGGGAAAGGATTGAGGACAGGGATGGATGAGCACGGGAAAGTTAATGCAATTTTGAAAAGTAGAAAGGATCCAATTACTAGCAGCCTCATGTGCACAAAATAATTGTGACCCCCTTCCACTGGGGAATGGGGATGGAGCAGATATAGAAACATGATTCTGTGATGTTAAAGATAAACGAATCTTCATATGTGAGTATTACTGGACTTGCTCCAAGTATCCACTGGCCAACATGCAAACATGTAGTACTGAGGCCAGACTGGCCATCGTGACAGCTCTATTTCTCATGCAGTGAAGTAGACAACACTACCCAGTGCTGTTGGCACTGTTGCAGTCGCATGTTGTATTGCCATGCTAGGTGACACGACAACTCACCATAGTGCACACAACTACACACTGCTTACTCTAGAGCCCTGCAAATTAATATTAAACCGACTGAGCATATACAAATTAAGAGATGACTCACAATTCAATAATGTGCATATCAGAGAATCAGTTTCATACCTAGCGTGAAATGAAATGACAGTATGGCATTTCTGGCCGGGATTTCTTATGCAGGAGAAATCGGCTGCATACTGCAAGTCTACATCAGTTGATACTGCTTATTTTTGCATCTAAAGAAATGGTAAAATGGTGATAAGCACAACACAACACCCAACCTCTGAGAGGATAAATTCTCAAATTGGCCAGGAATTGCACCTGGAGCCCCTGCATAGCTGTTGGTCTCTCTATCCGACAGCCACAGTGATGGACAGAGCTGGCCTCCAACACACTCATTTACTGACAGTCCTGTAAGGCATTGTGTATCGGAAGAGGAAAGCAACATTGGGCATATGAATATAGGGATGACTCACAAGGCATTTCAGTATTGTGCTTACACACAATCAGTTGCATATATGGTGTGCTGTTTGGATGCTCTTGCTGCCATGGTATGCCAAATGCTTATCCCTCACACCCAATGACAAGTCCTGTAAGCAAATAAGTAAACACTAAATCAGAATGCAGGCATTGTGTATTGAAACAGGAAAGTAACATTGAGCATATTTGAATTTATAGACGTCTCACAAGGCATTTCAGTATAGTGCATATTACATAATTAATCTCATACCTGGTGTGCTGTGTGGAATCTCCAGCTACCTTTTTTAAACCAAAAGCTTACCCTTCACGCCCAGTGACAGGCCTTTTAAGTAAACAGACAGGAAGACAAGATGTCCAGCGAGTGAGATCACAGGTGTTTTCTTCGTCCACTAAAAGAACTTATTTGAGAGGAAATAGTGTCAAATTTAAATTTCCTTTGTTTTGTATATTTGCTGTAGTGTCCATTCTTGTCACAAAACTGAATATTTGCGTCCCCATAGAGATTATTCTTGAAAAAAAAACTTTGTGTAATCTGAATTCACGATAATTGTGACATAATGCGAAATTTTGCGTTCCAAAATACAAAAAATTCTATTCAAATTTTCTTGATAGCGGAAAATTCGTTTAAGAAAGGCAGGTACTAGTTTCATCAGTGCCTATTGTTACAATAAAAGCATAATTAAAAGTTTTCCAAATTGTATTTAACTAACACATTTCATATTGTTCACTAGTTAGAGGTCATCTAGGCATAAATTTAAAACCTGACCAAACACTACAGTAAATTCTCTAAAAGCAAAGTAATTACTAATTCACTCTCCTGTCATTGTATCTCTAAATCAGTACAAAAACAACAACAATGGCATGTAAGACTTCCATGTCATTTTTGCATACATATAGCCAATCTCGTGTTCTGGACAAATTTAAAACTTAATAATTCTTTTGAAACTGATCATGAGTGGGAAATGTGGAACCTGTTATAGCATTGTGAGTAGAGGGATTTGTTGCTAACCTTGTAGGAAATATTTTCACTGGGAGAGGGAGAGGTGGGGGGAGAATCTTGGGAGAACAGAAGAGGCTCTCTCCTGGAACTGCAGAGTATGCAGTAGGAACATTTTGGTTGGGGTACAGGAAAGGAAAATCTGTGCCCTTGGGGCACAGTTGAAGGAAGCAAGGAAGGAACTGATAAGGATCAAGAGAGATAGGGAGGTTGTGAACTGGCAGCTTGTAGGAGGGTAGGAAGAAAGAGAACATGATCTGATGTTTTTGGGGTTGAAGATAAAACTGTGTGTCTACCACTGCCAGAGCCTCTGGTAGAACACGGAGCAAGAAATGTGCAGCACACTTCAACTGAGGCCAAGAAGCTTAGAAATATACAAAATGTTAGGAAGAAGAAAGTGCTGCTGCTAGGTATTAGGCATGGGTGAGTTGTAGGCCCCGAGTTACAGGAATGTTTAGGGGCAACATACCAGGCCACCAGTATGTTCCAGCCAAATGCAGGGCTAAGTCATGTGATAGAGGACTTAAGGTCTTTACAAAAGAAGACCATGTAGTGATAGTGGGTGGGGCAGGAAACAGTTTGCACAGGGATAGGGCACATGACATAGGTGGTGACCTGGGCAAGATAGCTTCCCTGACTTGTGGCACCAACGTACACTTTGTTGAGCTGTTCCGGTGTCACGATTGGCCACACCTTGATGGAGATGTGAGGCGAATCAATTTGGGGTTAGGGATTGCTCTGAGGGAAGCCAACTTTGCTCACGTGCCCGTCGGGACTATCGACAGATGGGGTTTCACTGGGTGTGGCCTATACCTAAACAGGACTGGCAAAGGAAGATTGGTACAGCTGATTTGTGAAAGTATAGGGGGTGGATCTCGGGCCACACATGGTTAAATACCTGTTGTCATCAGTATGAGAAGTAGGTCTTTTTTAGGATAAATCCAGACAACAGGTTCCCCTGCCTAAAGAGTGTCTCCAGCAGTTTGAATTAACAGGGCTTGATATCACCAAGATATTAATAATTTTGTGTTTGTATGGATCTCCCAGAGATAGTGTGGACACTGTTTTTCAATAAATTAACAAAATTTCTATATAAAGTCTCAAGCACAAAGCTCAGCACAATTCTGTATAGGGACATTAAAATCAATATGAATATCATAAATGAATCCAGCAGCACCTTCAAAGTTTTGGCCTCTCCCTATTGGTCAATAGTGCAACAAGGGTTGCTACAATGACTTCATCAGTAATTGACCATGTTGCCACAAATATGGACAGGGAAAAATGTGATGTAGCTGTAAAAGATCTCGGATTATCAGACCATCTCTGTCAAACAACAACAGTAATATGAGACATGAAATCATCCCATAAACTACAAGCCTACAAATGACATCCATTGGAAATGAAAATAAAGGATTTTTCAAAGGAACTAGCAAAAAAAAAAAAAAAAAAAAAAAAACGCTGGGATGAAGTGTATAGGGAAACCAATGTGAATAAGAATCCACATTATTTAAATTGAACTTTGAAAAGGCATTTCCAAAAGTATGCATGTCTGTATCAACGTCACACAAAAGTAGATGGATAACAGCAGGTACTAAGAAGTCCTCCCAAACAATTAAATACCTCACTTCCATGGAAAAAGAGTCACAATGATCCATAGGAAGGTGCTGATAGCTGCTAAAAAGTCGTTTAATGACACAGTATTATATAATGCAGGGAATAAAAGCAAAGCAGTCTGGGATGTTATAAAAACGGGAACAGGGAGAGGCAAAGAAAGACAGACAGAACAACATACTGGTAAGGTTATAAATAAGCCACAACACTTATCAAACTATGTAAATGAGCATTTTTCAAGTATGGCAGGGAAGTTACGACAAGAATTCCCCAAAACAAATATAACCCCTGTAAAAAATGTTGCACTAAATACAATGATGTTACTTCAAATCACAGATAATGAAGCCAGTAAAACTGTTGAAAAACTAAAAAGTCAGCAGGCCTATATGAAGTACCAATGTGTGTACTAAAACAATGCACAGAGGTTATACAAGGTCCCTTAACACACATAATAAATGAATCCTGTACACCAGGGACATTTCCACAGCAGTTAAAACAGGCAAGAGTTGTGCCTTTGTTTAAGAAAGGTAATGCAGAAAATTACCAGCTGTCACCATTCTCAAAAATAATAGAAGCAATTATGAAAAACAGATTAATGAATTACCTGAATAAATACAATCTTTTAAGTGAATCACAGTTTTGTTTCTGATGTGGCAAAAATACGGAGTCAGCTGTCGTAGAACGCACAAAAGTTGTACTTGATGCTCTTAATAAAGAAGAGTCTGTCAGAGGGTTCCTTTATGATCTTTCTAAGCCCTTTGATGCAGTCAACCACAGATTCAATTAAATAAATTAGAAGCATTAGGAATAAGAGTGGTTCCTAAGGACTGGTTTTGATCATACCTAGCAGACAAGGTACAAAGAATAGTGATAACACATACTTCAAATAGAGCTTAACATTTAGTAAAACACTTACCCGAACAAATGTAAGCATATTACACACATCCATGCCCGAGGCAGGATTTCAACCTGCGACCGTAGCAGTCGTGCGGTTCTGGACTGAACTGCTCGGCCACCACGGCCGGCGAAAAATACATTAATATGGGGTTTCCGCAAGGTATCATATTAGGACCAATAGTATTCCTGATGTACATCAATGACTTTCCCAGTAGTGTTACTCATGGTGAAAAAATTCTTTTCACTGATGACAGCAATATTATAGTCAGTGAGAAAACAAGAGAACTCCTCTAAGAGAAAGCAAATGAAACTCTCAAGGAAGTCTACAATTGATTGATTTTTATTGTTGTAGAGACCTCAGAGGCATTACAAAACAGAGAAACTTCTGGTACAAATTGATATTGCATAGTAAATTTAGCCAATTACAGACTTACTCATATATAGAAGCATGTAAAAACTGATCACAAAGTGTAGTCATACCATATTCTTTGCTTCCCTTGAAAATTCATCCGTTCCATAAATGTTGAGTTCAAGAAGAAATTCTTTTACTTTTTTTTTTTATTGGAAGATCTCTGATATGTTGGGGCATGGCATAAAAAAATTTTATGGGCTTGTATAAAGAGCACTTTTGTGTTTTCTTATAGTTACATCAGAAAGAAACTAGGTCTTGCTTGTTTCTTGTGTTATAATTATGCCGCATGTCATACTGTTGATACTTCGGATAGTTTTCCTTGGTATAAATATTGACAGCAGGGTCATAATCTGTAATTTTTTAAAGCTTGGTCTACAGTGAGCTCTGGGTGCCAAGCTACATATCAGTCTTATTGTCTTATTTTGTAGTTTGAAGACATTAGCTGCCTTGCTTTGATGTCCCCACAGTAAATGTGACTGTGGTTTCTTTTGCTTTAAGTACTGGCACATTTAGACAAAGACACAGCTTCCTTGGAGAAAATATTCCTTTGCTAATGCTGCTTCCCACCTTTTTGAATCAATTGAGATTCCTAGGAAATCAACATCATTTGAGCTCTGCTCAAGTTCAGTGTTATTATTCCACAATACATACAGGTCTTGATTTTATTTTTTTGACACAAAGGGAATTAGCTTTACACCAGTTTTCAACTTTGACAGTGCACTGGTCTGCTTAATATTTGACCTTCTGTGCTGTTTCTGCAGTTACACAGACTGCAAGATCATCTGCAAATAAGTAACTCCTAGCTGATGGCCCAACTATGTTACATGATAAGTCATATATATAAATAATAAATAGAATTGGGCCAAGTACAGAACATGCCCACAAGTAAGTAATCTGATTCTGTACCATTAAAAACCACCTTCTGCACTCTATTACTTAGATAAAATCTTATCAATTCCCGAGCACTTCGTGTAAAGCCATAGAATTGCACTTTGTTCAATAAGATTTCATGAGACACAGTGTCAAAAGCTTTTCATAAATCACAGAGTTTATTCTGAACCATGAGCTTGCTTTCTAGTTGCTTCACACACTGTGTTAAAAGTGATAAGGCAGATTTAACAGATCCTAACCCTGATCTGAAGCCAAATTGTCTATCACTGAAGATATAGTTTCCTTCAAAGTATTTTACTATTTAATATAGCTTCTATCACTTTAGACAAGACTGGCACAATTGAAACAGGCCTAAAATTATCACATGTTTGGAGGCTGCCTTTTTTGTGTTTTCGAGTGACTTTACTGCCCTGGGGAACTGAGCCTCCAAAATACATGTATTTACTACATGTGTTATCAATTCTGGCAGCTGAACTGAATCACATTTAACATGGCTGAACTTAAACCACAAACGTCATTACTAAAACTGTTCTTCATTTTCCTCAGTATATAGGTAACATCCTGTGCCTTGACCAATTTAAAGCTAAATGTACTTTCAGGTTTTGTGGTATTTCTCAGGCAGTATTTATGGTCAGTGACTATATTGTAAGTGCCAATCACTTTCTTAGTGAAGGATGTATTTAACTGTGCAGCATTCAGATTGCTGCCTTCAGCCTGTGAAGTCATTTTCCTGTTGCATTGACTGTTAATGATATTATTTTCTGATGTTAGTATTATATCTTCATTTTTTCATACACCTAGCTTCCTTTAAGGCCTGTCTTAATCTTTCCTTTTTCACTGTGAGCATGTCTTTAAATACTTGAGAACCTGTACTTCTATAAAGGCATAATATTGATCACACTCCCTCTTGATCTCCAACACCTTTTCACCCTTGACCTTATTTACTCTTAGTGCCTTCTTATTATTTGGTACCTTAATGGGAAACGACATCTTAGCATATACAGAAAGAGTAGATATGAGTTCTTCCACCTTTCTACCTATTGCATGTTCTCGATAAACTTGCAACCAATAACTTTTATCAATATTAGACTTAAACATATTTAGATTATCATAATTGACCACAGATACACTCTTTCCTGCCATGTGCACTGAGTCAGTGGCCAGATACCCAGGTCTTAATTACGTCTGACTTCAGATGCACTAACTCATTTGATACAAATATATTGTCAATACATGTACCAGTACCTTTATAATGAAGCCTTGTTATTTCAGTGGTAGTAATATAAAGACCAAACAAATTTAATAAATTATTTGCATATGAGTTACAGATAGTGGACAACTGAAAATTCAAATTGAAATCTCCACAGACTGTCAGTATTGCCTCACGTGTTCCAATATTTCTACGGAATCCAAACTGACATTCCCCAAGGTCGGCTTCAACTAGTTTTTCCATTTGTCTGTAAAGAATTCACATTAGTATTTTGCAGCAGTGACTTATTAAACTGATAGTTTGGTAATTTTCTCATCTGTCAACGCTTGCTCTCTTTGGGATTGGAATTATTATACTCTTCTTGAGGTCTGAGGGTATTTCGCCTGTCTCATACATTTTGCTCACCAGATGGTAGAGTTTTGGCAGGACTGGCTCTCCCAAGGCCGTCAGTAGTTCTAATGGTATGTTGTCTACTCCTGGGGCCTTGGTTCGACTCAGGTCTTTCAGTGCTCTGTCAAACTCTTCACACAGTATCATATCTCCCATTTCATTTTCATCTACATTCTCTTCCATTTCCATAAAATTGTTCTCAAGTACATCGCCCTTGTATAGACCCTCTATATACTCCTTCCACCTTTCTGCTTTCCCTTCTTTGCTTAGAACTGGGTTTCCATCTGAGCTCTTGATGTTCATACAAGTGGTTCTCTTTTCTTCAAAGGTCTCTCAAATTTTCCTGTAGGCAGTATCTATCTTACCCCTAGTGAGATCAGCCCTTACAGCCTTACATTTGTCCTCTAGCCATCTTGCATTTCCTGTCAATCACATTTTTGAGACGTTTATATTACTTTTTGCCTGCATTTTTATATTTTTTCCTTTCATCAATTAAATTCAGTATTTCTTCTGTTACCCAACAGTTTCTACTAGCCCTCTTCTTTTTACATATTTGATCTTCTGCTGCCTTTACTATTTCATCCCTCAATGCTACCCATTCTCCTTCTACTGTACTTCCTTCCGCCATTGGTGTCAATTGTTCCCTTATGCTCTCCCTGAAACTCTGTACAACCTCTGGTTCTTTCAGTTTATCCAGATCCCATCTCCTTAAATTCCCACCTTTTTGCAGTTATAATCTACAGGTCCTAACCAATAGATTGTGGACAGAGTCCACATCTGCCCCTGGAAATGTCTTACAATGTTTCCTTTCCTCCCTACCGAATTCCATTCACCCATGACTATTAAATTTTCGTCTCCCTTCACCACCTGAATAATTTCTTTTACCTCATCATACATTTTATCAATTTCTTCATCATGTGCAGAGCTAGTTGGCATATAAACTTGTACTACTGTAGTAGCGTTCACTATGCTGTTTGTAGTAGCTTACCCGCATTCCTATTTTCCTATTCATTATTAAACCTACTCCTGCATTACCCCTATTTGATTTTGTGTTGATAACCCTGTATTCAACTCACCAAAAGTCTTGTTCCTCTTGCCACCGAACTTTACTACTTCTCACTATATCTAACTTTAACCTATCCATTTCTCTTTTTAAATTTTCTTACATACCTGCCCGATTAAGGGATCCGACATTACACGCTGCGATCCATAGAATGCCAGTTTTCTTTCTCCTGATAACGACATCCTCGAGTAGGCCCCTCCTGGAGATTATAATGGGGGACTATTTTACCCAAGAAGACACCATCATTTAACCATACAGTAAAGCTGCATGCCCTCAGGAAAAATTATGGCTGTAGTTTCCCCTTGCTTTCAACCGTTCGCAGTACTAGCACAGCAGGGCCATTTTGATTAGTGTTTCAAGGCCAGATCAGTCAATCATCCAGACTGTTGCTCCTGCAACTACTGAAAAGGCTGGAACCACACGTTTGTCGGGCCTCTCAACAGATACCCCTCCGTTGTGGTTGCTCCTACAGTACGGCTATGTGTATCGCTGAGGCACGCAAGCCTCCCCACCAATGGCAAGGTCCATGTTTCTTGGGGTGGGGGGGGGGTGTACTTTTCATTAATAATCCAAATTATTTGCATTGAGATTGTTGTGTCTTAACGTATTATTATAATACATTATTTTAGCATCATTATTAATGTTAGTGTTATTATTATTTAGTTTCTGTGTAATATTGTTCCTGGTCATATGTAAGTTAGCGCCTGAAGCATCTAATCTAGTCAGGGTAAATAAGCCATAAATAAATAAGTTTGGGAATTTTGTTGCAAAAACTACAACAGTTAACTGATAAAATTTGTCAAAGTGTCTTCACTCTGAATGCTGTCTGATTTTGTTATCTGTATGTCAACTGCTTTGTGTTCATCAGAGTATCTCAGACTACCATGTAGCCTAAAAACCACCATGTGCACCCCGCAAGTACTTACCTAACTGAGTAGCTGCTTCCTTTGTGTAGTGTACCCTGACCTGTCTAGGAGAGTCCTACAATTATCCACCCAATAATGGTGGTCCAGCCAAGACTGTCAGACTCAACAAAGCCTCTGGCCGAGATTGTCCACTCGGCTCCAGACCTTAGGACCCCAGTCAACTCTGGAAACTGTGCTGCAAATCGTGAGCTGTTCTTGCACTCCATATGAGAGGCCAGCAGCCTCCACCAGTCATCTGAATGAACTGAGGATGACTTCGGAACCCTCGCAAAAGGCACTGTCAGAACTGATGCCACTCCTCGGAGATGACTGCACCCTGCAAGCTCAATAGCCACAGGCAAAGATGCCCCATCTCGGATGAGGCTCCCTGACAGACCTACTGAGTGCATATTGGCTATCTTTCTTGCTGTGAACAATATTTCCCTAATGTGTCCAACACTTGTGAGCCCCTCCTCCGGTGAGCTCGCTCAGATGCCGTCGGAGGAGTGACACACAGACGAGTGGGCGTGGCTGGACAGCCAGCCTCCACATGCCTAACCTAGCAGTGTAGTTAGTCGTTCAAGAGAAATGACGACTGACTGTGCTACACACTGCCTGAATTTCCACTTTAAAGTTACAAAAATGTGAGACTTCTTGTATTTAAGAGGTGTAAACTCATGGAATTTAAGCCACATCTGGAACCAGTGTGTAACTCAGCTTTATTTGTTTCTTGTGAAGACGAGATTTAAAAAAGATTGTGCTCTGGGTTGATTTATATTTATTTTTGTCGTTATGAAATTTTGAACTTTATTTACAAGCCAGTCAGTGCCCCATTGTGAATTTACGGAAAAGCTGAATAATACACTAATACTGAGCATTGGCTGAAGTTTAGATATATTAGGAACCTGTGCATACTGTCAGTCTTTTAGAGAGTCTTTGTACATATGATGGGCTACAAGCACACTTTTATAACAACAGCTTAATAATCATGTATTGTACTCTTCCATAAAAAAAAAAATGTAAATAACAATCAGTACATTTCAGCCATGACTTGAACCTAAAAAAAAAAAAAAAATCTATGCGAAGAGGCATCGGACGTCTCAACAGTGATGGTACTGACTGACAACTGTGTCATCCTCAGCTAACCAAATTCACTGGAGGGGAATGGGGTCACCACACCTCTGTCCCGGCCGTTGTCAGTTTTTGGCAATGGCAATGCTACTTCTCAGTTGAGTAGCTCCTCAGTTGGCCTTACAAGGGCTGCGTGCACCCTTATTGAACCTTGCCCACACAGCACAGTACAGAGAGCTTCACTCACAATGTTTCATCGAGATGTGCATCGGTTAAAATCACACGTGGTTTCTTACAGGGCTCAGAATTTTGCTGCCAAGCTGGATAACAGACATGTCTAATCCCACAACCATAGTTTTTTATTACAGTCCTAACGTATTTGACTAAATTGCTCGCTAACAAATGAATACTTCACTTACCAACATTTACAGGCTTTGTGAAAATTGGCTACATCTTTCAACAGAACTTTGCCCACTTCATCATAGCTTGATGTGAGGAGTAAGAATATCGTGGTCAAAATTTTGTGTTTGCTTCCAATAACAGTATGCTATTAATCACTTAACTTAAACCATTTGCTAGTACATTTGTATGTCATCCTGATACCAGGTTCCCACCATATATTTCATTCCCTTGAGAATCAGCTAGCAAATCTCCTTACACTCTATTCGTGCATGGTACGACGTATGACCAGCTGTCTGCTATCCTGAATGGACTCTTCCAAACTGTGACCAACAACCACCTAAACTGACTCGTGTGATGGAATGGGGCATTTACACAACATTTTAAAATATTTCACATTCCAAGCTAAAATGTCAATTGAAACAGGAACTTTCTTTCTGTGGCCATAAAATGATGTAGACCTAACTATGAAGCTATTATAATTGTTACAGGACAAGTTTTCAACACTGTCATACAACATACACAAGTTCTTGTGAGTTCATAGTAGAGGTCCACCTTGAGCTGTGCAATTAATTACGAATGAAGCACGGTATTGATATTAAATGTCTGAGTGATAGTCAGTTTAGAGAGTAATTTAAAACAGATTTGTACATTAGCTGGGAATAAGGGGATCTGGCTGAGCTCGTCTGGAAAGCGGCGGTGAGGGGAAACTTTCACTGTGGCAGCCTGGCCCAGTAAGTGTCTTTGTGATCCCTAATGGCACCACCGTGCGGATGGACAAGAGTCAAGACATTCTGCATTGTTCACTCACACAAATATTTTACGTGTTGGAGTGAGGAGTAATGTTTGTGAAAGATGCAATTGACTGCCAAATGCAGAAAATCTGGCTTTGGGGTGTGTGCCAGAGATTGCTGTCTTACAGGTGAACTCCCAGCTAGGCCTTTTAAATGCCACCAAACACATAACTCTTACAAAAATTTTGTTTAGGGATTTAAGACCTTTGGACAGTGATTCATCTTGATGTTTTTCAGAGTGACAGAGAGCTAAAAGGAAGCTGCCTCACTGACACGGGAGAGAGATACGAATAGTGAGGCATGACTTTTTCCAAGGGGTATAGCAGAAATGGAAGCAATGGTTGCCAGAGTAAAACATAGCCCAGGGAAGGGGAGTTGTGCTCTCTGAGGAGCATTTTTCCCAGTCAGAGCTTGGAAGATCCACAGCACAGCTAGTAAAATTAAGCACATATAGAAAAATTTGGCAATTTGAGGTTTCTCTCCTCACAGTTGCTACACTGATGTGTAAGGAGACTTGTCAAATATTTGGCCAACCAACACACAGCCACAGAAGAGGTCTGCTGCTACTGAATGGGATCGAGGGAACTTCAAGTCATGTTGTAAATACAATCTCAGAGATTCATTCGGAATATTTGTATTGCAAAGTCGTGAACACTCTGCTTCTAAAATCCACAAAAAGAGTGACAAATTACCTCCAATAACTTATTAGTTTCAGTAGTTCTATTCTGTGCTCATAAACCAACTAATCACAATACATGTTCCACAGTCGTAAAACACTCCTTCCCACCCAAACACACAACCTCTCAAAGCTTCCAGAATGAAATTTTCTCTCTGCAGCAAAGTGTACACAGATTTAAAACTGTGTGCTGTACTGAGACTCTATCTCAGTACCTTTGCCTTCTGTGGGAAAGTGCTCTACCAACTGAGCCACCTAAGCATGACTCATGACCCATCCTCACAGCTTTACTTCCTCCAGTACCTCATCTCCTACCATCCAAACTTCACAGAAGCTGTCCTGCAATGCTGCAGAACTAGCACTCCTGGAAGAAAGGATATAGCAAAGACATGGCTTGTCACAGCGTGGGGGATGTTTACAGAATGAAATTTTCACTCTGCAGTGGAGTGTGTGCTGATGTGAAACTTCCTGGCAGATTAAAACTGAGACCCTTTGCCTTTAGCAGGCAAGTGCTCTCAAAGCTTGTCACAATTTGGAGCTACCATGTACACAAAGCCATTGCTGCTAATTTTGGCTAACAATAAAAGACAAGCTGCTCCATTACACTCAGTCCAATACATTATTGATAGAGTAGTTTGTATTAGGAAACCTGCAATAAAGTTCTATGCATGCAGACGGATTAGCATTTTACTTAAGTGTCAGTGTGCACCATTTTCCCAAAACTGCGAAAAAGATAATAATGTATCATGTAATAAAATATACTGTAGCCTGTTTGATGCATCAGTCCATTTGTCACAAGCAACTGGAGTTGAGTAAAATAGTGTTAATAGCAGACTAAGTGTGAAATGGTATATTGAAACTTACTTAACATACTTGTAGACAGAGTATCAGGGACACAGATTATTAATAACAACTTTTTCATTTATGGTCTTGTGCTGGTATGAACTACCAATTTTCTTTTGGTTCCAGCTGTATGGAATTGAATTCTCACAAGCTTTTTGTTGAGTACTCGTAAACCGATGTCAGATGGTAGCTGACTCTCATACCAAACACGACCTCATCCACAGCCTTGTTGCCAGCACTATCATGAAGATGGCTGCAGTATAATTGGATAAATAAGATGATCTACTCACCACACTGGTGGCAGCAGAAACTATATGTAAAGGATATAGAAATGTGGAAGCTTTCAGAGCCAATGGCTCTTCCTTCTAGCAGAAGATTTGAAGGGAAAGAAAGAAGACTGGCAAGACTTAAGAAAGGGAGAGAGTTACGGAAAAGTTGCCCAAAACCATAGGTCAGAGGAGACTTACCAGACAGGATGAGAAGGAAAGACTGATCCTTGGTGCCTGCGCTGGATGAGATTTGAAAACCTGAGAGCTTAACAATGGAAGATGCGGTAATCAGCAAGACACAATTTACTGGAAAAAAAAGTCATTTGGAGTCAATATGAGCTGAAAGCTAACTGCATTGTACATGATAGGCATATATGGGGAGGGGGAAGATGGTGGAGATGTGTGTGTGTGTGTGTGTGGGGGGGGGGGGGGGGACAGACGGGCTGCAAAGAGAAGGAATAGTTACTGAGAACACTATGATGCAATTTAACTTTTTTACATACAATACTTTATTTATTACTTTTGGACATATAAATACAGACTGATTATTGGCTCCAGTGTCCACGGTTGTTGAATAAGTCAGTTTGCAGTCTGCTTGTTTCTATTAAATCATTGTCCACCCACGTTAGCTGAGTGGTGAGTGTGACATACTGTCGATCTTAAGGGCCCGCATTTGATCCCCAGCTGGATAAGAGATTTTCTCCACTCAGGGACTGGGTGTTGTGTTGTCCAGATAATCACCTATTCATCCCCATCCAAGCACAATTTGCCAAAGTGATGTGAAATTAATTAGTTTGTTTATTTTCATTCATTTTAGCAAAACATCTGTCTGTCTCTAATTCGATTGTCTTGGCCATGGTTTCTAAATCTGCCTCTACTTGTGTGACACGCCTCGTGATGTCACTTTCCTACTTTTGTCATCATGTGCTACTTAAAGGTTTGACATTGATTTCATTATGTTTTGCTAAAACTGTTAGTTTTCAAAACTAGGTGGCCATTTGAGTGATCCTTTTGTTCAAGTCAGTACCAATTTTGGTTAATTTAGCATCATTACTGTCAAGTTTTTTCTTTATTTCCTGAAATTTTTCCGTAAACAGTTTCTCATTGTTCTGTAAACTTGTATTCATCTGCTGAAATTGTTGCATGACTGCACTGATAAATTGTGAGAAATTTACTGTTTGAACATTATCTGCCCCCGGTAAATTGTGAGAATTTACTGCTTGTGACTCACTTTCCATATCTTGCAACTCTATGTTACTGTCGGTTCCTACGGCTAGATTATTTAGGTTCTGTATTTCATTTACTGTTTCACTTGTTTGAGCAAGTGTAATTTAATTCTATGCTGCTTCATAGGATACGGAACTTGCAGTAGGCAAACTGTTTATGTTATCCATTCTATGAGACATGACCGTATCAATAGCAAAAAGTAATAAGATTTTTTTTTTAAACTCGTCTCTACAATGTTTAGCTTGTATGTAATGTTATTCAAACAATGCATAGAGTTGATCTATTATTGACAATGTCTCTACACGCCATGTTGTCTCCACTGAGCTGTGTATCGGCCATTTTGCAGTAATTGTTGTCGTACTTTGAAAAAAACAAAAAATATACACTCAGCAGTAAAAATCACTTTTTAACTTTAGCAAAACTTCACTATATATCGTGAGTTCATGAAAGATTGTGCCAACAAACAGCCCAAGATGCTATGGGGCAATGTATCACAGGATGGCATTTGGCACCTTTATGTGTCAGAATATACACCTGCATTGCCATCAGAGAGTGGTATGCATTGTAGTGATGTGACAGGACACCCTTCACTGTGACACGTGTTTCATTTGACCTAAATTACAGCGATGTCACATCGTGTGACAAAAATGACCATTTCCTTGAGGGTGTTGCAGTTTCTTCTTTCAGCAGAGTAAATGGTATGCATTTCATTGTAACCTTTCTAGTTTAGTAAATAAATCACCTTCCTTGACAAGGATCTCAATATTTGCTTATTTTCTGTTTATTGTTGTTACTAAGTATATACTGCAGGTCAAAATTATTCGATCACCTATGAAAAAAGCTGTGCACTTTATTTTAATAGACAACTACACTCTTCAAACTAAATAGGCTAACAATACAAATATTTTCTCTCTCTCTGTCATTAAGTACCCTTCGTGCTAAGAACAGCTGCGCAGACTGTTGGCATTATGGAGATAATATTTTTGCAGAGATTACAGTCCCATGCATCTGTAATCCACAGATTTTCAACATTAGATGACCTCAGTTCTCTGATCGCCCTGCCGTGTTCATCCCAGTGGGTGAGGTGGAGCAGTGGTTAGCACACTGGACTCACATTCAGGAGGACAACGGTTCAAACCCATGTCCAGCCATCTTGATTTAGGTTTTCTGTTATATCACTAAATCGCTTCAGGCAAATGCCGTGATGGTTCTTGTGAAAGGGCAGAGTCGACTTCCCTAATCCAAGCTTGTGCTCCGTCTCTAATAACCTTGTTTTCAGTGGGACATTAGTGTTTAATCTCCCTCCCTCAAGTTCATCCCGTAAGTATTCGATGGGATTTAAGTGAGGTGGCTGACTTCACCAGACCATACTCTTCAGTTTCCCAAATTTCTTTCCTCTATTGACTTACTATTGGCACAATTTAGAAGTCTGTCTGAGATCAACCCACAACTAGTATGCCTCTTGGCAGATTGAACTGAATTGTTGATCAGTACTGACTTCATATGTTCTCCACAATGTCAATGAGTAAACATTCAGTGAAGGCTTACAAATTTAAAACTCGATTAATCCTTGGACCATTGCTGCGCTCTCCAGTTTTTACATTGCTGTGCCCATTGCAATCAGTTCAACTTCTCTCTATCCATCCATTTAAGTCATGGTCACACAAATGGCATTGCTGTGTTGAGACAAAGGTTGGAGCTTCTCACATATTGTTTACTTTATTATTAATTTTAGGTGCAGGAGGAGTCCTCACATTTACTCTGTACACATAGGAACTAATCTTTGCTTTACGGTGTTACTCAGGGTCTTCCAGATTGTCAAACACTTGAGCTGGCACCAGAGCAATGTATACACTACTGTAAGCTTGGTTAGGCCAAATTTTGTTCCTATAGCCTTTGTGATGCAGAGCTACAATTACAGCACTTTTTTCAATTCCGACCTCCTCCTTCCATCTTATTAGGATGCAATACAGCATGAACTTGAACAAGTATAGAAACTCACTTCTAGGTACACACAGTGTACAAAGGCAGCAAAAGAAATGAGACCTATTTAAATGGAACACTCTTAGGTAAAGGCCACCAGTGTTGTGGAGACTCACCAGCACCTCTCTGGGTGAAGAATGAGCTTAGTTTTTGCATGTTTTACTATCAAAACAGGTTTATGGTGCAATACTCAAAGTTAAATCCCTGTTTTAACGCAAATCAATAGCTGCGACTGAAAACTTTTCTTCACTTTAGCATCTAAAATTCGCAGACAATGTGTGTGATCATCTGGACCACAGCCCTTGTACACCCAAAAAGATCAAAATGCATCTGACAGCAAGCCATCCGAGTCATTGGCACATCTCGAGGGCCAAAGTAGCATGTAAGTGGTTTTATAGTGATCCCAACATAAACTGCTTCTAAACCTCAGAAATTGAATTGTGTGATTGCAATTCAACCTTTGTAAGACATTAGAATGCATGCCACTTACTACTAGCACAGACATTCTGCTATTTTAAGTGTTCTCTCTGTCAAGGTAACTGTAACTGAATTGGCAGAGAAGTGACTAAACACAGGAATGATATTGAGTTGCTACAACAAAATCAGGGATCTTCTCTTTATAACAGTATCTAATTTTGTAATATGTTTCTGCTGTTGAATCGTGTTCCATCTGTGTATTACAGTGCCTATGTAGCACCAAAATGTTCCATCTTCAAAATTTGAATTCAGAATATTTTCATGTGCTTTTGGAAGGTGTGAAATGTCACAACTCGTATCCCTAGAAGTGTTGGTATTATAATTGCCAGCTCAGAGACATGGTTATTCATTACAAATGTTGGGGGAAAAAGCCTCCAATTGAATAGAAAGCTGAAATATAAATGAGTAAGTGAACGTAGAATTGCTCATTGGATTACACTGTGTCTATTATTGTTATATTTCCAATTCTTAATTTTCTGCATTCAGTTACAGTTATCATTGTACAGCTTGCTACATTGAAGCATGGAAATCACCCCAAGACAGTTAAGATCACAGGGAACATGGGATTAGTGTCTTAACTGAAATGATTCCAAGCAAGCTACCCTGGGATTTGATTAATACTCAACAGTGTGTACTGCCGGGAGTATCTGACAAATTGTGCAGGGTCAGAAACACAAACATTTTACAGAAAAAGTACAAGATGTGGTGAACATTTTGTGTACAGTCTGGTATATTGAACTGCTATGGGTGAAACAGAGTACTGCACAAAGTAGAGGTGCTAGTTCTTGGAGTGCATTTACAGTAACCAGGATGAAATGTTTGTGGCTTTGCTTGCCTGTGTGAGAAGGACTGTTGCTAAAGAAAATATAATACATATATTGACTGAATTATAAAGGTAACTAATGATAATGGTGTTTCAGACATTCCAGACTACATCTTGGGTACAGTTACAAGAAATGTCAGGTGCTGTGAAAAATGGTATTGGCTGCTAAACATTTAAATGTAATGCTGTGGTAATTTAGGATCAAGAAAGTGCCTTGAAAAAAATGTTTGTCTCCTTTTTCGTATATTTTTTTAAGTTGAAGTGACTGTAAATCATGTGGCAATAGCTGAAACAAATCTAAATAATTTTTAAGGTTCATATAGAAGATAACATGTTTAATAAACAATGCTGTTTTTAACAATAGTATAGTGAATACTATGCCTTATCTTACGAGAACATTAGAATAATATTTAAATACCTAAATGTGGGAGTTGTTATAGCCAGTAGTGTCTGCAACACATCAAACAGAGCTTTTCGTTAGCTACCATTGTACATTTCAGCACCATGTTAACAAGCCTGCCACTCCTATCATACCTTTATATAGGGTGTACATAAAGTCCAGGAACACTTTCAAGTAATTATTGCACAGATATCATACATATTGCAATTTGAAGCAAACCTGTAAAAATCTTCCAAACAAACAGGGCACTGCTACATCATGTGGTAGAGGCAGTACACACACCAGATCTGTAATGTGTCCCCACAGAAAAAAAGTCACACGGAGTGAGATGTGGTGATTGGGGAACCATTTAGTGAAACACCTGTCCTCTTCTGTAGCAAGGCCGATCCATCGATGCAGCAGCTCTGTGTTCACACACCCACAAACTTCACGATGAAAATGGGTTGGAGCTCCATCCTGCTGAAAGATGAATGAAGGGTCCAGTTGCATTTGAGGTATCAGCCATTGCTGCAAGACATCAAAGTAGGAATATCCAGTAACAGTGCTCTCAGTGAAGAAGAATTGCCTGTGCTGTTTTTGGTATGACAAGGCACAAAAAAAAAAACATTCACTTCTGGGGACTCATGCTCAAATTCAATGCATTCGTGTGGATGCTTTGTACCCCCAGATATGACAATTATGCCTGTTCACTTTCCCATTAGTGTGAAAAATGGCTTCCCTGGTAAATATTATGTAATCAAAGCCATTACCATCCTCATTCAGTTTTTGCAACTCTGAACAAAACTCAAAATGCTTGTCTTTGTCATCATCATTGAGTTCCTGCACTAGCTCCAGTTTGAATGATTTCATTGACACCTTCTGTAGCAGGACTTTCCACTATGTCATTGGAGCTATTTTGAGATCATGGGATGCATGACGCACAGATTTTCTCGGACTCCTTATAGATGTCTCTCGTATGCACTCCTCATTCACTTCACTCACACTTTGGTAGAAAATCCGAAGAAATTCTGGTCGTATGTAAAGTACACAAGCGGCAAGACGCAGTCATACCTTCGCTGCGCAGTGCCAATGGTACTGTTATCGACGACTGTGCCGCTAAAGCGGAGTTATTGAACGCAGTTTTCCGAAATTCCTTCGCCAGGGAAGACAAATGGAATATTCCAAATTTGAAACACGAACATCTGCTAGAATGAGTTTCTTAGAAGTAGATACCTTAGGGGTTGCGAAGCAACTCAAATCGCTTGATACGGGCAAGTCTTCAGGTCCAGATTGTATACTGATTAGGTTCCTTTCAGATTACACTGATACTATAGCTCCCTACTTAGCACTCATATAAAACCGCTCGCTCACCGATAGATCTGTACCTACAGATTGGAAAATTGCGCAGGTCGCACCAGTGTTCAAGAAGGGTAGTAGGAGTAATCCATTTAACTACAGACCTATATCATTGACGTCGGTTGCAGTAGGGTTTTGGAGCATATACTGTGTTCAAACATTATGAATCACCTCGAAGGGAACGATCTATTGACACGTAATCAGCATGGCTTCAGAAAACATTGCTCTTGTGCAACACAGCTAGCTCTGTATTCGCACGAAGTAATGGCCGCTACAGACAGGGGATCTCAAGTTGATTCCGGAAAGCTTTTGACACCGTTCCTCATAAGCGACTTCTAATCAAGCTGCGGAGCTATGGGGTGTCGTCTCAGTTGTGCGACTGGATTCGTGATTTCCTGTCAGGAAGGTCGCAGTTCATAGTAATAGACGGCAAATCATCGAGTAAAACTGAAGTGATATTAGGTGTTCCCCAGGGAAGCGTCCTGGGACCTCTGCTGTTCCTGATCTATATAAATGACCTGGGTGACAATCTGAGCAGTTCTCTTAGACTGTTCGCAGATGATGCTGTAATTTACCATCTAGTAAGGTCATCCGAAGACCAGTATCAGTTGCAAAGCGATTTAGAAAAGATTGCTGTATGGTGTGTCAGGTGGCAGTTGACGCTAAATAACGAAAAGTGTGAGACGATCCACATGAGTTCCAAAATAAATCCGTTGGAATTCGATTACTCGATAAATACTACAATTCAACTAAGTACCTGGGTGTTAAAATTACGAACAACTTCAGTTGGAAGGACCACATAGATAATATTGTCAGGAAGGCGAGCCAAAGGTTGCGTTTCATTGGCAGGACACTTAGTAGATGCAACAAGTCCACTAAAGAGGCAGCTTACACTACACTCGTTCGTCCTCTGTTAGAATATTGCTGCGCGGTGTGGGATCCTTGCCAGGTGGGATTGACGGAGGACATCGAGAGGGTGCAAAAAAGGGCAGCTCGTTTTGCATTATCGCGTTGTAGGGGAGAGAGTGTGGCAGATATGATACACGAGTTGGGATGGAAGTCATTACAGCATAGACGTTTTTCGGCGCGGCGAGACCTTTTTACCAAATTTCAGTCACCAACTTTCTCTTCCGAATGCGAAAATATTTTGTTGAGCCCAACCTACATAGGTAGGAATGATCATCAAAACAAAATAAGAGAAATCAGAGCTCGAACAGAAAGGTTTAGGTGTTCGTTTTTCCCGCTCGCTGTTCGGGAGTGGAATAGTAGAGAGATAGTATGATTGTGGTTCGATGAACCCTCTGCCAAGCACTTAAATGTGAA